>NC_085841.1:286040901-286640901 GCF_035594765.1 Anolis carolinensis
CACTAGATTAAAACTCGAGGTGAGAAAGGAAGTAGAAGTAAAAACCACAGAGGACAGAGTCATAAAGTGGCTGTGCAATCTGGAGGACAATATTGAAGGAGAGCAGCAAAAGGGATGTATGTAGTGATTACTCTCCAAAGGCACAACGGAAGAGCCATGTTTTCAGGTCTTTCTTAAAGGCTGCTAGTGTGGGGGCTTGCCTAATTTCACCGGGCAGTGAGTTCCACAATCGGGGGGCCACAGCAGAGAAGGCCCTCTCCCTTGTTCCCACAAGGCGGGCCTGAGATATTGGCAGTGGCGATAGGAGAGCCTCCCCTGACGATCGAAGGGATCGTGTAGGCTTGTGATAGGAGATACGGTCACGAAGGTATCTTCCGTATCTTACATTCTGCTTAGTTTGTGCTGTAAAATTTATTCCTCCTTCTGATTGTATGCTTGTTTTAAGTTGTTTCTCAAATGAGAGTAAGGAGGGGGCCATTTTAATCTCCTTGGGGAGGGCATTCCAAAAGCAGGGGCAACCACCGAGAAGGCCCCCTCTTTCGTTCCCACCAGCCATGCTTGAGACAGGGGTGGAACCAAGAGTAGGGCCTCCTCAGCCGATCGAAGAGCCTGGCCAGGCTTGTACAAGGAGATGTAGTTTGCTAAATAGTACGCGCCTATCTATTGGTACACACCTTAGTTAAAGCATGTCTAGATTACTGTAACACACTGTATGTGGGACTGCCTCTGAATAGTGTTTGGCAACTTCAGCTGGTCCAAAGAACTGCAGGGAGCGGACAACCCCCCCCCCCACCCCAATTGCAGCAGCTCTACTGGCTGCCAGTCTGTTTCCGGGCACAATTCAAAGTGCTGGTTATGATCTTAAAGCCCTAGATGATTCAGGTCCAGGCTATTTGGCCGACCGCATCCACTTGTACAAACATGCCCGGGCCCTGAAATCTTCAGTAGAGGACCTTCTCTCAGTTCCACCTCCAGCTCAAGCTCAGTTGGTGGGAATGGGAGAGCGGGCTTTTTTTGTGGCAGCCCCACAACTCTGGAACTCCCTGACCAGGGAAGCCAGAATGGCCCCCTCCATGCTGTCCTTCCAGCAGCAGGCAAAAATCTTTTTATTCAAGCAGGCTTTTAAAGATGAACATGTTTAAGACCATCAAGGGTTGCTGTAATTTTGTGATGCAATTTTATATGCTTTTATGGTTTTAACCTGGATTGTTATAATATTAATGTTGTTTAATACTGTTTTAATATTTGCATATTTTAAGTTGTATTGAAATGCTTTTAGTTATGAACCGCTTTGGGTCTCAGTATGGAGAGAAAAAGCGGGATATAAATAAACATAATAATAATAATAATAATAATAAACCTTTCATTGTAATTTTTTTTTAAAAAAAACATTCTTAATATTTAGGAGAAATTTAATATAGCATTGTTTTTTATTCCTCTGCAGAAATTGAGCTGATATTCAAATTTAAAAGACTGAATATGAATGATATGTTTCTCTTTAAGATAGCACTTCACAAAGTGAAGTGTGAAAATTCTTTTGAGAAACTGTGTCTGGGAAAGAAGCACAGCTTGTTTCTGAATGTGAAACGTAAATGTGTGTCTTGACCATGACACATTAGATTTTCTGATATGTCGGGTTTCAAAGGAAAGCTTAAGGTGGTCAAACTGGCATATTTTATCATAAGCTTTTCTTTGCTTACTTTTAGAAATACCACCAGAATATGGCAAACAGTTCACTACAGCTGCAGAAGCTTTAATTAACTGTCCCTTGAACCTCTGTGCAACTGCCCCCATAGCATGAGTTATCAAACTACAGGATGCAAAAACAACCAGGCAGTGAAGTATTTATCAGCTACCTGTTCCACTTAAACCTTATATAAGTAGTGTACTTTTATTGCACTTCAACATGTTCTTCTATGCTTTGGTTGCACTCAAGTCTTGCCTAACTCTTTGGTTCTGCTCCAGATGTCTCCTGATTTTAATTAGTTTCACAATCCTTCTGGTTTTTTCCCTTGGCCTTAATGCCTTGTTGCAATTCCTGGCTTTCCTTGAACCACTACTTATGGCTGTGACATTTTGCCTGATATGACAAACTACCTATTTTCGGTACATTCGGTACATTGAATTTAGAATTGAAGAAAGGAAAGATTGTACTTGACTTTTTTACATGCCCAGGAAAGATAGCACTTGAATTGACCAAAACAATTAGCCATGGTCCTATGATTTTTTTTTTGTGTTCTTATACTCCATGGATACAAAGATTTGCATGTTTTCTGTTGCAAGCAGATTAATAGCATTGGTGTACTACTGTGAATTACAGTACTAAGGCTTTTGTTGTAGAGCAATTTAGAGCAGCATTGGACAGTGAGATCCAAGCTGTGAGTTAGGCCTGGTGAGAATACAAGCCAATAATTTCCAGAATATGACATCACCAGGTTGAAGCAGAAAGCCATCGAGATCTTTTATTTAATTTCAGCTGAAAGTGATGCCAGTCTGCGATAGTTAACCAAAAAAATAGACTGGGATCCATAACATAGCAAAGCATGCACTTTTATAGTTTTCAGGTTCAAAATTTCCACCACCCCTGGCTGGACCCAGCCTTGCTGTGATTGGCAGGGGCTCCCTGGAGAGGTGGGAGCTTGACACACCTCACCCAATGAGAGCGCCGCCTGCCTTTGATGCAAATTCTCCCTTTGTCCAATGATGAAAGAGGGGCTGGCAGGTCTCTGAACAATGGAGGAGGTGATGGCTGATGATCCAGAATCCAAGGAGAGGAAGATGGCATTGTTTTGAAACAGTTCCAATCATGAAAGATGATTAAAATATCCAAAGGTTGCTCAGTTCTTCAATGGTCTGGCTTTTGCCCTCCGAAGTTTAAGAAAGAGTCCATGGAGTATTTCATATAGTGATCATGGTAAACCTATTGAAAGAACATGAGCCTGGGGCAAGCCAGTTACACCCATGTTTGGCATGAGGCATGTTTGGCCAGAGCTTCATTTTATAAGGGGCAAGATATAATAATAATAAAATATAAAATTGATAGGCGACACATGGGGGGTCACAATGGAGGAGAAACATGGGATTCACCATCCCCATTGTGTTGGGAGAGAAATGCAGGTTATTATCCATGGGGCTTTCAGGGGGCTCCGATCTCTCCTGTGTTTCCCATGGAGGACAAATAAAAGGGATCCCAGAAGTTCCTCAGCAGCCCAGCAGGCAAAAAAGGGGCTTTTGGGGTTCCTCTAGAACTGGGAGATAAGGATAGGAAATCCGGCACAAAAGGGGATTATGGGTTAGGTAGTTAGAGAGATGAGGGGAAAATGAATGGCAAAGGAAAAGGAGCAAGATGGGCAGTGGAATCTAGTCTAAAGGAACAGAAAAATGTGTGTCAAGGTGATACAGAGAGACAGAAAGATACATTTCAATTTTTAGATACGAGGGCAAGATCATAAAATATATTTTTCACTGGGCTTTTTTCCTCTTGCCATCCCCCATTCCAAAAGTCCAGGAATGCAAACCCTCCTCCGCCCAGCTTTTAACAAAGGGCCTTCTGCCTGAGAACTAACGACTCAGTTAATTGTTTAGTTCCCCAGTCAACAGCTCTAAAACAAAAGAGAAAATCTACATCTCTAGGCCTCCAGGCCAAAGGCTAGCAAAAGTGGGAGGGTGGGGGGAGAGAGAAAAAACTGGGCTTGGCAAAGGTCAAATACATTTTGTGATATGGTTTCCAGTAATACATTTTGTACTTTCTGCTATAAATATATGAAATGTGAGACATAAGCCTTGATTAAAATGTACACACTATCTAACATGGGAAGGGTCCTTGTTGTTGTTATTGTGGTCTTTGCAAATTGACTAAGACATCCAGCCTGATGTCCTTGCCAAAACTATGAATTCCCTGATTTTGAACTACCTTTTACAAAGTCCTGGAGGGGGGGGGGGAGGGTCACCTCCGATCACACTTTTAGTTGACTTCTCTGGCCCTGCGAAAACTGAATTTCAGCTTCTTCTTTTTTTACTATCATTACTAACTGTACAGATTACAGACTCCTAGATTTGAAATTCATCCATGCTCTTACGGAAAATCTTCATTATCTCCCAAAATGAGAGCTGGTTGAATTTCTCAGAAACCACCCTGAGTCCCTTCGGGGAGAGAGATGCCGGTTAGAAATAAAATTTATTAATTTTATTATTATATGTACAGAGACTTGGAGTCACCTCAGCCTCAAAATTTCAGTTATTTCATGTAAAATGGATGAAGAACTCAAAGCACTTTTACTGTTTAAAATTGAAATGATAATGCATATCTTTGTGCTTTATATTGTAAAGTATATGGTCAAAATGTCACTACTCCTTGTGCTAAAAAAGAGCCCATGAAATAGCTTCCCTCTTAACACTGTGAACTCATCTTCGTTGGAGTTTTTTAAAAAATAAAGGTTAGATAGATACTTCTCAGAGGTGCTTTAGTGACGCATCCTGAACTGTGAAGTGGTTGAATTAGATGACTATTATTCTGTGGAAGCCAATATTTCTGATCTGTCTTTATTAATACAAAGGATGGAAGAAGTTCTCGATAGAACTGGGAATGCATTTTTTATTTCTTAAAAACAAATTTTATGTTCAAACCTCAAACCTTGTCGTTAGGACTTTTTTATTTTGACCCTCTGCAGATGTTCTTTGGTATTCATGGAACTTGATCAGCATGCCTAAATTGGTTGCAGAGCCTATTGGTTGCCATTTCTGCATAGATGAGGCCTCTGATATGTGGAAATAATAAACGTGTAATAGACTGTAGAGATGGAATGATATATTCTTGAGCACATTGGGTTCTACAGACACAGCTTTTGTAGGAGTATGGCATCTAATAATAATAATAATAATAATAATAATAATAATAATAATAATAATAATAATAATAATAATAATAATAACAACAACAACTTTATTTATATTCTGTCCTATCTCCCCGAAGGAACTCAAAAATGCTTAGGGAATTGTCCAGCCAACATAATCTAAATCCAGCTCCCAAGAATCCAAAAATCTAATATGTTTCTGCATTCTATGTAAGATTATTATTTCAGTTGAATGTATATTTATTAGTACTTGTAAAAGTGTTATATTCTTCTGTACAACACTAAGCCAACCTTAGCTACCTTTAGCTCATTATGGCCTTTAGCACACTTGCTCATTATGTTGGTGTGCATGCTGGCACTGTAGTGACTGCAGAAGGATACAATTTGTTTTCACAGAAATAAAAACCCTTGTTTCCTCTGAGATGTCTTATACATCTGATAAACAACAATAAAGTATTTCTATTCAGTCCCTGTGGCCACACTTGGTATATGGCATATTATGCCACTAGCCCAAACAGATGAACCATTGCATGATTAAACACAGGGAATAAAAGTGAGTTCTTTTTTTTAAAAAAACTTTTTTGAATGTCAGACTCTACCTACAATCTATATGAAAATAATTAGAAACACCCAACCAAACAATGTCAGCATATAAATGCTGATGTAACCTGAAGATAATTATTTTCATGATTTTGTTTGACATAAATCATGGGGCAGTAGAGGAAAAGCAAAAGGAGCCAGAACTTCGATTAACATGGAAATCACTTATTGTTATTCATGAGAAAAAGGGAATTGAAACCACATCATCTATATGGAATACAACTGATCTAATTAAGGAGATACACCTAATCATGTTCTGCAGCACTCAACAATTTATCTAGCACAAAAATATAGAAATATGAGATAATGAGAAATACAGCATGGCATGATTTATTTATCACTCATCCTGCAAGTGATTTCCTAAGCAGAATGAACAATGTAGGAGTGAGGAAGAAGTCCCAAAAGTATTTAGTCAAGCAACTCTTGTAGCAAAAAAGAAGTTGATGTTAGCAGTTTCAAAAACCTGCTGTTACTATAACATATGAGCTGGAGACTGTTTTGCCACTTTACAAACAAAGTCATGCCAGGATTGCTGTGAGTTGTTCAGGCTGTATGCCACTTTACAAACAAATCCATGCCAAATGATAGAACAGGTTTGTAAAATGAGCAGCCCGCTTCTAGCATTTCTTACTATTCACTATTGATGTAATTTGCAGTTCAGCATCTGGAGGTCACATGTGTTCCTCCCTGTGATAGACTTCTAGTTATATTTTGCAAATATCTTCTCCAGTTCTAAATCAGTGTCTGGATCTTAATAGAGGAGCCAGACACTTAATCTAACTCAGAAGACATCTGGAATTTGTGGGTTCTATATGTGTTGATTTAATATGCAGCGGTTTCTTTTCAAGATGGGACTGGCAGTTGATTTTAGATTATAACCTCACTATAATCATTGTCCTTCTGTTATACTATCCTCTATCATTCCTAGGCATCCTTGAGAGAAGCCTTCCAGCAGGATGGTAACACATCCAGGCATCCCCTGGACAATATCTCTGTAGACAGCCAATTCTCTCACACCAGAAGCAACTTGCAGTATGTTCATTTCTGACACAATAAAAAAAATCTAATATAGGGAATAAAACCTTAATCTTTTTCAAAAAGAAACACGAACTTGAACAATTAGTGATTCTTACAGAATCACAATCAGTGTTCTCTCTCAACCTCCTTCTTCTCATTTTTAATAAATAATAGTCTGGCTTCTTTTTTGATTGAATTCAGTGGCCATCAATAATGTTAATTTTCCAAGTTATACATTCTGGGTTAGTTTATTTAACTCTGCAAGTGCTGACATGCACTAAAATTTTATTTTGGACTAGTAAAGGATTTTGTTTTCATTACTAGTTTCTCATTTCACCCCAAAAATAAGGAGAAGGGCCCAAGAACGGCTGCCCAGGGTAGATGGTGACATGGAGCCCGAGAACCAAAAATACCGTAAGTCACCCAGTGCACCTGGAGGGATCATTAACTGTCAAATCTCAGTTGAAAGAAATGCAGACAGTCTCATCTCTTTGCTTACATTTGAGAAGGTGTTTTGCCTGGCATTCCCCTGTTTCATTGTTACTACATGCTATACTCCCTGTCTAATCTGTAACAAAATCTTATCCGTTATATCTATGGTACTTATTTCCCTGTATCTATTGTCTTCTTGTCTAGACAAGTGCTTCTTAAGCTATCTGATGTGAGGAGTTGGCAATTTCCCTACTCCCATGTCCCAGTATTATATTTGTGTTTATTGCCTGCAGCTGCTTACTTTCAAATCTAAAAACTCTCTAATGATCAATAGCTCACGGACTAGCATCAATCAATATACCAACACTGAGTAGTGCTGGCCTAAGCTTTGTACGTTTTGTTGTATCTGACCAGAAACAGTGTTAAAGTAGAACAAATAACTTTCAGAGCAATTATTTGCTGTGCTGTTCTGATCCATTCCTGTATCATAGAGTATGTTTTGTGCACTTGTTAGAATCTATGTTTCTTATTTTAGTGGCTAAACCAGCTTTTTCACAACAAGACAAAATGAGATTGCCAAAGAAGACTCATAGATTGGTTTGTCCTGGAAAACACATACACAACTGAACCTGGAGAAAACAAACATCTAAAGTGTGTTTATGAAAGGGTTTGCACATGCATCAGTCTATTAGAATGAAGTCTAAATAACAGCAGCATAATATAAAAAATATCAGCAACGTTATAAAATTAGTAGGAATAGAAAAAATATTTAAAAGTATTTTAAAATAGTTGAGAAACATGTCTTTGGGCGTTGAGAAATCCTGACAAGAAGTATCCTGTACTTGTTGTGAATGAGTCTTCTGAGGTTGTTAGTGATAATGGTAGGATCAGGAGGGGAAGGAAGAATCCTCGCGAAGAGGGCCCGTTGAAAGATTTACATAGGAAAAGAGTCAGGGAGATACATGAGGAATCCTCAGATGAGGATTCATTTGGGGAGTTGGAAGGGGATCCTGAGTTGGAAATGGATGCTGAGGAACCGGTGGTGGTGGAAGGAGTTGGCATAGACTGGGCACGGGCTCCAGAGGATCTTGGGGAGGAAACTGGGACCATGGATGCTGAGGACGCAGGAGAGGCTTGGGTTTCTTCAGAAGCAGACCCCACATGGTCTGCCTGGAGGAATGAGGGCAATTCCGCCGGTGTGGACAGGGTTGGTCGTAGGCAGAGCGATTCTGACTCTGATGAGGAACTTGGGACGCCTGACCCTAAGGCATTGGCTGTTTGGAGCTTGGACTCTGATGAGGACCTTGGGACACCTGATCCTAAGGCGTTGGTTGTTTGGACGCCCAAGGAAACCTAAATAAATTGGGGGTTTTGGCCATTGTTCCTTGCGTGTGGCAAGGTGTTGTTGGGCGCCATTGGGTTTCCTGTACTTGACTCCGAAGACTGGCTTGGGACTTTGCAACCGATGTAAGTTTGATCCAGGTTATTCTACGATGGAGGGCTGGAACTGTGTGGGTTTTCTGTTTGGACTGCATTGTTATTACTATTTTGCATTAGCTGCCACTCGCCTCCGGCGTCTTGGTTTTTTGTGTTAACCTGTGACGTGGACCCTGTTGTGAAGACTTCATCTCTTTGGACCTTGGTCTGGAATTCGACTTGGCATATCTCTTCGCTCTCAAAACCCAGCTTGGCAACATTCCTATCTCCGTGGCTGTCTTCCGTTGCTGACTACTGGCTTCATCTTCGACTCTGACGCTGTTTTCCAACCCCGACTTCGGACCGGCTTGACTTCGCTACGATGCTTCACTCCTTTGACATCTGGCTTGGCTTTCAACTCCGCAGCGACTTGTCACTATTGTTTCAGCGTTTTCCAGCTTAGTTTGCTTGCACCGTTTTTGGCGAAGAACTTTAGCCCAGTTTGGGCTTTCTTTTGAGTTTTGTGGTTTTTTTCTGTACTCTTGGGTTTTGGGGAAGTTTTGAGCTTCTGGGATTATTTGTCTTTGTTTGTTTTGCCGTTTTGAGTCTGCATTGCAATTTTGAACTTGATTCAAGCACCTTGGTTGTAATCCGGATTATATCTCCAGATAATCCGGATTATACGCTGGTTTGTTCTTTTGGCATTTTGTTCATTTTGAATGCTTATTTACACTGAAGTTTAAGTGTTATAAGCTCCTTGGACAGTTTATTGAGCTGTTTTGAGTTGTTTGTTAAATAAACTGCATTTATCTAACTGGCTGGTGTCTGACCTTTGACAGTACTTATTAGAATTCTTACAGTTCAGGATTTCTTTCAGCACATTTGTTTGTTATTGTTTCTAAATAGGGCAGTTTTTTTCTTCAGTGAAAAGAAAATTTGGGAGCACCATACTGGATTATCAGTCATTCAAAAGCAACATGGGAAAATATAATTTTTGTTCAGCTATTTCAAGACTGCATGATACATTTTTGACAGGGAGTGAATATGTGGATTTTAAAAACCACCTCTACCTCACAAATAATTGAAAGATGCATTAAGTATATAAAAGAAGTGGTTAATTATATACAGAAATTGTTTATGTTTTAAAAATCTACTTTGCAAGTAGAAAATCGAAAAGTCTATTTTTTCTTTCTTTTTCTTTCTTTTCTTCTCTGTCTCTTCTTTTGCTTATAGAGTTTAAGGATTTGTTTAGCTTGCTGTAGTTTATTGTTGGTAGATAGGTATCTCCTTTTTATTTTTAAGTTGATGTTATTTTTAAAATAGGCATGATACTTAATGTGATTTTTTTTTAAAAAAAAGGCTGGATAATACACGTGAGACAGTCTTACATATAGCCTACTACAAATCTTGCGAAAGGAAACTCTCTGTAGCCCTGCAGGCACCCATGAGATCACAAATTTTGTAAGAAGCCAGGACTCCTAAGAACTGAGGTGGGCTTTGTGTAGACCAACTCAGAAATTACTCATTTTATAGAAATCTAGAGTCAGAAGAGACCACAAGAGTAGGAAAAGACCACTGAGAATAGAAAGAGACCACAAGGGCTATCCTGTCCAACTCCCTGCCATGCAGGAGAACACAGTCAAAGCATTCTTGACAGATGACCATCTGGCCTCAGTTTTAAATCTTCAGAAGAAGGAGACTTCACCATGCTCCAGAGGTAGCATAATCTTGCCATCAGAGAGTTCTCCCTAATGTTTAGGTGGAGTCTGTTTTCTTTTCTCTTGAATCTATTGGTCTGTGTCCTAGGGCAGAGCTACACTGACCACATATTCTAGAGCTGATCGAGAGTAGAGAATGCTGGAAAAGTTCTGAGATGGTTTAGACCACCACCCCAGATCTCTCGCAATTGTCACCCTTTTTTGGACATTCTCCAGCCTCAGTCTGCATACCTGAAAGCATGAAGAGGGAGTGCCACTCAGAACCACAAGAAATGGACTCCTGTGGGTTTTGATGTGTAATCTGAGTCCATTGTGCTGCACATTAAATCCTCAGAGGCTAGTGCCCACTCTTTGTACAAAATGTATGTGACACAAGTGGGTTGCGACTCCCTTCCAGGCTAATCAAAACCTAAGCTAATCCAGGCTAATCAAAACCTAAGCAGATTCAATGCCACACTGGGTACATCTACACTGTAGAATTAATGCAGTTCAACACCACTTTAAAATGTTTCTACTAAAGAATGCTAGTGCCTCACCAAGCTACAAATCCCAGGATTCCATGGCACAAAGCCATGGCAGTTAAAGTGGTGCAAACTGTTTTAACTCTACAGTACAGATGCACCCAACTGATATGAGAACTACAACCACCATTGATAATAGACCTATAATTCATGAATTCATCTAATTTGTTTTAAAACCCATGTAAGCCAGGGGCTGTTACCACCGTCACGTTCATTCCCAAAACTTTGGAAGAATATTTGGTGGCAATGTAGAAAAGGAGATTCTCAATGGTTGCTATTCCACTCTGGAATTTCTTGCCAATGAAGCCTGGCTGGGTCCCTCTCTTCAGTCCAACTACTAGCAAAGACTTTTTTGTTCAGAAATCACAGCTGGATTCAAAATGAAAGGGATTGTTGTTTCTGTTTATCTTTCTGTTATTATGCAGTTATCCATTTTTATGTTTTAATTGTTATTGTTATTAGCCACTGCTTTAAATACTATTTTTCTGTGATAGAAATTGATTTAATAAGTAAATCAGTTGAGGCTTTATATATCATATGTTTATTTATTTATTGTGTCAGAAACTAATTGAGGATACAGTTATAATGTATTTAAAAATACAAGCAAAGTTAAATACTTGGCATTATACTAGATTTCCTTTGACCAGAAGCTGGCCCATGGAGTGCCTTTGGTGTTGCTGTGAGAAGGTCCTCCATTGTGCATGTGGCAGGGCTCAGGTTGTGGTCTGTGGTTTGCCCTTTTCCACACTCGCATGTTGTGGACTCCACTTTGTAGCCCCATTACCTAAGATTGGCTCTGCATCTCGTGGTGCCAGAGCGCAGTCTGTTCAGCACCTTCCAAATAGACTTGCAGTATCATATGTTAATACTGTGACATGTATAGAAATATGACTTCTGTTCTTGAATGTATTATAACTTTTTCCAAAGGTATTTAAGGGAGGCAAACCAATTCAGCTCTTCCAACGCATGCATTTTGTTATGTGGAAGTTATTCTTCAAAATACACACGTTCAAAGTTCTTTAGTCTGCATCAGCCTTATACCCAGAAACTGTTTTCCTGAGGAGCAATTTTAATGTATAGTGCGTAAATAAACAGCTAGCCAAAACAGCAGAAAGCATTCCATGCTGAGATATGTAAATCTGCTCTCACTAACCCAGCATGCTCCCCTGTGTTCACAGCAGGAAGGGTAGGCATGCTGGGAAGGGAGCAAAGATTACAAAGGCTCAGTCTTATTTACCCTGCAGCCTAGACATTCGCTCTCTCAGCTAGAGACATTTTTCTGGTAAGGCACAGTAATTAAAATAGCATTGTGTGACGCTTAGCAAGCGAGGAAAGTGGCAGAAATTCATTCAGAATTTACACACACACACACACACACACATGAAAATAATATGAGTACTGAAAAGGAGAGGGGATTATTCTGTTCCTTTTCCCACTCAATTACTTTCAGCCTCAGGTAGAGATTCAGTTAGAAATTCAGTGGGACCTATGGAAGTGGTTTAATGTTTTCTCTAAAGGGAAGGGTCCAGGAAGTAATGCATTGTTACAGCTGTTATTAATTGAATTTGTGTACCACTCTTCTGTCAAGGTGAGATCCAAGGCAAGGCTGTTTGAAGGACTTTCGACTTTATCACATCATCCTGTTGTCTTGAGTCAGTCATGTTGCTTACACAAGCAAAAACATACTGTTATTAATACAGTAGAGTCTCACTTATCCAAGACTCCCTTATCCAAGGTTCTGGATTATCCAATGCATTTTTGTAGTCAATGTTTTCAATATATCGTGATATTTTGGTGCTAAATTCGTAAATACAGTAATTACAACATAACATTACTGCGTATTGAACTACTTTTTCTATCAAATTTGTTGTATAACATGATGTTTTGGTGCTTAATTTGTTAAATCATAACCTAATTTGATGTTTAATAGACTTTTCCTTAATCCCTCCTTATTATCCAAGATATTTGCTTATCCAAGGTTCTGCTGGCTCGTTTAGCTTGGATAAGTGAGACTCTACTGTACTACCACTTTCATTTTTTACATAGCTGCATGATGTTTCCACTTTGTTAATGCAAATTCCCATGATCAGTCTTCTACACAGATTCACTTCTTACCTGTGCTTTTCCAATCCAGATCGCACTTTTCCCCCTTATTTTTCTTTAACCCCCCCCCCCCAACACACACACACACACACACACACACACACACACACACACACATTTAGTGATAACCATGCATTTATGTCATTCTCTGGAGACCCTATTCTTGTTTGCAATACCAGGACTGCAGCAGAAGGAAATTACTGCACAAGGAGAAGTGGTGGACAATGACAACACTGGATTCCTTGATGAGTTTTATCCTGCATATTTGAACTTCTTAGTGGAATCCTGGATAGGTTAAGTCACTCACAAGAATGGCAAGCAAACATCCAATTTGTTAATTTGACTTTTTTTTTTTACTAAAACACCAAGGTCAAACAATTGGAAACAACCACTAATTAGAAAATGGGAACGCTTGATGATGTCACTGATCTACTGCATCCCATGCTTACACTTTACATTACAAATATAAATCTATATCTGAATTACTACGAATCAGGGGTTCTAACAAAGCAGTTATTAAGCAGCTAAGAGAGCTGCACAAAAACCTGGTCAAGGCCAAAGAATTAATACTCATGTATGGTAAACAAAGAGCACTTAAGTCTACAAGATCAACAATTAGCACAAGGCCAACCATAGCAAATACTGCTTTGCTGCAAATTACCCATAGATTTATCAACTACTGTGTCCATGGCAAAAATAACCATCTCTTTCCTTGAAGCATCCCTTCCAAATGAGAATTTGGAAATTAACTCCTGACTATAAGGTATGGTGGTGCAGTAGATTAAATGGCTGAGCTGCTGAACTTGCTGACCAGGTCAGTGGTTCAAATCCGGGAAGTGGGGTGAGCTCCTGCTGTTAGCCCCAGCTTCTACCAACCTAGCAGTTTGAAAACATACAAATGCAAATGTGAGTAGATCAATAGGTACCACTCCGGTGGAAAGGTAACAGCGCTCCATGCAGTCATGCTGGCCACATGACCTTGGAGGTGTCTACGGACAATGCCAGCTCATCGGCTTAGAAATGGAGATGAACACCAACCCCCAGAGTTGGACACGACTAGACTTAATGTCAGGGGACAACCTTTACCTTTACCATGAGGTGTATATAAAATATAAATGAATGTCATGTTTAGAATTTGGATTACTCTCTAAAGTATATAATTCTGTATGTCTGTGCAAATACAGGTATTCCAAAGTAAAACTTAAAAATCTGAAATCCAAAACACTGGCCCCAAGCATTTCAGATAAAGGGATAGTCAATTTGTACTTATTTAAATCAGGGCTGGGCTAATGTTGTTGGACTGTAACTCAAACTCCCATCAGACATAGCTGGCATAGCCAATTTTGAACTTCAGTTCAACAACCTATGGAAGGCCATAAGTTGTTCATCACTGATTTAGTGATTTTTAAAAAAATGCATCAGATCTGACAAGGGAGGCCAGGAGTACTCTACATGAGAGGAATGAGTCTTAAGAGATCAAAGTTTGCCTCAAGCCACTTAGTGAATATTTAGCAAAGCTGACAGTAGAAAAATAATTAATAAAGCTGTACTACAAAGGAAAGAAACTTCTCAGCATTATTTAGTTTTAACCCATTAAGAAAAAGCAGTTGGAGGAACTTTAACATGTAATAGTCCTTCTAACCTTTTTATGTTTTATGTTCCATTTCAGTTAATTTTTGTTTTTATTTTAAAACCTGTTATTTTATAGACTGTTTTTATATTTCTACACGCATCCATGCCATTTGCTTGTTGGACAACTGGGTGACATTATAAACATCTAAAATTGATAAATAAAAAGCAACTGACTTGAAGGCAGCAGAGTTAACTGCAAAAATGTCATTCGTCTTGGTATCTTTAAAAGCAAGTATTTCTACTTTACCTGGTAGAGGTAGCTGTTTACATATTTGATGCTTCAGGAGTAGGATAATGTGTGCTGCCGAGTCATGTTAAAGAGCAGTCGTGCGAGAAAGGATCTGCAAACAAGAAAAGAATGTCAGAATATTGCCCTCAAGATGCAGAATTTTGAAAAGGTCAGATCAGCTAAGAGTATGCTTAAAGTATTTTGCCATGAAAATACCATGGTAACAACTCTCATTTATGGATCACAGTTGCACCAGAAGGTCATAATATGACCCTCCCCACCTTCCTCAAATTGCTGTTTTCCTTATAACTACATACTCAGCTGTCCCAGTGCGATACAGGAAAGAGAAATAGAGAGGGAATGTAAATGCCTGTTTCTTAAACCTTTATTCCATGCAGGATAAAATGGACTCAGACACCACCATATTACCCATAAAGAAAGTGAAGTGAGGGAAGGAATGAGATTAGGGAGAAGGCAATGAGTTGGGCATTGTGAAACCCTGATGACATTTCTATGAAAGTACTTTAGGACTTACTCTGTGTAGGAAAAACATGCATTTTTACACAAAAAAGCCACAAACTTTTTGTATATAAAACAGATTTCCTGTGCAGAAAACACTATTTATACACAGAACATGCTGGTTCTTATGCAGGAAATCTTTTTTTTCCTATGGAGAAATATAAGTTCTTTTGCAAAAAAAAAAAAAAAAAAAACTTTCCGTGCAACCCCCCACCCCATACATGTGATTAGGCCTTGTGTAGCGGTTACCAGTTCAGTATTGTCCCAGGCAAAATCTAGAATCTATAGTGTTAAGTATTATTTCTAGGCACGAAGATTACTGCAGATGCAGACTGCAGCCAGGAAATCAGAAGACATATACTTCTTGGGAGAAGAGCAATGGCCAACCTCGACAAAATAGTCAAAAGCGGAGACATCACACTGGCAACGAAGGTCCGCATAGTTAAAGCAATGGTATTCCCCATAGTAACCTATGGATGCGAGAGCTGGACCATAAGGAAGGCTGAGCGAAGGAAGATAGATGCTTTTGAACTTTGGTGCTGGAGGAAAATCCTGAGAGTGCCTTGGACTGCAAGAAGATCTAACCAGTCCATCCGCCAGGAATAATGCTCACTGGAGGGAAGGATATTAGAGGCAAAGTTGAAGTATTTTGGCCACATCATGAGAAGACATGAAAGCTTGGAAAAGATCATGTTGCTGGGGAAAATGGAAGGAAAAAGGAAGAGAGGCCGACCAAGGGCAAGATGGATGGATGGTATCCTTGAAGTGACTGGCTTGAACTTGAAGGAACTGGGGGAGGCGACGGCTGACAGAGAGCTCTGGCGTAGACTGGTCCATGAGGTCACGAAGAGTCGAAAACGACTAAACGAATGAAAAGAAGATTATTTGGCATTAAATACCAACTACAGTTGTCCACAACTTGCCAGTCAAACAATACACAGAGAAAATATTTTGCATTTGGAAATTATGACAGAAATGGGTTGCTGTGAGTTTTCCAGGCTGTCTGGGGCAATTCTTTGTTGGGAGGTGTTAGCTGGCAGGCTTTGAAGCTGCAAGGCTATTCAATGCTAATACAGCTGGCCAACTGCAACATTCACACTTGCCACGGGCAGACAAGAGTTCTTTCTCCAACCCTGAACATTCCACAGATATATAAACCCCACTTGCCTAATTTTCATCAGACCACACAACCTCTAAGGATGCCAGCCATAGATATGGGCAAAATGTCAGGAGATGATGCTTCTGGAACATGGCCATACAGCCCGGACAACTCACAGCAACCCAGTGATTCCGGCCATGAAATCCTTTACATAAAGCACACATTATGACAGAATTCTTAACTAAAGGGACTTATCTCTTATCAAAGTGAAATGAACGGATTAGATTATTTCTCATTGACTTAGGGAGAGGGAATAGACTATATGCTTCTAGTCAGGAGTTAGTTGTAGAGCAGAGGTGAGATCTGGTTCCATAAAGACTGGGAGCAGGGCTATAACCTAACAGAAAACATTATCACATATGGCTGGTTTGAAGCTCCCCAGCTACAAACATAATCACATGACAGCCATCACATGATGCCATTTTACACCCACCTCAAACCATTCTCCAACTCTTGTTGAAGAAGTACTTTTCAAAAAATGGGAATATCCAATTTTAGGCAGCTGAAAACACTTTGTAACTGTATTCAAAGTGTTTTCAGGTGTGCAGTAGATCCAAAAGTGCTTCAGCAGAGTTTGGGGGTTGTGATGTGTCATTGTGGGCAGCAGTACTAATCTGTAGATCAGAACGGGAGGAGCTCTAGCTACAAAGTCATAACTATCTTTCTTCTCCTCAATTGCTTCCTTTTTTGAAACCTTAATTTCAGTACTAATTCAAAGCATTTATTGAAATTTCCCCTCTTGTTTAGACATTTCTACACTATTTGCTAACATCTGCATAGCAGCGGGTTGGACTAGATGGCCCATGTGGTCTCTTCCAACTCTATTATTCTATGATTCCCTTTATTCTTTTATAAATAGTCAAGCAGTGTGTTGGAATCGAGCCTGAGCTGGTTTGGCAGTGAAAAGTAGCTCTCTCCCTTGCAAAATTCACAAACCAGAAAAAGGCTTGTAATTGCAAAATGTGTATTTCCTTTTTTGTTAATGAAATCATCCATATTGCAATACAGCCAGGTCTGGAAAATCAGCAGCCAATGCAGGTTTGGCAATGAGAAGTAGCCCTTTCCCTTGCACAATACCTAAAACAGGGAAAGGTTAGTAATTGCAAAATGCTTATTTCCTTTATTATTAATACTTAAAATATTTAAAGGGGAAATGCTTATAAACATGCAGAAGAATATAATTGAAAAGATTGAGTCTTGGAAGATGTTGAGGTTGTGCAATTTTTCTGGAAAAATGGAGAGAAGCATAGACAAACGGGCAATTGCACAGATGGGGAAGACAATGGAGAATCGTTGAAATGTAATTGATTTAATAAATAATAATAACAACAACAACAACATCAACAACTTTATTCTTGTATCCCGTCACCATCTCCCCGAAGGGATACGGGACGGCTCACATGGGGATGAGTACAACAAAACATAGGTTAAAAACACAGTACATAGAATCATAGAATCATAGAATAATAGAGTTGGAAGAGACCTCATGGGCCATCCAGTCCAACCCCCTGCCAAGAAGCAGGAAATCACATTCAAAGCACCCCCAACAGATGGCAAATCCAGCCTCTGCTTAAAAGCCTCCAGAGAAGGAGCCTCCACCCCAGTCCGGGGGATAGAATTCCACATGAATTAAAACAATATAAACCAAATAAATATACAACAGCATAAAATACAACAATTGCTTTAAAACCTGACTGCAAGTACAGCATATGCGGTGACTAGTGCAGGACTCTAAGTAGAGTTTGTGGGAAGTACAGGGACAATCAAGGATAGGGGCAAGACGAGCGATCTCATCAAGACACTGGAAAACCAAAAAGGTGAGGAGCAGAGATGAAGTGCAATGAAAATGTGAACAACTGCCTAACTGGCGGGACTATTCACTCAAATGCGCACCGGAATATTCACGTTTTTAAATCCTTCCAAAAAGTGGATAACAAAGGTGCCAGTCTGATCTCTCTGGGGAGAGAGTTCCAGAGTCGAGGGGCCACCACAGAGATGGCCCTTTCCTTTGTCCCCACCAACAGCGCTTGGGACGGAGGTGGGAGCAAGAGAAGAGCCTCCCTGGAAGATTTTAAGGCCCACGTGGGTTCATAGGGGAGGAGGCAATCACGGAGATAAGCAAGTCCTGAACTGTTTAGGGCTTTATAGGTAATGATCTGCACCTTGAATTGGGCTCAGAAACTTATCGGTAGCGAGTGGAGCCGCTTAAACAGGAGGGTTGACCATTCTCTGTAGCTAGCTCCAGTTATTAATCTGGCCGCTGTTCTTTGTACCAACTGAGCCATCTTCAAAGACAGCCCCATGTAGAGCGCATTGCAATAATCCAGTCTGGAGATAACTAAGGCGTGGACCACCAAGGGCAAGTCAGCCTTCACGAAGTACGATCGCAGCTGGCGCACAAGCTTTAACTGTGCAAAAGCCCTCCTGGCCACTATCGACACCTGGGCATCAAGCATCAGCGTTGAGTCCAGGAGGACTCCCAATCTTCTTATATTCTGACTTTCTATTTTCTTGCAAAGGTAGCTAATGCAATACAGACAAAATAAACATCATGTATCCAACATATTGTGATACATTTTTTTAAAAAAAAAAATGATATTAGTGTAGAATTGTTCACATTTTTGACAAGACGTTTCCTCTTTAGGATTTCTCATGCATTGGGTTATTGATGAATGTTTTATGTTGTCTGATCTAAGCTAAGCATCCAGATGTGTATTTTAATCTATGGACTTGGGTAGCTTTTTTAATTAAAAACTAACAAGAAATTGTTCTTATTTTGTTCACTTCTTCAGGAATGAAGCAATGGCAGCTGAACACACAGAACATTCATTTACAAAGCCACAATATTCTTTGTTGATATCAAAATAGCAATTGTAGTATTCTGTCAAAAGGATGTATTTTTGACTGATGATTGCAGCATACAAAACAAGGAAAAAAACCCTTTTGACTGCAGCTAGCACAAAAAAATTCCAAAGAAAAACCCTTACTATGTGACATGGGGATATCTGCAAAAGTAGGCCATTCCAACAATATTTTTACTACAAGATGGATCACTCTTATAACAAAGGGTTTTGAATTTACTCTTCATTTTAGATATTCATTTTTGGGAATTATTTTTGGGAAATTGGGACTTTTTTGTATTTTTAATTCAGATTTGCTAACCTGTTACTAATGAATAACATAACTTTGTCTAACAACAAAAAAGTAACACCAATGAATTACCTTTTATGTAATATAATCTTGTGCTATTTATTTACTTACAGTATTTATATTCCTCGCTTCTCACCCCATAGGGGACTCAGGGCGGTACACAGAACATACATATACAGCAAACATTCAATGCCGTTTATACACAGGCCAGACAATTTTACATAGAAAGAAATATACAGTGTTTCCTGACTTATTGTGGGGGTTACGTTCCAGGACCACCTGCAATAATTGGAAATCAGTGAAGTAGGGACACTATTTTAATTTTAATATTTATACATTATTTTATTTACCCCATTGCTGCTGCTTCTCCTCCTCAGGGCTGCCCCCTTGCTTCGGTCCTGCCATGTGGCTCTGGCTGCCTCTGCCAGGGAAGAAGGAACGCCACTCCGCTCGGTGAGTGAGCGAGGGCGAGCGGATGGCAGCAGCAGCAGAAGAGCCTGGAAGAAGCAGCCAGACTCCTCTTCTGCTGCCACTCCAGCCGGCCATGCTGGGAAACGTGGAGGACTCAGAAGAGGGGATGGGACTCATGGAGGAGGAGTCTGCTTGCCTCTTCCAGGCTCTTCTGCCACCGCTGCCACCCACCTGCCAGGGAAGAAGGCGTTCCTTCTTCCCTGGCAGAGGCAGCTCGAGCCACATGGCAGGGCCGAAGTAAGGGAGCAGCCCTGAGGAGGAGAAGCAGCAGCAATAGGGTAAATAAATAAATAATTTTCCCTGTGAAACACCGAGTCCATGATAAGCAAACCGCGAAGTAGCAGGGGAACACTGTATAGGCTTTTCCATCTTCGGCATCTTAAAGGCTTGTGCTCAGTTCCGGCCAAGGGGGTGAGGTGCTGTCGCTCCATCTCCCTGCCAAAACTGTAAACTTCCTCCTTGATATAATCACCAGCATTTTTCTGACGTTTCCTTATGGGTGCCTTAAAATACCTCTGTTGAACGATATCCCAAAATACTAGTATACTAGTAGAGTTTGCAAACAAACCCAAATTGTAAAGAAGCATTGGCATCTACTTCAAGACATCCCAGGTTATGATAAATTACTCATTTTCAGAAACAGACGTACTAAAAATATAAGAGTTTTTTTTAGTTCATACAGATTTAATTACTCCCACTATTACACCTAAGAGTAACTTGAGAGGCCATTACTCTTGTGGACACTGTAAGTGCTGTAGACAAGCTTGGAAGACCAAAGATGTATATAATCATAGGAACAATGTGGGCATTACACTCAAACATTTTTCTACTTTTGATACCAGTAATGTCATCTATCTTTAGATATGCGATTGTGATCTATGGTACATTGGAAAAACAACTAGACCTTTAAGAATAAGTATCTCTGAACACAAATCTAGAATTAAACATTTATCTACAGAATCCTCTCTATATTTATTTATTTGCGACATTTATATCCCGCCCTTCTCACCCTGAAGGGGACTCAGGGCGGCTTACAAATAATATATACATACAATATATTATATTATTAGTATAGCACAATATAAGCACTATATAAGCATTATATATTATTATATTGTACTATATGACTATATTGCAATATTATTAGTAATACTGCATATAATATAAATATACAATTATAATAGTGTTGTATTATTATTACATTATATTACATCATATTATTATCAATATTATATGAATATACAAAATAATATTAGTATAGTATAATATGAGTATTATAGATTATTATATTGTTAAATTGATACAGGAGACATGGTGGAAAGATGTCTTCCTGGCCCCGCCTTCATTCTGGTCCAGGATGGCTGTTAGACCTTGGGGGGGGGGGGGGGGGGCTCCCATTTGATGATATAGGAGACATGGTGGAAAGATGTCTTCCTTTTATATTCTCATTTTACCCATTATAAACATTCTTCCGCCGCTTTTAAGCTTTGTTCTTTGGAATGAGTCACTCAAAAACCACATATGGATTTAGAAAAACTATTATCCCAAAGGGAAATGTACTGTATCTTTAAATTTAAAACCTTTTCCCCTCAGGGACTTAATGATTCACTTAATTTCAGCTGTTTCCTTTAAGTTAATAAGAACTCTTTATAAACCTTTGACTGAACCTTCAGAATTACTCACTGTTGGAATTCCTATAAGCAGAGTCAGTTCTTGTGAAGCTGTCAGGCACTATGTGAGTATACTTTAGATATATGGGTCATTTTAATTTCTGTAGTATTGCTGGCAAAATACTTGTTACATTATGACTTGTTTTAGATATGAGTCAATAGTTGCTGATCACATTATCTCCTGAAGAAGGGGATTTTTTCCCCAAAGCAGGGTATAAAAAATACCTGCGCACCCCTGTAGCAGCAGCAACACGGACATTGCATTGACAACTGGTCATCTCTACTCCTTGTGTGACCTATCATTTTTTCACCTTTACTTCTTTTGGAAGAATTCATCATTGAACGTGGACCCTTGAAGCTTATAGACTGTGAAACCTTGGGACTATATTAAATTGAGATATTTTCTGTTGGAGAGCATTTGCTCCCTTTTCATTGTATTCTTATGGCATTGTATTGAGCTTTATATTTAGGATACGTGATATTATTATTTGGTCATCACATGCTCTTTTGCGCATAGACTATTGTGTTTGTTTGCATACTCAACACTAGGTAGGTGGAGGTTGGGCTAAAAACGAGGAGCTCACTCTGACTCAGGCTTCAAATTGTCAACCTTTTAACTGATAAGATTTACTGCAGCTGATAGTTTAACCTGCTGTGGTGAAGTCTGGCTAGTATGTTATGCAAACATTCAACACCAGCTAGTCATGTATGTCTGAGTAATGCCTCCTAGCTTGACTCTGCCTTAACAGTCATGTCAGACGAAGGAGGTCTGCTCAGCTGCATACTGAGCCTTGTCACAATCCCTTGTCATAGACAAGGACATTTCTATCCCCCTCTCACCAGCAAGCAAGTCTATGACAAGGGATTGTGACAAGGCTTTTGCTTCTGATTGTCATACGCCCCATCTACACTGCCATATAATGCAGTTTGAATTGGATTATTATGACCAGTGTAGACTCATTTAATGCAGATCGCACTGCACTGAACTGGATTATTTGAGTCTACACTACCCTCCCAAGAGAAATTAGACTAGCCCCCATCTTGGCCACATTCTGGAAAGAGCTAAAAACCTGGTTATTTCAGTGTGTGTTAGATTAATTTGGCATAAACTGACAATGTCCTCTTCCTCCTCCCATACCCGGCTACGGCACTTTATTCTGGCCCATCCTATTAGAGGTTGCACATATATATTGCACATATATAAATTTTATTACCTTGCCTCCAATTTTGAATACGTTCACTGTGCCTGGCTATTGGTTATCTGCTGTATGTTTTTATTGTATTTTATATGCTTCATGATTTTATTGTTTATATGTTTTACATGTGTTTGTGTTGTTGTATTTTATTGCGTATTACTGGGCTTGGTCCCTATGTGAGCTGCCCTGAGACCCTTGAGGGACATGGGGTGGGATACAAGAATAAAGTTTTTGTTGTTGTTATTATTATTACTACAATGAGTTAATCTGCATTCTGAAACTGGATTGTGTAACAGTGTAATTGGGGCCGTAGTCTCACTTGCTGGTTAGAGGGGGCTTGAAACACCCTTTTCTTGGTGTCCCAATCTGCAGCTGAACAACCTCCTTCATCTGATATGACTACTGGCTGTTAAAATGAACTGGAGGGAATGTACATGCTCTTACTGTAAGAACACATAGTCTTACTAAATAAGAAGTGGATACAAATTTGTAACTCTACGTTGTGCATCCATTCCTGGAGTACAGAAGGCTGCACTTAAATCTCCAATGAGAAGCCTCATGACTGGAAACTAAAGAGTCATAAGGTGAAATCCAGCCCTTCCTCATGCATATGTGAAACAATTGGGTGTAATGTAGCGGTGAGAGTTTTGGACTTGGGAGGCCCATATTCAAACCACTATGAACTATGAAACTGACTGGGTATCCTTGAACCGTCAATGCTTAACATGACATTCTTCACAAAGGTATGGTGAGTCCATTGGAGAAAAGAATGGGTTATGTTATGCCAAGCAACAATCAATTTTCTAAATCATGTTCTGCTACAAGTTATCTTTTTTTCCTCAAAAGGAGGCATTTTATGACTTTTCTAACCTGCAGAACATAAAACATTGGACACATACTACATCAGAAAAATAAGGGCTGGCAGGGATGTAATATACTTGCAGTATGATAGTTTCATAAAGCTAAAATCTTGTTACAGAGCCCCATCTGGTGGACTGAGGCTGAAAAAGTAGTTAGTGCTAGCAACAAGCCAGCTTCTTGGGAAATTAAAACCACTTGAAAGGAATGCAATATGAATTATATGATAACAGTTTTATCAACTATACCAAAGTGCTGCTTCAATTTCCAATGAAGTGGTAGGACATCATCTGCACTATTACAGAAAATGTTCAAACTTTGGTTGACATCTTCGCAAGTGCAAGGTTCTCTACATGAAAGTAAGGAATTATAGAAGTGCCAAGTTTGATATTTCTTGAGGAAAATTACTCACCTTCCCTTTGAAGCGTGACTTCACAAAATTGGCTAATGCAATTACCCAGTTTCTGGATTACCGAAAAAGTCATTACAATGAACAGAAAGGCATTAACATTATTTGACCCCTGTGTCAGAGTATACAGCAGTAGGCTGTTACTGAAAACTAGCACCCTGAGTAATTGGAGAAAGTACATTATACACAGATAAGCTTAAATGATCATTGCTATTAATAACTAGGACCAATATAACTCCTAATTGAAGTAATCAGTTTAAGACCCTAAACATCACTTATGCCTCTCCCTGTCTTTTTTATTAAGTGCTGTGGTAAAAAGGAGCTTTCCCCAAGATTCTTTCCAAATGTGTTGGTCTAGAATGTAGGTTATAATCCTTAAATGAACAAAACAATGTGTTGAATTCATCACCACCACCACCATATTTATAACTCCCATTTATCATAAGAGCTCAAATTGGAATGATGAAGTTATGGACAGAATGGAAAAGATGAACTGAATATCGTGGATTGAAACTATATACAGTGTTCCCTCACTTATCGTGCGGGTTACGTTCCAGGACCACCCGCAATAAGTGAAAATCCGCACAGTAGGAACACCATATTTATTTTAATATTTATACATTATTTTAGTAGTTATACTAAATCACCACCTTCTCCTCCCGTTGTCGCTTGGGCTCCATTTCTCTCTCTTCAGTTTCTCCTTCCTCCCTTCCTTAGGCTTTAAATTGTATTTTTTATGATTTATAATATTTTAGAGTTTAAACAGCGAATCCGCAAAAAGTGAACCGCAAAGTAGTGAGGGAAGACTGTACTGAAATCAGCCAACACCTTCCAACTATTATGTCAACTAAATATTGCCCAAACTGACCAACAGTCTTAGGTCTAGCTATTTCTTTTAATATATTTCCTTGTTTCTACTCAAATCCTGCTGCTCCTCCTTTTCCTGGGGGCTGAACCAGGCTAGCTCCCTCAATAATAATTCTCCTCCAAACTAAATAATGGATCCCTTGAACTATCTTGAAGGGATAGAAAGAATTCAAAGTCCTAAAAGAATCATCCTCAAAATTTCCCAATGGCGGCTGGAGAATCTTCTCACCATATCTGTTTTTGTAACTTTTGCTTCACTCCGTCTATAATCTTCCCCCACTTTTTCACTTACCAATGATCTACAGAGTTGTTGCTGCCTTGAGGAGTGGCCAGGATATGTGGCAGCTGTGGTAGGACAAATGCATTTACAGAGGAAGATAGAACATTCTTTAAGCAGAGATTTTGGGTCGTTAAAATGAAAATAAGATTAAAATACTAATAACATAAGCATAATCAGCATACACTAAACAAAATCATGTGCCAAAAATATTAAAATCCTGACAGGTATCTCTGGAGAGCCATTTCACAAATGGGATGCCAACACTAAAACAGACCTCTCCTTGGGCATTCTACTGAGACAATCAATGAACACGTGTAGATGGAGTGTGGAGTTTGCTGCTATGAAGCTGACTCCCAAGCACATTTTCAAAGGCTTAGAAAAGGATAACTGGGATTGTCACTACTTCTGAAATGCTGCCTCATAATACATATGTAGCATGATGGCAAACATAAGGTACGAGATCAGTTCTTAAAGTTTTCAGAAAGCTTTGAGATGTGAACTGCTCCACAGGTATCCAAGAAGTTTTGAAATCAGAAAAAAATCCTTTATCAGAGCAGAAAATATATTGAAAGATAGCCTAGAATATGAACTTAATCAGGAAGCTATACTCCCTATGTCCTCATCATCTGTGTGCATGTTTCACAGTTTGATAATAAATTGTTAGGCATTTTATGTCATCTATCTTCAAATCTAGAAATTGATTTACACAAAAAACACACACATACAAATGACAAATATGATTTGGGATACATACACAAAGTGAAGAGACAGTTTTGATGACAATTTAAAAGTGCAAAGTAATAATGCACATTGATTTGTAAAGATCCCAAATTTATAGAGATGTTCTTGGAAAGGAATCTACATCTGAACATGATGGATAGGCCCATTAATGTTCTGTACACCAAGAACAATTCCATCCTTCTTTTGATTTTGCCTGCCCCTGAACAAAACCTTGATTCTTGATTTATAGCATAGTAATTCACTTCCTCGCTGTTTTTTTCTCATTAATCAAGTATCTGCACTTCCATCTCCATATATCAATTCTAAACATGACCAGTTCCAGTCAAACAACCAACTTCATGTTCCTTCTGCTTTCTGATATGCATCAGCTATACCAATCAATTTGCAGGCTCTTCTTACCACCTCTTTCTACTGCTTTTATAAAATATCATCAAAAAGCCAGAGTCTCTTTTTAAAAAATCACTGTCAGACTGCAATGATTCCAAAGCAAGTAATAACCACAAAACATAGAAATTATACATGAATCCTACACTTTTTAGATCCTGTCCGTACACTACCTAAAGCTCAGCATTTCCAGCAAGTTTTCTCTAACCATAGGGTCCTAGATAACTTACAACAAAATTAAAACAGGATAGATGTAAAATCCTGATAACTAAAAAGTTGGAACAGGACAAAAAGAAAAGATAAAACCCAACACTGAAACAAAAGTCAAAAAAAAAAGAGGGGGGATAGAATACAAAATGTGTGTGTGAGAGAGAAAGTATTTTTATAATATATAACTTACTAATGTAATATATCGCTAATAATCAATTGCTCAAATTAACACTACACAATCCACATAAATAATGGTATGGGAGAAGGTTCATTAGACATAGGACATAAATCATTTGTTGAAAGAAAAAAAATGGCACAATTCTTCATTTGAACAGAAGCCAGAGTCATTTCAAAGAACATTCTTCATCAGAAGCCAAGGTAAATCTTAAGTTATCCAACATTTCAACCAAATAAAACTGAGATGGTAAAAAAAAACTTGTACATCATCATGATAACATTTATTGTACACATGTTTGCAAAGAACCAATTTCAGTCAAGTACTTACTAACAGTAGAGTACAGATGTATACAAAATAAAAATGCCTCTCATCTTGTGGCAAAAATGCCACAGACTAACACTAACACTCAGAAATCCCATTTATAGTAAGATTTCCACTCTCTGTTCCTCATCTGTCATTAATTGTGATATTATGAGTAAATAATAGTAATAACTTTATTTTTGTATTGCGCCTCCTGATCAAACATAGATTAAAAACATGAATCAATAAAATTAACAACATTATAACAACATACAACATCATCAAACAATCAGTAGCCTGAACAGTAATTAATACTGGAATTCGGAGGGTAGGAGCTTGTGCAATAGAACTCCCAGACAGGGCTGGTTGAAAAGTGCAGAGGCAATAATAAATTAGGGCTAGAAGGGCAATGTCAATTAAAACGCTAAACCTATAGGACAAGGGACAGTGATAAAGTGCAGGAGCTGATAGCAAGTTATAGTTGGGGCCAGGCCCATGGCCAGGATTTTGATCCCCCGGGGGGGGGGGAGGGAGTCTGAGTGAGAGAGGATCTACCCTAGCAAACCTTTACTGTCGTTATCCCAATACCCCCATGCATATGGGATATATTGAGCATGGTGATCAGATCATGATAGGAATAAACATAACAGTTTAAATAATAAATGTTATTTATTTACTTTCATTAACGAAATGTTTAGAATACTTTTTGACTTATTTTTACTTTACAGCAACAGTCTTCTTTTCTTCTCCCTGGCCATTTTGTCAATTACTTTTTCTGGTTTGATAGTGATGTCCCGATGGATGGAAAGCATTGCTAGTCCACTAAGTCTCTGGTCTGTCATTAAACTTCTAGATACACTTTTCACTCTCTTCATGGTTGAAAACAATCTTTCCACACTGCATGTCATTACTGGTAGAGTAGCTAACATAGTCAAAAGGAAATTTATTGACCAATAGTAGGTTTTGTCACACAATTCCAACACTTTAAGTACCTCAGTATCTTTCTTAATTGATGGTGTAATATTACACCACATTATGTACTCAGCCTCGATGGAAGCGAGTGCTATGTCATTTTCAAAGTATTCTGACAGTTGTTCCATATGGTAAACTTTATCTAGACGTGAAAACCCAGGGAGGAGAACCTGGAAACTGGTTAAAATGTCTTCATTTGACATGAAGCTTTTAGTAATGTTCTGTATAAGTGAATTGACACATGGAATGAACACCGCAACTCTGAAATAATCTTCTACAGAATTAGTCCCTGGATTTGCCTGATGCACCTGTCTTGAACTTTGCCTTGGAATAGTCACGTTGCTTTGAAATATTTTTTCAGATGTTGTTCTTGCTAAGTTCAAAGAGTTTTACAAAATGATCTTTTGCATCTGCTGTCAAAATTTCTAAAGACTTTAACAGTGACTTAGCATGGTTTATGGCAGATGCCATATCAAAACTTTTTTCCTGAAGAAAAATTGATAGGGGCAACGTAAGGCTGAAGACTTGTTCACAAACAAACAGGCTAACAATGAAATCACTTTTTTCAAATGCAGTCAAAATGTTTGAAGCTGAAGAAAAGATTTTCCATGGTTTCTCTGAGATTTCTTCTAAGGTAACTACAATTGGCTTAAATAGTTCAACAAATGTCAATACACTGTCATGCCTCTCAATAAAACGAGTCTCATGTAAACGTGTCAGTCTTTTTTCTTTGTTTCTGGCACACGAACACTGAGAATTTCAGGTGGGGGGCTGAAGCCTCTCAACCCCCCCCCCCCCGCTACATGCCTGGTTGGTGCCGAATATCTAGTGAACTGTTTAATTGAAGGCACAATGGAGCATTCACATTTTTAAGTCTTTATGAAAAGTGGACAGGGTGGGTGCCAGTCTAATCTCCCTGAGGAGAGTTTCAGAGCCAGGAGGCCACCACTGAGAAGGCCCTCTCCCTCATTCCCACCAACTGCGCTTGAAATGGAGGAGGAAGCAAGAGAAGGGCCTCCCCAGCAGATCTTAAAGCCCATGTGGGTTCGTAGGGGAGGATGTGGTTGCGAAGATAGGCAGGTCCCAAACTTTAAAGGCTACAATCCCATGTAAACTACAATTAACGAGCCCTCAATGATAACAAATTGTTCTTAAAATAAATGACTGCATATGTGAAGTCTTGGCTCTGCCTTTTCCTCTCTGTGCCGTTCGCCAGACAATAAAAAAACTATAAAGCTGAAACGTGCCGTCCTTTATCCGGGCGAACTGCAAATCCCTATAAGCTGTCCTAAAAATATTGAACGACTGAGTCTGGAAAACTTCAAAAAAGGATGTTTATTCATACAAGGTTGTAAACCTGGCACAGATCTTAAAATTACAGAAAATGAAACAAATTTCTATAGGTTTTAGTTGCAGAATTATCCCTGGTTCCAGAAGGCAAAGGTGATTATAAAACCACTATACCCTAATCACGCTGTCTATATTAGAAGGAGAAACTCTTTCCTTCCCTATCTTTACAGCAAAGATTAGTTCTAGAAGCAACGGAATAACCCTGCTCCTCTAACTAGATTTCCTATTCCAGATCAGTATAATTCAATACTTATCTAATTTGGATAGGCTTAGATTGGCCTGGTTTTGAGGATGATTTGTCCCAGTTAGCTTGCACAGCTGCAGCACGTTGGAAGACTATAGCCAAAATGAGGCTCCAAAATGGAGACTAGACCCTGGTAAAAAAGGGCGGTCCTAAGATGTTGTACTCTTTGACCAATCATTGCAAAGAAAACTGCAGCCAGCTCTTGCAGACTCCAAGCCACTTTTCCTGGGCTTTTGCAGCCAGAGGCTGAAACAAAATGTAAAGGAGGGAAAACAAACAAACGACCAATAGGTAAGGCAAACCATCGTCCTGGGGGACGGAACACTCTCCTTTGCTTTAGTTCCCTGTTTATAGGTTTTCCCAATAGTGTAGATACCTCCCTTTGTATTAGATTTTGGGTGGACCATAAAAAATACCCTAGAAGCCAGCCTTAGTTGGTCTATTCCATTTGCTATAAGAATGGTGTATGTGTATATATATATATATATATATATATATATATATATATATATATATTAGAAAAACAACAACTTAAATGTATATACTCTCGTGTAGGTTTTTGCGTGTGTATTGTGGTATGCTAGTATATAGAGTATTTTCTTTACAGTCCCAACCGGGTACTAACTTATTGTGAAACATATAAAGCAAAACACACATAAACCTCCAACTGAAAACAGTCAACAATTATGGTATATATACAATTATACAACCTTATTGAGTAACATATAAAGTAAAGCATACATCAAACTCAACGGAAAACAGTCCACAGCTGTTGTGTGTATGTAGAACAAAACTATGCAACAACAAGTAATCCCGGGTACACTGCCTCGTTTCGGGAAGTCCTTCTTCAGGTTGTTGTTATTTATGTAAGGTTGTTATGTAAGGCTGCTGAAAAATGCATTCTTTATTAAAAGTACTTAATTACAACCCTATAGCTTGCTAGCTCCCTCCCCATGAGTGATGCATTATTAGCAAAACACTTTTAAAACATCCAGTAAATGACTAAAAGCTAATTTAAGCAAGGATTCTTTTTAAACATAACTCTAAAAACAATTTTAAGAAGTGCCTTTTGATTTGGGAGAAGAGAATAGATGTTAAAAGGGGGGGGGGGCTTTTAACATCTATTCTCTTCTCCCAAATCAAAAGGCACTTCTTAAAATTGTTTTTAGAGTTATGTTTAAAAAGAATCCTTGCTTAAATTAGCTTTTAGTCATTTACTGGATGTTTTAAAAGTGTTTTGCTAATAATGCATCACTCATGGGGAGGGAGCTAGCAAGCTATAGGGTTGTAATTAAGTACTTTTAATAAAGAATGCATTTTTCAGCAGCTAGAGAGACAGACAGTCATTACATACAAAAGAGATGGGAGAAAAGCACAGTCTTCACTCTCAATCTCCCTCCATCTATCCTCATTCCACCATAATAGAACACAGGCAGGATATTTCTATCTCTCCCCTTCTACCAGCAAATTCTAGGCTCTTTCAAATTAAGCAATTATGCCAGTTTATCTGCCATGGCAATATCCAATGGATTCTTGAGGTTTCTAATTTAGGAAGTAGCATTAAGAATTCATAACCAAGAGAGCTGTAGGGACTTCCTAGACCACAAACCCCAGGATTCCATTAGATGTTGCCATGGCAGTTATAGTGAAAATAGCACCATAAATGTAATGTAAAATCACCCCAAAATTTTCCAGTTAGCACTATGTATGACATTCTATCAGTGCATTTTCACATCCAGGAACTTAATTCAGAATATATTCATTAATTATATTTTCTACATATCCTAAATAGCTTGACTGGCATACCTAGAGCAAAGGCACACACCCTTATAAGCATGCCATTAGTAAGCACCACTTAAAAGTGTGTGAGTATGTGTGGCCTTCAAGTCATCTGTACAATCATTCTCACTTGCAGTAGAAGTGGCTAAATAAGTCACAGAGCCCCCACAGTTTTTTTAAAAGAATTATTATTATTATTATTATTATTATTATTATTATTATTATTAAAGTAGATTTTGTACATTTATTCCATACATGTTATTTATCTATTACATTTCCCACCCTCTTCCTATTTCTCACTCTTCCTCCTTTCTATATTATTCATAGAATCATAGAATAATAGAGTTGGAAGAGACCTCATGGGCCATCCAGTCCAACCCCCTGCCAAGAAGCAGGAAATCGCATTCAAAGCACCCACAACAGATGGCCATCCAGCCTCTGTTTAAAAGCCTCCAAAGAAGGAGCCTCCACCTTTGGAGGCTTTTATCTATATTTATTTTATATATTTATCTAATATATCTTAGCTCTATTCACTCTTTATTCTCTTCCCCCACTTCCTCCCACCCCATACGCATACCACAATTTCCATTAAAACATTAACTTAGCCACTTTGAGTCCCCTTTGGAGAAATAAATACATAAAGATTATAAATACAGTAGAGTCTCACTTATCCAAGCTAAACGGGCCGGCAGAAGCTTGGATAAGCGAATATCTTGGATTATAAGGACTGATCAAGGAAAAGTCTATTAAACATCAAATTAGGTTATGATTTTACAAATTAAGCACCAAAACTTCATGTTATACAACAAATTTGACAGAAAAAGTAGTTCAATACGCAGTAATGTTATGTTGTAATTACTGTATTTACGAATTTAGCACCAAAATATCACGATATATTGGAAACATTGACTACAAAAATGGCTTGGATTATCCAGAGGCTTGGATAAGCGAGGCTTGGATTAGTGAGACTCTACTGTACATATAATAGTAATAATGTGTTGTCGAAGGCTTTCATGGCCAGAATTACTGGGTTGCTGTGAGTTTTCCAGGCTGTATGGCCATGTTCCAGAAGCATTCTCTCCTGACATTTCACCCACATCTATGGCAGGCATCCTGAGAGGTTGTTAGGTTTGTTGGAAACTAAGCAAGTGACACCACCTATTTGCCTTTGTGCTTGTTAAAGAAAAATAGAGCCAATCTGTGTTAGTCAGCTTAGACCAATGAAATAATTGATCTTTGTACACCAATGGGAATGTGCTTTTAACTTTCTATAAAAGTGATAAAAACCCTTGCAACCTAACTTGGAGTTGCAACAAAACCTTTTCGTGCAATGCTATATGTATTTTTCTCGCCATTGCTTGGCACACAATAAACAGCTTCTCCAGTTGAAATTCAACTTTTTCTTTCACGTCGCCCTCTTGAGCTAAGGGGACTCCTGACATCATGCAGCGTCCTAGAGTGCCAGTGAGCCATTTGCTCCTACAATACTTGATAATAAGGTAAACTATGAGTATTTCTCAGCACCAGTAGGATCCAAACATCGCTCCAAAAAAAAGGGGGGGGCTTATCCAACAGACAATTGCAACTGTAAAAGTTGGTACTAGAAATTATAGGCAAGAATCTTGGATTTATCAAGATTTGTTTACACATTATGATTTTGTTCTTGCTTAACCATTGCTTCCCTCTAACCCAGGCATGGGCACACTTCAGCCCTTGAGGTGTTTTGGACTTCAACTCTCACAATTCCTAACAGCCGGTAGGCTGTTAGAAATTGTGGGAGTTGAAGTTCAAAACACCTTGAGGGCCAAAGTTTGCTAATTCCTGCTCTAACCTAAACCTGTTTAACTTCTGCAGTATTATTTTTACATCCCCAAAATTATACACATCAAGAAAGCAATATCTCATGAAGCATGATCCATTTGAAACCACTCTGAATTGAAACTGAAATATTCTCTTCTCGACTCAGCAATGGGCAGTACATCATTTCTTTAACCAATCAGCATTGAGTGGCTATTGTTTCCATGAATGCTTTCTCTTAACTCAATTTTGCTCTAAAACCACTCAAGCAGCAATTTTTTAAAGAAAAAAAAATAACACACCAAGGAGAAACTAATCTTTCTATATCATTGTGGAAGTATAGCTGAAAAAAAGATTAAAGTGCTCAGAAAATTTTCCATCTAAGTAATGTTTATCATTGCAAAATGAAGAAGCAAGAACTGAGAGAAGTCCCCCCCCCTTTTTTTTTTCATGCTATAACCCTACGTCATCATCTCATGAGGGAATACAAATCTCTTTTCATCAATGAGCCCCCAAGAGCCATCTTCCAAGATAGTTTATCTCTGCTTTTCCTTTAGTGCTATGGTTTTTCTAATAACATTTGACGAGTGAAGGAAACACTGAGGATGAAAGCTGTCAACATTACATTCTAGCAACCAATGAATTCTGATACTCCACTATTATCTTGGCAGTAATTTTTCCAATTGTTCTTTGCTTATTGCTTATGTTGTTTAAATAACAGAAACTGCCCAACAATCTCATGAGCCAATGCTTTAATAAATGACGAAGGATCACCCTGTGGTAGCATATGGCAGCATAAGCCAATTGCCTAAAGGAGAAGTACAATTATTAAACATCATTGTCAGCAAAGTAACAATAGAGAATTGATAGTGAGTTGACAGGAACAATGGTTTCCTGGCACACTACATGTGTTATATTGGTCTCACGATGGCCTTCTTCGCCAGGCTATCACATCTCATTTCTGGTTTCCAGGCAGCATCACATTACATGCAAATTACTCCTTCTACTATTCCTATGGTTATCTACTCACTGTGGCTTTGGGCCACATCTTTCTCCTTCATTAGTTCCCCAGCAGCCATTCATCATCAAAGCTGAACTTTTCCTTCATCACCATAACCCAAAGTTTTTGCATTTCTATGGCTATTCACATACAATATACATATAGGTCTGCTCCTAGGCATTTCATTCCATGTTTTTGAGGTCCCTTCCACACTGTTCTATATACCAGGATCTTATCCCAGATTGTCTGCTTTAAACTGCCAGATAATCTGGGATAATCAGATGATCTGGGATCAGATCCTGGGAAATAGGGGCAGTGTGGAAGGGGCCTGAGGTATCTCTGAAATGCTATAAACGTTGTTCTCTCAGGCCCTGTCTACACTGCTATACCATGCAGTTTCAGAATGGCAGTGTACTGAAATAGTCCAGATCAAAGCAGTTAAACTGCATTCTGAAACTGCATTATATGGCAGTGTAGGCGGGGCCTCGGGGACTGTATACACTGACTATTTAACGCAGTTCGAAACTAGCTTCAAACTGCTGCATCCAGACAACAAACTCCCTCAAAAAGTGTGCAAAAGAAAGTCCTAATGTACTCACCATCCAGGCCTCAAAGTGATTCATAGAATCAGAGAATCATAGAATAGTAGAGTTGGAAGAGACCTCATGGGCCATCTAGTCCAACCCCCCGCTAAGAAGCAGGAAATCGCATTCAAAGGATGTCCTATGTAATCATCTGCACAGCAAAATTCAATTCTGGTTTGAAACTGCATTAAATACTCATTGTTATGGTCAGCTACAACTGCATTATATCAGTCTACACTAACCATTTAATGTAGTAACTGCATTAAATAGCAGTGTAGAAATGTCCCATGTTAGTCTCAGAATTGCTACAAGATTACTTTGAGAAGACACCTGGCTGGGATAATAATTTTATTAATGGTATTAATTGTTAGAAGGATAATTTCTATATTCTCCTGTTCTATTGTTTCCTTGGCAGGGCTTGGATTAGATCCGTGGTTCTCAACCTGTAGGTCCCCATGTTTTGGCCTACAACTCCCAGTTTACCAGGTGTTAGGATATCTAGGAGTTGAAAGCCAAAACACCCGGGGACCCACAGGTTGAGAACTACTGGATTAAATGAACCAGTGGTAGACGCCTTAATTTCCAGTTTCCTTGGTTTTCACCTGCAATCCAGGTTTTGCCTGCTGGTTATCACATTTTGGCAACTTCCATTATGTCAGTTATCACTTCTATTGTAATATAAATTGGTAGAAAGGTAGGTAATGATAGTGTGAATAATCAAAATTTGGTTGAGATAGTGTTTGTAGTTCTAGAGGAACTCTATAATTTTTGCTTCTCATACACTTGGCATGGGAATTTGGTAAAGGTAAAGGTTTTCCTCTGACATTGAGTCTAGTCGTGTCCGACTGGGGGTTGGTGCTCATCTCCATTTCTAAGTCGGAGAGCCGGCGTTGTCCTTAGACACCTTCTAAGATCATGTGGCCCGCATGACTGCATGGAGTGCCGTTACCTTCCCGCTGGAGCAGTACCTATTGATCTACTCACATTTGCATGTTTTCGAACTGCTAGCTTGGCAGAAGCTGGGGCTAACAGTGGGAGCTCACCTCGCTCTCCGGATTCGAACTGCCGACCTTTTGGTCAGCAAGTTCAGCAGCACAGCGGTTTAACCCGCTGCGCCATCACAGGGATTTGGTTAACCAGTTAAAATTCATGAGTAAACCAGTTAAAGTGTTGCCAATCTGCATTCATTGCAGTATACATCAGGCATGGGCAAACTTCGGCCCTCCCTCCAGGTGTTTTGGACTTCAACTCCCACAATTCCTAACAGCCTACCGGCTGTTAGGAATTGTGGGAGTTGAAGTCCAAAACACCTGGAGGGAGGGCCGAAGTTTGCCCATGCCTGCAGTACAGACTAGAGAGAGCAGGAAACTGTCTCCCTTCCTTCCCTCCCTTCCTTTCTCCCTCCTTCCTGTCTTCTTTCTCTCTCAATCTCTCTCTCTCCCCCTCTCCAGCCTCCTCCCTCCTCTTTTCCCCAATCCCTTGCAGCACCCCCGTCTCCGAGCAGCAGGTGGCGCTGTCCGCGCCTCGCAGCTGCGTCGGAGGGAGACGCGGTGGTCAAAGGGCGGCGGGGCGGGGCTGGGCTTTGGCTTGCGCTCGCTGCTTTGGCCGCCTCCAAAGACCCGGAGAGGCCGCCTGGAGTCCCGGGATGGGCCTCTGCTTGCCCTGCCTGGGCGGAGCGGCCGACAACGTGGTGGAGACCCCAGATCCCGTGAGTGTCGGTGCCACCTGTCCTGGGCGGGGGAACTATTATTCCCTTCACCCTCCTTAGCCCTCCCCCCATTCTCCACTATTTGGTTTCTCCCTCCCTCCTTCAATGAGTCTCCATCGCCCAAGCTCTGGTCTTCCAGGCGTTTTGGACTTCAGCTCCCAGGATACCAGATCATTGGCCAATGCAGCTGAGGCTTCTGGGATTTGAAGTCCAAAACTCTGGAAGGGCTAGAGTTTGGGAACCAGTGCCTGGTTTTAAGGATTTGAAGGGAACTTTGAGGAGGTAGACCTAAGGCTTATCTGGAGTTTGTTGTCGAAGGCTTTCATGGCCGGAATCATTGGGTTGCTGTGAGTTTTCCGGGCTGTGTGGCCGTGTTCAAGAAGCATCCTCTCCTGACGTTTCGCCCACATCTGTGGCAGAGGTTGTGAGGTATATTGGAATCCAGGTAGTGAGGTTTATATACAGTAGAGTCTCACTTATCCAACATAAACGGGCCAGCAAATGTTGGATAAGCGAATATTTTGGATAATAAGGAGGGATTAAGGAAAAGCCTATTAAACATCAAATTAGGTTATGATTTTACAAATTAAGCACCAAAACATCATGTTTTATAACAAATTTGACAGAAAAAGTAGTTCAATACATACTAATGCTATGTAGTAATTACTGTATTTACGAATTTAGCACAAAAATATCACAATGTATTGAAAACATAGACTACAAAAATGCATTGGATGATCCAGAACGTTGGATAAGCGAGTGTTGGATAAGTGAGACTCTACTGTATCTGTAGAAGGTCCAGGATGGGAGAAAGAACTTTTCTGTTGGAGGCAAGTGTGAATGTTGCAATTAATCACCTTGATTAGCATTGAAAAGCTAAAATGAGCAAAATCCGGCTACCAGTATTAAAAAAAAAAACCTCTCAAATCTGGACAGTAAATAAAGAACAACACTCTGAAAACAGGAATTCCAGACAAGAAACAATCAGGGCCAGTTAACACCTCCCAACAAAGGATTCCCCCAGGCAGGAATCAGCCAGGCTTTGAATCTGCAAGGCTTTTCAGTGCTGATCAAGGTGATTAATTGCAACATTCACACTTGCCTCCTACAGACAAGAGTTCTTTACCCCACCCTGGACCTTCTACAGATATATATAAACCTCGCTGACCTAGTTTCCAATATACCTCACAGCCTATTAGAATGCCTGCCATAGATGTGGGTGAAAAGTCAGGAGAGAATGCTCCTGGAACATGGCTATACAGCCCTGAAAACTCGCAGCAACCTATCTGCAGTTTGTTCCTTGCCTTGAAAATTCCCCCTCCTTTGTGGGGGAAAAGAAGTTCTCAGTTTATCTTTGTATCCCAGATTATCTGGCAGTGTGCGACTCATATAATCCAGTTTAATGCAGAAAACCTGGAATCAGATTCTGAGATATAATGACAGAGTAGAAGGGCCCTCAGTGCTCCTTCCGTAATTACCTTTTACTTGTTCGGATCACTGCTTTCCCTCCCAATTTTTCTCTCCTTTCATAAAACACTTTGGTCCTCCAAGTGATTGGGACTTCAACTCCCATCAGCTCTTGCTAGCTTGGCCAACTGTTAGGAATTCTGGGAGTTGAAGTCCAGCTGTTGGGAACCACACTAGAACAACATGGAAACAGAAGGCGTTGCTGTATTTAGAAATAGAGGCGGGGTAACTTTTCCAGAAGTATTTTTGTTCGTTTTTAAAATACATAAATAATAAGATTTCTTAGAAATGGGACCCAAGTCTAAACATGAAATTTGTATGTTTCATGTATACCTCGTGCCTGAAGTTCATTTTATACAAAACTTTAAAAAAATTATTTTGTTAATGGAACAAAGTTTGTGTATCTTGAACCATCACAAGGCAAGTGTCTCTGCCACCTATGTGGATAATTTTGGATGTCCAGATAAGGCAGGCATGGACAAACCTCGGCCCTCCAGGTATTTTGGACCTCCAACTCCCACAATGCCTAACAACTAGTAGGCTTTTAGGAATTGTGAGAGTTGGAAGTCGAAAATACCTGGAGGGCTGAGGTTTGCCCATGCCTGGAATCAGGAACACTCAATCTTTAAATCTAAATATGGCAGTTTAGAAGTCAGTCCTGTTGGTTTTTGTTTCTTTTCCCTCTTGGGAAAAGGGCTGCTCTAAATAATAGGGTTATTCTTGGGTGACGAGAGATAGAACATAGTTCAAACATAGTTTTAGACTGAAGTATAAGAGAGCAGTTTTGAATTGCTTAAAATATTTGCAGAGGGGGAATAGTGAATGACAGTTTAATTGGTTTTAAAATACGGCAGCAATAATGGTTTGGGTGGTTGCAATGGATAGCTATGTGTAATCTCAGGCAGAATCTAGGGCAGTGGTTCTCAACCTATGGGTCCCCAGATGTTTTGGCTTTCAACTTCCAAAAATCCTAACAGCTGGTAAACTGGGATTTCTGGGAGTTGTAGGCCAAAATAGCTGGGGACCCTCAGATTCAGACCTACTGATCTAGGAGCTCATCTACACTGTAAAATTAATGCAGCATGACGCCACTTTAACTTACATGGCTCAATGGTATGAAATCATGGGCATTGTAGCTTCACAATGTCTTTAGCCTTCTTTGCCAGAGACTGGAGGCTTTACCAAACTACAACCCCCACAATCCATAGTATTGAGTTATGGCAGTTAAACTGGTGAAAAGCTGCATACATTCTCCAATGTAGATGACCTTAAGGCATGTTTTATCGGGTATGTTGTTGTTACAGTTGGTGTTTCTGTACTACAGGTATGTTAACAGCATTTTGATACCACTTCATTTGTTGTGGTTCCATCCAACAGAAGACTGGGATTAGTAGGTTGAAGTACTTAAGAGTCCTTTGCTGTGGAGCTCCAGTGCTATAGGATTAGTTGAGCCCTTCTTCACAAATCCTGGAATGAACTATATCAATCAGATTAGTCGGTAATCTTGGAATGACTGGTCCATGTGGTGTGATGGAGAGAAGGAATTGGGGTTGAATGTGTTGGTGATGTGGTATGCCAATCAAAATCCCAATTGATCCAGCGTTTACATGACTGCTACCCTGGGATTCTTACATTTTGTTCATCTGGATTAGAAATATAATTATTCACATCCTGCAGGTGGAAAACCTGGGGCTTGAAGTTACATAGTCAAGGCCTCAATGAGTTTAATGGATGAGATGGATCATGAATTTGCACTAGAACATCAGAGCACAGTGTCTTTTACTCAGAAATTGAATGCCTGCCTATCTCTTTATTTATCTATCAATAAATATTTTTGAGAACCAGGTTGAGAACCACTGTCTTAACATATTCAGGGTGACCATTTCATAGTGCTCTTAAGAATGACCATTATTTAATGTTGGGCAATGTTTGTTTAGCACCAGGAGCCATTTACCTGATTGCAGTGTTGCATAATTGCTCTTAAGATTGACATTTTGGTGGCTAAAATTCAATAAGCACAGCCATGGTTCTAGTAGAGCAAGCAATATACCTGTCCCTGTCATTTCCCACTGTTAACAGGCTTGGATGCATCCAAGAATACACAATCTGTTTTGCTTGGCTTATTTAAATCCTGTGCTTCATTAACTGAAAGTTTGACTGGTCCAAAACTGAAACCGTGAAAAAAAGATAACATACTCAGGTTGTCTTCTTATTCTCCCTAGACGGTGTAGCATTCCCATGCATGTAGCATAGGCTAAAATATTTCCTGATAAAAAATACCAGTGGAAGAACAGTTGTTCATTTCCCATAAAATTGGTGTGAAAATGAGTGTGTAAATGAGGGTTTTTTTGTAATGGTGCTCTTTCATATTTTCCATAGGAAATGAGAAGAAGACAGCTTGCGGAAGCTGCAGAAAAGAGACAAATGGAGGTAATCAGGTGCTTGGCATGGATGCCTATTCAAATATTTTCTTATGCAATCAATATAAATAACAGCTCTTCTTCTGGAAATTGCATCCCTTAAATGTAATAACTAGCAATAATGCCTTGATTTCAAACATTTAATAAAAGACTATATAGAAATAGCAAAACAGCACACAAAGAACAATGAGACTGTGTTTGCAAGATTAGAAATATATGAAGCTCATTTACGCTTGAACTATTAGTCCATCTAACTCAATATTGTCAACACTGACTGACAGCAGCTCTCCAGGATTTAAGGCAGCAGTTCTTCCAGATCACACTGAATATCCAAGGATTGGCTGTTTTTATTAAAGATTTTTGATGAACCACTGAGATATAGGCTTCGTCAGTACACAGAACACTTCTAGTAATTAGGCGTGTGTGAAATGCTGTCGTAGATCTATAACTGTCTACTACAATCCAAAAATATATGTATATTAGTTTAGAGATAACTTTCTATCTCTAAACTAATCATCACACTCTTGTGTCATCCATCAACAGACAAGGCTAGGAAACCTTTGGTTGTGAAATTTACAATCTTTGGTGGTGCTTACTTGAAGGCCTTTGTGATTTACTAGCATTTGTTTATTTATTAAATGTATATGTCCCCCAGCAATGTTTAAACAAAAACACATGAGGGTTAAATTACATCCAAGACAAACAAATCAGGTGGTACAGGATTAAATTATCAAAATGTTGAAAGCCAGAAGTAAAAATGAGCAAAGCATGAAATGAAGGCCTGGTGGAAGAAGAAGATCTTAACACGGTCAGATTACATTTCTAATCGATGTGAAAGGTATTTTGCTATGGAGAATGAATCAAGAGAGGTACAGATTTCTGTGTTTAAATTTAGAGAGATGACCAGGGGTCTGAATTTCACTGCTAGCTTTGCGTTTATTTGAGTCCAGTTCAAATGTTTCAGTATAGTACATGAGGCTGCCTCCATAACCTAGTTTGTGTCAGCATCATTGAGTAGCAAGATTTGCATTTCTTGATGCAGTCTCATCATATAAATGTATTTGTGAAAAGGTGAGATCAACCAGGAGTTACTTGATTTTCAGTTATGGACTACAAAGCTGGAGATGTACATCTTTCCTTTGTGATGTTGTCCTCACTGAAAGCTCTTACCACTTCCATACTTCCAATGTGTTATTTGCACTATTAAAAAACCCTTATACAGTATGGTAGAAACCTGGCCACATTTAGTTTTTGTCCTCAACATGACCCTGTGAGACAGGTTATGAACTCACATTTTGACTAATTCTAATGTTCAACTCTATCCATGGGATTGCAGGAATACAGTAGAGTCCCACTTATCCGACCGCTTATCCAACCGTCCGTATTATCCAAGGCAGTCTGCCTCCTGGATCCACAGCTGTTGTTGCCTTTCTCTAGGCAGCAACGTGCAGCGGGCCTCTCCCCATGCCAGTCCTTTCACCTCCTGCCTCCTCTCCTCTCCTCCTCCTCCTCCTCCCTTCCACTCAATGTTTTGCTTTTGCTGAGCAGCCACTGGCCTACCCAGAATTTGCTTCTTTCCCTCCATGCAGATGATTCACAAAAGGAATCAGGCTGAAAATGTATCACGGGGAACGAGGATACTAGGTCTGAGAGGGGGAAACAGAGTGGCGGAGGGAGCATGGTTGTTGCTTCTACTGCTTTTTTGGAGCTTGACAGTGAGTGAGGCTTCAAACAGAAGGGAGGGGGAGGGGAGGGGGGAGGGTCACCTTTTCCTTGGAAGCCCGCATTGCCATAGCAAGAAGCAGCTCTTCCTCACGACAGGCTTTTCCAAAGCCTCGAAGCAAGGGAAGACTTGGCTTTCTGACGACGTAGGGGATGAAAGGACGACAGCTAGATGCTCAGACATCCAATCAGGCCACTTGGCTACTAACAGGAAAAGAAGAGATCTGGGTTGTTGTGAGTTTTCCAGGCTGTATGGCTATGTTTCAGAAGCATTCTCTCCTGATGTTTCACCCACATCTATGGCAGGCAAGGGAGGTGTATATTATTATTATTATTATTATTATTATTATTATTATTATTATTATTTATTCATTTTTTATTCATTGCTTTTTTTCTCCCATGGGTGGGACTCAAAGTTAATGCTGCTTTATTATACCACATCTCTTCATATCTGACTCCTTGCAGTTCCAGAGGCCCCAAAGGGGAATAGGGAAATGCTACCCTCCAGGAGAGTAATGTGAACATGGCCAAATCACTTTTATTTATATAATGACAGCACATTCTGTAATGTGATGTTTAACAGGCTTTTCCTTAATCCCTTGTTATTATCCAACATTTTCACTTATCCAACGTTCTGCCAGCCCGTTTATGTTGGATAAGTGAGACTCTACTGTATTTGGCACTTGTTTAGAGAGTCCTTGCAATGATAGAAATCCTAGAGTTTGGAAATTTACTTTTGGCAAGCTCATAAAGTCCTGGTGGTCATATTGGATGCGGAAGGTACAGATCAAAAAGGTTTTCCAAGCTGTGATCAAATGTCCCATAAACCCCACTATTTACAATATATACATATATATAATACACACACGCACACACAATAAATGTAATAGTTAAAATAGCAGCCTTTGTTAGTACTTGTATTTCACAAAAAAGGCATGTGGAAGATATTTACTATTCATGCATGGTTGAAGAAAAACTAATTTTAAAAAAATCATTTTCAAAGGCTGCTTCTCGAGGTATTAAGAATCCATCTTCAGTGGAGCAAAAGAAGAAAAAACAGGAGGAAATGGAGAAGCGTCTTGAATCCACAGGCCCTGGACCAGAAGGAGGCGGACTAAGAGTAAGAAATAAGAAAAAAAAAACACTGCTATTTTGAATGGAAGATCTACTTCAAGTGTTGGATAGGTCTTGATAGCACTTGAACCCTCCAGATTTTTGTACTTATAGCTTCCATAGTCACTTAATTTTTGCAGAGACCAGTGAGGTTAATGGAACTATAGTCCAGAATCTGAGTTTTTTACGCCAGACCTATCTAGTTCAACATTTTGTTCCCCAAAGTTGGCTGCCATTGTATAGGAAGCTCACACAAAGGACATGAAATCAATAACTCCCCACTTCCAGTCTTTCTAAGTAACTGGTCTTCAATTAATTATCTACTTTATATTAAAACATTGATTTCACATCATGTTACAAGCAGTGGTTCTTAGGTTTACTTCGAATGCCTCTGCAAAGTCACTGGCTTTCTTTTTAGCAACAACTATAACTTATAAATTGATGTGTGTTCTAGGTGTTTTACCCCCAGGGAAGAGAAATTGTTTTGAAAGTTTATTGAAGGCGTAGCAGTTTCATTTAAAGTCTGAAGATACTTGAGTAATAATTTAAAAAAATTGCAAGTCACTGAAACTGCTACATGAAAATCAGGCATTTCTCGCAGAGGTGGGCTGTTTGTTGCTAACCTTTAACCATCCTTTCAAGTATGTATTACATACCCTGTTTGCCTAAAAATAAGACATCTTCTGAAAATAAGACCTAGTAGAGGTTTTGCTGAATTGCTAAATATAAGGCCTCCCCCAAAAGTAAGATCTAGCAAAGTTTTTGTTTGGAAGCATGCCTGCCAAACAACACCAGAGTATGCAAGATCGATAAATGTACATACCACAGATTGTTGTACATGGAAATAGTGGTAGTAACAAGAAATTCTTGATAGGATTCACAGTTTGTCTGGTCATGCTGGTTTGTGATGACAACTACTGAATAGTATATAATAAATGTTCTTTTTTTTATTCAATAATAAATGTGACTTCTTCATGGAAAAATTAGACATCCCCTGAAAATAAGACCTAGCGAATCTTTGGGAGCAAAAAATAATATAAGACACTGTCATATTTTCGGGGAAACACGGTACATGTGAGGTGCAGTAAATCTTATATATGGGGAAATAAAATCTTCAGTATGGGGAGATTGTGCCATAACCTGAAAGTAGCTCTCCAAGAGCTGGTAGAGTGAATAGGAAGGAATGAGTATCTATTTCATCTGAAATAATGGAATAAATTGGTAGTGCATCTACACTGTACATAAATTCAGGTTAGCACCATTTAACTTTCATGGATCAATACTATTGAATCCTGGAAAGTGTAGTTTGGTGATGCCCCAGCACTTTTTGGCAAAAAAAGGCTAAATACTTTGTAAAACTCCAGCTTTCGTGATTTCTTAGCATTGAGCCATAGAGGTTAAAGAGATTTCAAACTGCATTAATTCTACAGTGTATATACACCCTGAGACTATAACGGATCGCTATACATTTAAATAATCTCTTTTTTCATTTTTAGTGGCAAGTTGGATAAGTTGAATCTCTACACATTTTCTGAAGAGAAATGACGAATGTCTTACTGCCAATACCTTGCCAAGTTTCTGCAGTTGAGTGACACTTGTTTGTTTTTTGTCTTTTTGCTGTTGTTTGCCTTTGAAGACGCAGCAGTAACTTTGCCACTGTAGCAAGGCAAATAAAAGATGTGCACTAAGGATACTTCCAAACCAAAACCTCACACTGTACAGCTGGGATGGCCAAAACCAGGCACTTACTAGTTATGCTGCCATATTGTATAACTTTGCATGTCTTAACTTTCTTGAGCGGGTCAGAATGTAGAAGATACATGAAATGTCCTAGCCCTAATTGTTATGGGAAATGCTTCTGCTTTTGCAAATGGCCTTAGATATGTAAGTTGTCCACCTTCCCTCCTGGTGCCAAGACCTAATCTGGGGTTCCCTTGCTCTGGGCTAAAGCTAGCAGTCTTGTCAGAAAGTAAGGATTATTTTTTTTAGGGTCGAAGCTTTTTGTGCCTTCTGGGTGGTGAATTCCCATATTTAATTAAGATGTTGCCATGTACTTATGATTAAACCTTGTAAATGCTCTTTCTGTGTGTGGGGATGTAGAAATACAGGGAAAGATGAACCGTTAATTTTTTAACAGAACATACTTCTGCTTTACCACATTAAGTATACATTCTGAAAGAAAGTACCATATTAGGGAAGGAACCTATGGTGAAGTTTCTGTCTTTAAAAAAGATCACTGTAAGCTTACTCTTATACATTCTGCAAATTAACTTCTGAAATTCTTCAAATGTAACAAATGTTTTAAACATTAATATCCATGTATACTTAAGTTCTGATAAATATATTTATGTGATTTATCTCCCAGATTTTTCTTATTTAGGATATTTGATGGTTACTCACCTAACTGCAGCTCTTTCTGTCCATCTTTTTCCTCTCTGATTTTCCCTATTTGTTATTTGTTTCTCTCTTCTTTCGCTGAATGTGTGGTATATATATGCACATACATACCCATCACTGGATATTTTGGCCACCAGTGCATTTGAGAATGGTGATTAATTGGTGACCATCCACAACAGAATGGACACTTGGTTGAACAGAATCCTTCACCAATCCGTGAGCCGCCTTTGCAACCCAAGTTTGAGCCAAAGAGTTGAGTGACCCTTTGGAGCATATTTGAAATAAACAGATGAAGGGAAATTCCTACTATACAGAGTTCATACAATATTAGATTAATATTCCCAGACAGATTTAGAGACTGGAAATATAAACCAGCCTCTTAGAGATGATTAGGGAATGAAATCAACTGATAGTGGAAGAAGTGACGCTTTTGCTGATTTTACCATTACTTTTTCTGCTAAAAATAAAGCTGGCAATTTCTTATTTGTCCCCAAGGTGGCACACTTTCTCTTTTTAAAAAATGGCCTGAGGAAGATGTTTAAAACAAAAGCCTAATAGCTCTGTCTGTATTAAATGCAAACTTGCTTTTCCTTTGTTTGTATGTGCACACAATATGCCTAATGAATGTACTGTTATTTAAATTTTTGCTCCCCCTCCACTATAATCCCAAAGCATTGTAATAGGCACAGACACTTTGTTCAATTAAAATGAAAATTCAGATTGGACTAAAAGCAGCTTAAAAGGATCCCAGGTTTCTGCCTTGCTAACCTTCTAAGTGCCCCTCCCCCCCAAAAAAAAGAAAAAAAGAAAAGCTAATTTTTGTTAGCTGTGTTGTATTTATCCATGTTATGTTCTTTAGCATTCGGAGCTAGGAAGATTTATCTTCATGGTAATAAAACAATAGCACTGTTTTTATGTTTGCAGTTGCTACACTTAACCCAGCTGTGAAACTTCATGAATTATGACCATCTTGTTTTTGTTCATTAATCCTGAAGGCTAAACTTGGAAGTGGATGTGAGTAGGCAAGCAACCCCATTTCCACATGCTCAGATACTGTTAGATAGCTTTATGTTTAGCGTGAAAATTTGAAGGGGAAAAAAGGTTTACACTGAGAAATGGTGGATTTTGTGTCAGTGGGCTGGTGAGCCAGGCTTTCATCTGATCTTTAAAGAAACTAGTCGAGAGGCTGAACCATACCCCACTTTGGACCTCTTGTTGAAAGTCAGGCTAAAATCCAGAGCACATTAATTTCCCCACTGAAATGGGAACCCTTAGCTGTTGTTTCCCTTGTGTGATTTTTTTCTGAACAATGCCAATGTTTCTTATCTCATAAACGGTTATACACAATTGTTGATGTTTTTCATGTGCTACATGCATAAATATCTGACAGCAGTGGGCCTTTTATGCATGGCTACAACTCTTCTCTTTTCTAGCCCTTACCATTAATGCAGTTGGACACTTTTCTAAGGGTGATCTTTCCTATTTGGCTGGAAAGAATACAGTGCTGTTTTAAACTAATCCACTGAAGTGTGATTTTTGTTAACATCTCAAAAGGATTGTGACCTTGTAAATATTAATGCCTCACACTTGATAATTATGGACATCCGTGTCACTAGCATTCATATACCATATTGTCTTACTGTCCAATAGAACACCAATGTACCAGTAATGTGGAATAACAGAAGTTTCTAATGATGTAAAACATGTTTCAGTGGGCTTTTGCAGTCAGACATTATAGAGTGCCAATTTGGGAATGTATTTGTTTTGGTATTTTTAATCCTACCATTAGCTTTTAGAAAATTGATTTATTTTGGATTTAGATCTCATTGTAACATTACTTTTGCACCTAATACATTGGTTTACAGCAGGTTTCCCCAAGTTGGTGCCCTTCAGATCTTCCAAACTGAAATTCCCAGCATTTTTGGACATTGGCCATGCTGGTAGGCATTGTGAAAGTTGAAATCTAAATTATCTTCAGCTTTGCCACCCATAAAAAGGACGTATAAAAGATACGGTCATTACAGAATTGGAAATGCTTTTGCGTAGGCACATAAATAAATCTTATGCCACCCTCAGCTATTTTCCAGCAAACCAATGACCAATGGTTTCAGAACACACAGGCTTTGTTTCTGTGCATAAAGATCTTTATTTTAGAGCAATTAATACTTGTATTAATTGGCATGGAAACTGAATGCAATATCCCCGTTGTACAAAAGCAGACATTGGGAAATATCTATACTCATGAGATAAGTTCTGTTAGATTCTGTGGGTTTTCCATGTAACATCTATTGGATTGCATAGTCCACAGCCAGTGGTAGCTGATGATAGAAATTGTACTCTAACTTTTGTAATGCAGTGATAGTAATTTTCAAAGAAGTAGCCATGACAGCTAAGGGGGCGGGGGAGGTGTAGCAGAATTTATAAGAATGATTTTTTATTTTCATGGCTATAACCCCATTTCTTCAGAAGCACTCTGTACTGCACTGAAAATGTGCATACTAGAATAAAAAGGTAGACTAAGGATGCTGCCACATTCTTTTTTTCTTGAAATTCTCAATTTTGTGTGCAAAGTATTCCATATCACTGGAAAGAAATAAGGGAATTGCTGCCTTTGTTGGGCTCCAAGCTAAACAGACGTCTTAGTAGAAATGGAGGAAAGGTTGTTAAATATCTATAGCACCATTGCCCAAACTTTTATCTTCCAAATAATTTTGGACTTCAGCACCCAGAATTCCTGAATGTTGGCCAAGTTGGCTGGGGCTTCTAGGAGTTGTAGTCCAAAATGGCTGGAGTATCAAAGTTTGGGAAAAACTGATTCATAGCATATATTTATACCATTTGTCTTAGGAGTATTGCTTATGATTCAGTAAGAGATAGTGTTGATAGAGCCTTAATCCTGAAACAACTCTGGAATCTGACTAGCTGATGTAATAAGTCTTTCTGAAACTACCATGTTGCAAATAATAAAAGTTTTAAGACCATTTCTTTAAAAAGTATTTGTTTATTTCTAATGCATCGTATGATTTCAGCTCAAATTTATACAGTCATCATTCAAACAATCCTCGAATAATGATTTTTTTCCTAGCAAGGCACAAAAGTTATCAAGTACAAAGAAAACTAGCAAACCCTATAAACCAAACCCCAGCATTCCTATATATCATGGAGATATGTTACCTAACCCCCTCCCCTCACATTTATCTACAGCAAATACAATATTTTCATATTTTATTCAGTATGCTGAAAATATCTGGTAAACCCAGAGGCAGAGAATATCCCACCATGTCATGTTAGGATATGTGTCCAGGACTGTCTTAAGCTATACCATACTCTTCACTCACAATAGATGGGAAGGCCATCCTAAAGGCAGACAACAGGCACCCAGAGAACAAACCAAGGAGTCGTTTACTTCTACAAATTAATGTATTCTTATGCCAAGTTCACTCCTAAGTTCACTCCTAAGTTGAAAAGTCTTGCAAATATTTTACATTTAATTTATCTTGAAGCATTAAGTAGTAGTGCTTATAAAAGTAGTTGGGAGGTGTAACAAGGACATTAAAATATTACTAATTCTGAGATTGTGGACTAGTATAGTTTTTCCACCATTACTTATCCTGGCTTTCTGGGAGGGTAATGGCTGTTTGATGGCTGATACAGTGAGGGAGCTTTTGAGATCCTTTGGATTGGGGCAGAGTTGTCTGGCTACTATTGCAGAATTTGGGGGGAAACATTGCACCAGAAGGCACTGGTTACCTTCTTGTGCTGTGTCTGAAAAAGTACTTAAACTGCTATAACCTCTAGTTACGCTAGTGTTAGTCTCAAAGACTTGTTTGCATCTTTTCATTACCATAGAAAATGCTTGGTTGATATCCTTAAGGCTTAATGTGAAAAAGTCTCACATAAAACAAGGGTGTGAAATAGAGAATGCTATAAACTCCAGAAGGTTAACAGATTGCCTGGGACAATGCAGCTGAGATGGTTCCTCCAAAGTATGTGTTACACTGAAATGTGTCAACAACTATCTGTTGTGTTGTCTTCTAAATTAAAGCATGGTTGAGTTGAGTTTGAGAAGCAAAGAAAAAAGTTACTGGGAGATTCCCCTGCAGTATTCCGTGAAATAGTTTCTCCTCTCCCATAGGTGTTACTTGCTTTCAGAGGGAGGGAAACAACGCAATACCTGTATCTGGATTTTTTTGTCCCCATACAAAACAAAACAGAATTTGAGAAAAGTGGTTTAGAGTTTAAAAGTTCTTTGACAGCTCATGAAAGGTGACAGGAGAAAGAAATACCTGCAGAAACCAAGATATCAGCTTTGACAGCTCGTGCTACTTTTGTGCCAGTTACAAAATGTGGATTCCATTTGCTCATAAAAAGTGTTGTCTTACTTCACATTTTGCTATATAACATATGGAACATATGAGTACTTTTGTTATTTTTACAATTGTTTTAGTATAGTATATGGGTTGGCAAACAAAGGATTATGCACTGCCCATAAGGGTGAAAATTTCTATTGTCACTTGACACTCTAAATCTGGAACAAAAAAAATTACTTAATGTTGCTTTCACTAGCAGTACATTTTTTATTTTATACATAATGCATGCTTCTTTTTTGTACTGATTAGCACTACCTATGAAAAAAGAATTTTGTCATTAGCATACAAATGCGAAGAAGTGCAGGTATCTTCCTACAGTTGGTACCCAATATCTGTTTTCATTTCATATCAGGTAATAAACTGTCACCTGATTCATTTTTGGAGCAACTGCTGTAAACAGGATGTTGCTCCATTTCTGGAATAAGTGATATAAGCAGGAAAAATCTCTCAGTTACAAAAGAAGATGCATCAATGTCAATGGAGACCCTCAATGAGCAACCTTCCAAACTAATGCATGAGAAAATCAGGTTTCTTCCATGAAGTGGAAGTCTGCAAGCATAGGAACTTATTGTGTGTTGGAACAATGATGAAGTCCTAAACTAGCTGAGAGTTGCCAAGTATTGCTTAATCTATCTGTTTGCTCCTTTTCAGGAACTTAGGAAGAAAGCTTCCTTGCTCACAGCTTGTAAAGATTTCTTTTTAGACAACTACACACATGCAAAATTGAGGAGCTAGTTCAAAAAATCATTCTTCCAAGCTCCATTCTCCTCCTACTTTCAGAATTTGGAAGTAAATGTAATGATTTACACATACAAAGGGTGTATTCCACCACTGAGCTACAAAGAACTCTGTATTGGGGAAAGTTGTTGGGAATCAAATATATATTTCATACAAATATATCACATTTTATTACTTGAATGTGAGTCATATTGTTTAAGTCATTCTAAGAATACATTCATAGAGTAATAATTTGGCTAAAAATATATGTTTTATTTTTTATCTGATTGTCGTAATTAACCTATCAAGGGTAACTTGCTATAAAAAGGTACAGTACTAGAAATAAATATCTCTACAGTTCAACAATCCACAAAATGGGCTGTCATTTCCAGGCTGCATGTAATTTTCACAAGTCCTTTTAAAGCGTCAACTAATTTCACTACACTTGAGAAGATAGTGTGGGCTACACATACACAGTCCCCAATGAAATAAGAAACTTCACTTAATCTCCTTTTTGGATTTGTAGTGGGCAGAAACAACTAAGTAGCTGTCTGGATTCAGGTCCTTGATGGTCGGAGACTTGTTCTGGATTGGAGATGTTTTCCCATCCACACGAGAGATTTGCAGCATTCGGCATGGATCATGTTTCAGCAAGTACCCTGCAAATGTCTCCCATCCTCCTCCTACACGGACCATCACATGTTTGTTGTGCAACATCTATATTTTTAAAAGAAAGAAGAAAGAAATAGACCATTAATCATCATTAAAATACAAGTTACTGTTGAAAACAAAAAATCAAAAACCGTATAATCCTGTTTCAGTTCTTAAAATCCTTTAAAAATGCCTTGATAGTAGCTAATTCCATAAATTGCATGGTACAAACACAAAAAGATCATGTCCAGAATCATACATATATGACCTGGGGCATATATGTACATAGAGGTATGAAGGCTCAAGAAGAAGAAGAAAAAGCTTCATTGACTCCCTTACAGAAGATTTTTTTTTAAAGAAAAGCTAGAAATGATTGGGGGAAGGAATTGCTGCAAATGAACACCCTGATGACTGCTTTTCTCTCAGAAATAAATTCCAGGCATGCATAAAATTTCATGTTGCTATTAAACACATTCACATCCAAGCATGTATCTTTTTAAGTATATAGTAATTCCAAGTGATGTTTACGAATCCAATTAATTTAAACTATGAGTTCTTTGGTTGCCATAAAGGGTCTCTTTCGTTCCAAGATCTGCATTTGAATTATTGTAATATGGGTTCTGGTGGTGTGATTAAAGTGGAGATAAAAGCCATAAAGTACAGCAGTAGCCAAAGAAAGTCAGGGTGGTGAAGTTACTTAAGTGTTGGATTGTGATGTTGATGTCCAATATTTCAATCACTGCTTGGGCATAAAAACCCACTGGGTGACCTTGGCAAGTCATATGCTCTCAGTCTCGGAGTAAGGCAATGGCAAGTCCCCTCTAAACAAATTTTGTCAAGAAAATACTATGACAGGTTCATCGTAAGGTTGCCATAAGTCAGAAGCACTTGAAGCACTCAGAAACTACACATCTGAAGAAAAGAATGCAATACGGATTGGCTGTCGTATTTATCACTTATACCAAATGAAAGAACAAAATAACAATGACAACAACAATTTGGCATTCTGGCTTTCATGAACTGCTGAACTGGAAGAAGCCTTGGAAAGCTGTGAGATATGTTTGGTAGTACAAAGAACTATAAAAAAAGAAGTACATAACCAAAAAGCTACTTTTCCTGATATTCTATAAAAAGAAATGTGAACCTCTGTGGAGAATAAATATGAGAGATAACTATGTCCTTGTACAGGAAGAGTTTTTGTTACTTTCCTCACCTGCTAAAAGTTTATGTCAGTTTACCTCAAGCTCTTTACAAACTACCCTCAAAGTGTAATATACTTCATATGTGCAAGATACTGTTTAGGGAGGACAATGTATTTCAACATGTGGTTGTTTCTCAACTCTAAACATTCCAAGATAATCTGGTTTTCAGCATGGTTATGAGTGAAAACAGCTTGGGTTGCCTGGTGAACAGCCTACTGCAGAAATTGTCAAAATTATTTCAAAAACATTTTGCAAGCTGCATCCTGACAAGACTCGTGGTTTCTGGGCTTACCTTAGTCCCCATTTGCATTCAGCAGAGGGACAAGTAATATTTTGATGGGATTTTTATTCCTCCTGGGACTCATAGCAGTTGCAAATTTGCACAATTTTGAAGAGACGAACAAGAGTCTATGGGTGCATCTATACTGTGGAATTAATGAAGTCTGACACCACTTTCACTGGCATGACTCAGTGCTATTGAAACATGGAAATCCACAAACCTCTTAAATTAGAAGGGGGAGGAGAAAACTATTCATTTCCCACATACATTTTGGTAAATAAATATGTGTCAGGAAACATGAATATTTATTCTGATCAAGTTGTGTTTAGGAACACCCACAGCAACAACAAAATGAATTCATCTATAGGATAAAAAACCGGCCATGGGTGTCTGGTAAGACATGAAATGCTCCAAGGCATGCTGTATCAAACACATTATTGGGCTAGGTCTAAGGAGTATATCTGCTGTATTTTAAACACTAGTGCTTCAATGTTTTATAAAAGAAAAAGAAAAGGAGGGAGGGAGGGAGAGAGAGATATCACAGGAAAGGGAAGTATAAAGCCAGAGGTATAAAACTTACACTTCTTCAACAAGCATCTACAATCCAATAGAAGTCCATGAAATATAGTAAAATAACCAGGTTATTTTGTTTTGTAAAGGCATTTTGATTCAACATTTGTTTATTGTTTTTTGCTTTGTTGTTTTCGACTATTATTTTAATTTGCTCTTTTTAAAAAATAGAATGATAAAATAAAATGGAATGCAATTAATAATTATTTTTGGCAGCAAGCATACTTGATATCAGCATGAAGGAAATGTCATTTATCTTCTGCCAAGTCAGGACTCAGTGAAAGATTCATGAAGTCTGGAGTAGATCAATCAACGTGAACTTTTGTAGGTCACCTTTCTACCTATGCAACAAATGTAGGGCTTTTGAAATGGAATACTACTCTGCATTGAAGGCATGTCTCCACTCCCACATATCTACCCCTCAAACACATAAATCCTTTTCACATAGCCAAGCAGATCTGTTGAAAAGATCTGTCAACAGTTGCATTTTTATCATCATCCATCAAGAGTCAGCAGTTTATATGATATGAGCTGGTTTTATTTCAACTATAAAAGGTTCAGATTTTGGTTAAAGAGGAAGTTGAACTATATATGATGCACTGGGAAGCCCTCTGCATCCCTGACACAAACATTAGTTGTTTTGGTGCAAGATATTTATTTACAAAAATAATACTTTGTGTAAAGATATTTCGTTTTGTTCAAACACACTCCCTTTTCAACAACCAAACTGTTATGAAATTTTCACTAAGTACTACAATATAAAAAAAATAAATTTGCAAAAATTGTTTGCAGGTTTTTTTGACATATCAGAATGAAACAAGTGACATTTTGAACCGATAATCCAAATATTATCAAGTTTTTATTTTTTTAAAACATTTGGGATCAATGGAAAGTGTTCCCCTTTTCTTCCAAATAGAAAACCATTTTCCTTAGCCTGATGTCTTATTTCATGCATCACTACTTCTCAATTAAGTAAATTATAGTAAGAATGAAGACCAAGACACATAAACACGACCTCAGTCCATCAGTTCATCTAAGCCACCAGTTCCATTTCTGAGAGTGCACAAAAAGCTGATCCTGGGGAATTCATATGCAAGATATGATACAACCATGCCAAAATGATAGAATCATATATTTGTTTGTTTAAGCTGTCAAAATAGGTCATTCCTCAACAAATCCATCTCATCCTTTTATAAAGGCATCTAGGTTAGCAGTCATCACCATATCCTGTGACAATAAACTCCGTATGTAAAGTTTGCAGTGACTTCTGCACATTCACTATTAATTACACTATAGAAATACCTTCCATAACCTTCAGACATAAAAAATAATTTAGCTATTTTTCTCCAATGGGACACCAATTCAAAAGCTAATAATGAAAACCAATGCAATCACTGTTAAAGGAGCAGTCACTGAATCAAAGCACATGTTTGTTTTTAAAGAAAAAGTGCCTACTCTTTATTTGTTATAAAAATAATGCATGAACAGAAATATACAAGACATGTGAAGAACAGATATTTTTTTCATGTGCATGACTTTTGATTTTGAATTTCTTCATTTGTGTTTCCTGAATATATTACATTGACTCCAGAGAAGCACTGGTGGAAGAAAGTATGACAGAGTGCTATTCTATGAATTGCTGTGAATATGCTAGTGAAAAATAATGTTCCAAAAGATTTCTCAATTTTTTTTGGTTTTTGAAGATAATTTTCAATACTGAAAAATCTATGATTGCACTATGTTCTATAAAGCTGTTATAAAGCTATAAAGCTATAAAGAGGTTGAATGAAAAGTAATGCCTCTACTTTCGTAACTCCTCAACAGATGGAACCCTGTGCAGACGGTCGGTCAATGCGACTTAAGCAATGTTGAGAGATTGATTCAGGACAATCGTTGTATCACTCAGAGAGAAATTTCAAGCATAATCAGCATTTCACAAGAATGTGTGGGTCACGTTATTGCTTTGCTTGGCCATCAGAAGATCTGTGCACGATGGGTACCCAGGATGCTGAAATGAAAGCACACAGACTTGAAATTTGCCAGGAACTCCTCTCGCGTTATGAGAATGAAGGTGACACCTTTCTCTATTCAATTGTGACAGGAGATGAAACGTGGGTACACCATTATGACCCGGAGACGAAGCGTCAGTCTATGGAATATTGACACAAAGATTCACCTCAGAAAAAGAAATTCAAGACACAGCCCTCAGCAGGAAAAAACATGGCAACAGTGTTCTGGGATGCAGATGGTGTTATCCATGTTGATTTCCTTGAACGTGGAACAACAATACAGAGTGTTACATCGCAATGCTGCGACCTTTGAAACAACGGCTAACAAGGATCTGGAAGGAAAAGGGAAATGTTTTCCTGCAGCATGACAATACCAGACCACACACTTCACATGCCACCACAGCAGAACTTCAGAGACTGGATCGCACCACCGTACAGCATCCTCCACAGTCCGGATTTGGCACCGTCTGATTTCCATCTGTTCCCGATAATAAAAGAAGCTCTGCGGGGACATCATTATGCTTCTGATGAAGATGTTGAGAAAACCAAGAGATGCTGGTTGAGGAAACAGAGTGCCGACTTCTTCCATGACTGCTTCAGAAAACTTTTTCATCGTTGGCAGAAATGTATCCAATTGTCTGATGATTATGTGGAAAAGTGAATAGTGGTAGTTAAAGAGCACATTCTAAGGATTATTTCTGCATTTGATTTATTAAAATATTCCCATCGAAACCCAATTAACGAAGGTGGAGGCATTACTTTTCATTAAACCCTCGTAGATAGATTTTTCAGATGTGCTTCTGCTTTCTGATTAATTCAAGCAAGCCAAATGGAAAGAACTACATAAAGAGATTAAAATGAATAACTATAAAACAGGTGACACTACAGTAAAGGCAATTCTTTCACTATAGTCTAAAAAAACTAATAAAAACAAACTGCTTTATAAAATATACTGTAACTTAGCTCATAGGATTGTATTCTCTTCATCAGCCCACATCCTTGGCTGAGAAACAAAAGTCAAAGAATTTACAATGATGAATCTATGTTAATATCAGCATTATACTTATGAGGGAGGTTCTGTTCACCATTACAAAATGTGATGCCTTACAGCAGTGCAATTCATTTGGAGAGAAAATCTTATCCAAGAGAGTAGAAATACCCTCCTACCAAGTTCAGCCTATCGGAGGTCTCTGGTTGTCCCAGCAGCCAATGGAACTATAAAATAAGTTTAAGTTTAATGGTTGAAAACAAGGTGTTCCAGGTTTGACCAAATGTAAATTCAAGCTAACTTTAGACAGAGTGGATCCCAAACCACTTCATTCTGCCAAGTGAGCTTCCAACCATATCAGTCTGGGGTTGGTTTAGCTAGTTTCTCTCTGCAATGAAAACAATGGATTGAAAGGAAGATCTGAAAGGCTGAGGAGCCTGGCACATATACCAGTCGATATAAAAGTACACGCATTCTTCACTGTAGCCAGCACAAATCAACAGATCTTGGGATTAAATAACAAGTCAACTGTTTCACATGTCCTTGACTCTTCCCATTTAAGACTGCACTAATAATGAACTGTAATTACATTTATTTATTTGCTTATTATTCTCCTTCAGATTCATATTACTGCCAATTTTACACATAGAAAATTATTGTTGTCTTATAAAGGGGGTTTCATTTATGAATGAATCAGATTTCAACAGTAGAAGCTTAAGGAAACTGGATCTGTGACTTGGAACACTTCAGATTCCTGGGGATACTATAGTGTGTGTTTCCAAGCACCTACTTATATTTTCCATATGCAAGTTTTCTTTCCAGGCCATTTATCCATTAAATGAAACATTCTCCCCTAAGTCTTCAGATGGTTATATGCAGAAGCTGACTTCTTTATAGTTCAGCACACTTTCTTTTTTGCTGTTTTATATGTAATAATGTCCTGAAATGGCACCTTACCAAAATACGGTTTCTGATGACTGAGAAAGTATGCTTCTTGCTGAATGTTGAAGAATATAACAGGTGTTCAGAAAATTAACAAAAAGACAGAAGACCAGAAACCAAATACAGAAGCTGCATAATGATGAGAGTGCTTGATATAGCTAAAATAGAAGGGCATAAGTAAGCATACATAAGAAAATAAATAAAGTCATGGCTGAGCAGACCAAAGGCTTATCTAATTCAGGATTATGATTACAGGGTTGCCATTACATTGTCCACAGAAAGTCTACCAGTAGGAACTGGGCAGCACTGCGCCCTCCTTCCTTGTGTTTCCTAGCCCTATTTTTGCAGCCTTCCAAGTCTCCAAGGCCTTCTTTAGACACCCCATTTAAATGAAATGAAACCAAACATTATGAAAAATAGGTTGCTGTGATCCTCTGGGGGTTAACAATGGCAAAAGTTAGGCCCTTATGCTTCCACTGACAATTTTCTGACTCTATGATATAGAGTGGTGGTGGAATAAATGTTAGCCATGACTACAAGATACAGTTCACCATGTCCTCTACAACAGGGATCCTCAAACATTTTAAGCAGTTCATGTTCAGTTCACGGTCCCTCAGACTGTTGGGGGGCTGGAATATAGTTTTTTTTAAAAAAAAATCATGAACAAATTCCTATGCACACTGCACATATCTAATTTGTAGTGCAAAAAGAAAAAAGAAAAAGAAAGAACAATACAATATTTAAAACAAAGAACGATTTTAACCAACATAAACTTTCTAGTATTTCAATGAAAAGTCAATTAGGATTATTGTTGTTATTGTGTGCCTTCAAGTTATTTCAGACTTAGGGTGATCCAAAGTCTAAAATTTAGTGCAGGGGCTGAGTAAATTTCCAGAGATAGCTGCATCTGGCCTGCAGACCTTAGTTTGGGGACCCCTGCTCTGTAAATTTGTCCAAACTAACTCCAAACTCAAGCTCATTGACAATGGTTTGACCAAGACAGTGGTTTCTTGGTACCCTACATATATTAACACTAGTGGACATCAAACATTAAGTTAGGTTACTATGCCTTCTTTATTACATTTTACTGACTGTTTTGAATCAATACACTAAATGAAGAACTTCCTCCACTACTCATAGGTTTACCTGCTTACCTTGGTTTGAATGTAAAACCTGACTCACACTTTTGTCACTTTATTCTCTACAACCATTACTGAAGCTAAACATGTCACCATATTGTCATGTCCACATGTTTTGCATTTCTACAATTCAGATTCACCCATCTGTAGGTATATATTTCTACCACTGAAGCTTCACTGCATGACAACAACACCACATTTCACTTATTCTAAGACACACTCCCCCCCCCCCCCCCAAATTGAGTTTCACAAGAAGGGATGCATCCCAGGATCGCAAACATCCTAGAATCAATTTTTAAAAAATCAAAAAGAATCAGGAGCTGTGGCTGAGAGTGAGAGGAAAACCAGCTGTCCTGGCCAGCCCCTGTGACCACCTCCCAAGCCTCACATCTTCCTTTCATGTTGCCACCTCCTGTTGCTGGCCCGGGTGTGCTGTCCTCACACTGGGTTTGTTTTGCATTGAGAGGTACATATAACAAGATACTGACAGTAAAAATACAGGTTAAAATACACTGATAAAATGCAGATTAAAATTCACAAGTTAAAATTGACTGGGTAAGCCTGCTGGAAGAGATGAAGTGGACTGAATTCCATGAAAGCTTATGCTAGAAATTTTTCTTAGTTGCAAAGGAACAACAGGACTACCTTACATCTTTTTAAACATTGTGAAATCATCCACATTGCTCAAGGATATGTATGTTTTGTGCATTGTATCAATATACATCAGTGGTTCTCAACCTTTGGGTCCCCAGATGTTTTGGTCTTTAGCTCCCAGAAATCCTAACAGCTGATAAACTGGCTGGGAGTTGTAGTCCAAAGCACCTGAGGACCCACAAGTTGACAACCACTGCACTACATGATCTGTACTCATTAATTCATCTTGGCAAACCTTAACCTGCCTTTTTCAATACAGAAGTAATAATATTGATCATCCTTATGAAGCTTTTGTAAAAATGACAAAAAGGTAAATATGTGAAACACTTTGAAACATCTTAACTGATATATAAGAGCTGTTTCATTCAGATGTAGATTAGTTGATTGAGGGTTTCTTCGAGCCGACCAGAAACACTCAGGGATTGCATAAAGCTGTGGGCCCCAATCGGGTGCCCAGCTATTGTTAGATTACAAATCTCAGAGACTTTGGCCATTACTCATGATGACTGAGACTTCTGGGAGTTTATACAGCAGCAGCACATGATTTCATCAATTAACTCCACCCAGTTAGGCTGCACTTTCATCAAACTATGTTTGGCTCAACAACTTCTGGGAAACCATGATTAAGAACCACTGCACTGGAGCATCCTTGACCTTATCCACAATTCAGTAGAGAATTAAAATCATTAGTCAGTGACACCTAAGTAGCTTACTTTGAGTTGGAACCAATGTCATGCCCTAACTATAAATCTATCAGAGGAGAAAAGGCTATGGATGTAATTCATTTAACTACACTAATAATTGGTATTTTGCAAATTTGACATCGCATTTCACCTGATCTTCAGCTGGGCTACAAGAAGACAGGAGAAAACAGCTGAAAAGATTCCAAGTTTCTTCAGCTGGTGATGTTAAAAATATGTTTCCTTCTTTTAAAGAAAACGTATTTTTGGACAAATGACCAGTTTATATTTATGCATATGTCTAGTATATTGTGTACATACCATTCTTTCCCCACTTTTCTTATTTTTTTCTCCTTTACTGTTTTCCTTTCTTATTCTAAAGCTCCAATAATTGAAAAAGACCAATGCCCTCCAGATGTATTGGAATACAATTCATGGATATGGCTTGGGCCCTACCTATCTCCGTGATCGCATCTCCTCCTATGAGCCAGTGCGGACCTTGAGATCTTCCGGGGAGGCTCTTCTCGCGCTCCCACCACCGTCTCAAGTGCGGCTGGTGGGGACGAGGGAACGAGCCTTCTCGGCAGTGGCCCCCCGGCTCTGGAATGCACTGCCAAAAGAGATCAGGCAATGTGATGACTCATGGGCCTTGTAGTCCTGCTCAGGACATTGTAATTCCTGATGAAGATGAAAACTTGGGTTTTTTACCTTCCCAGTCTGAACTGGATTCCTCTCAGCCAGATCTTTCCCAGGCAGATCTGGGAACCTTGCACCTGCAAGAAAGTTGTCTCCCAGAAGTATGTCAAACAAGCCCAGAGCCTACTTCTCCCGTATTCTTGCGCCGGGAGTTTTGTAAACAACAGAGAAGTTTAGATTCAGCTTCGCGCAGGAGTGCGAGGATTGCAGCTAAGAATGTGGCCAATTAAGACTGCTTCTCGTGAGAATCTTTGGGGAGTCTCACATCTGGTCTCAGAGTTAGCTTTCGGTTCTGATTCCCAGAGAACTGCTTCGGCGGGAAGCTAGACTCTATTTAGGTGTTTTACCCGCGTAGTAACTTCGCGGAGTCAATTCGTCAGCCTACGGAGCGAGTTGTGTCTGGACAGCGCGCTCCGGTTCAAGCCTCGCTCCTGCTCAAGCCTTGCCTTGCTATCCAGCCTTCGCCTTGCTTCCCAGCCTTTGTTTATCTACGGACTTTGCCTTGTTTCCCAGGATCAATCCTTGCCTTGTTCCACGGATTTATCAAGTTATTCCACGGACCTTGTTCTTGTTCTTAGTTACCTTGTTCCACGTTCAAGCCTTGTTTCAAGTATCAAGTTATTTCCTAGCCTCGCTCAAGTTTCATGGACTAAAGGACCTTGTCATCTCCCCTCACTTTGCTTGGCAAAGTGAGTGTTTCGGTTATTGGATTACAACTTTGGACCTTAATATTTCTTATTGGACATTGCTTTTTTGGACTAATTCTGACCTTTCCTGAAAGGTCTAATTCTGGACTATTTTCTACACTTGTTTTTATTAACTTTATATATTCCTACAATAAAGATATTAGATAGATTCTGGCCTCTGTGTATGGTTATTGGTGCTCTGCAGCCTGGGTCGTGACAGTTTGACTCCGCCACCCTAAGCACCAATTAACCTCGGTCAGAATGTCTACCGGGACCGTACCTGGGCCGAGCGGCCAGCCGATTACCTACACCATCGACAAGGAAGAGGTGGACCGAATCCGTGATAAGCTCAATGCACAGGATGGAGAAATAAGGGGTTTGAAGGAACGCGGAGTTCGTCTTCCGGCCATGGCGTTGCCAACCAAGTTTACTGGAGAAGCTTCTAAGGTTCATGTCTTCCGTCGCCAATGTCAAGCTTATCTGGAGGCCCGTGCTGCCGAGTTTCCCCAAGAAGACATCAAAGTGGCATGGGTTTACAGTCTTCTAGACGGGCCAGCGGCCAGCTGGGCGACGGCACTGTTCGACCAAGCCTCTCCACACCTAAGATCAGCGCAACACTTCTTGGACCACCTCAAGGAGACTTGGGGAATCGAGGACAATTTGGAGGCAGCCGGTCACAAACTCCGTCGCCTTTTCCAAGGAGACAGACCTATGTCTCAGTATATAGCCGAGTTCCGAGTGCTGGCCCACAACACCGGCTGGAACGATGTAGCCCTCAGGGGACAATTCCGGGAGGGTCTCAACATTGAAATGCTGGAAGAAATCTCCAAGGTGGATCCTCCCCAGACCCTCGAGGCACTCATTGATCAATGTTTACGGGCTGAAGTCATGATTGCCAACAGGAAACAGTGGGTTCGAGGCCAGGGCAGTAGAGCCGGGGCAAAACCCCCCGCTCCCGCCAGCGTTCAGCCACGTCCGGTGTGGAGACCCCCACCGCCAACCCCATACCCCAGAGGAGGCGAGGAGGTGCCGATGCAGTTGGGCAATGTGCGTCCCAGACTAGATGCCGCCGAGAAGGCCCGTCGTCAACGCTTAAACCTCTGCTGGTACTGCGGGAACGGGGGCCACTTCGCCAGAGAGTGCCCAGCCAAAGGGAAGCCTGCCGCCCGTCTTGCGGCGGCGTCCTCCACGGAGACGAAGGCGTCTGAGCCGACTGGCACACAGCCGGCGGGGGAAGCCAACGACCGGGTGTAGAGGGGCTCGCCAACCCGGTCAAAAAATCCATCCAAGAGCCGCCAACCGGGGTCCTGTTCCTTCTCGTGGTCACATTATGGTCAGCAAAAAGGGGACCCGTCATGATCCACGCCATGATAGACTCTGGAGCTACCAACAATTTTATCGATAGAGAGTATGCCGACTCTCTGGGATTACAATATCATGATTTCAAGAATGCCCGTGTGGTGCAAGCCATAGACGGCCGTCCCCTCAAGACGGGCCCCGTAAGTCAGTGGTCGGAACCCACCAGGATGTGGATAAGGGAACATATGGAAGAGATTTCCTTCTTTGTTACCGAGGTTCCCCATTTCCCTGTGATTTTAGGAATTCCATGGCTGACTCTCCACGACCCTAACATCTCCTGGTCCAACAGAGAACTGCAGTTTGCTTCACCGTACTGCCAAAACCATTGCCTCGTAGCCAAGGTATGCCATGCCACAGACACCGAGCCCATCATCACCTTGCCAAAGAAGTACTCCGAGTATTGGGATGTATTCAATGAGAAAGAAGCCGAAAAATTACCCCCACATAGACCTTATGACTGTGCCATTGACTTGGTGGAGGGGGCCCCGATCCCGCGAGGGCATCTCTACTCCCTGACTGAACCAGAGCAAGAAGCTCTCAGGGAATTCCTAGAGACAAACCTTCGCAAGGGATTCATCAGACCCTCTCAATCCCCAGCCGCCTCCCCAGTGATGTTTGTGAAGAAGAAGTCAGGGGAACTACGCTTGGTGGTGGACTACAGAGCATTGAACAATATCACCAAGCGGAACAGCTATCCCCTGCCTTTAATCTCGGATCTACTGGATCGGCTTCGAGGAGCCAAGGTTTACACCAAGCTGGATCTTCGGGGGGCTTACAACTTAGTTCGCATCAGGGAAGGGGACGAGTGGAAGACCGCCTTCCAGACCAAATTCGGATTATTTGAGTCCCGAGTTATGAATTTCGGTTTATGCGGAGCCCCCGCAACGTTCCAGCATTTTGTCAATGACATTTTTCAGGACTATCTAGACAGGTTCTTGATAATCTACCTGGACGATTTTTTGGTGTTTTCCAGATCACAATCAGAACATGAGAACCACGTCAAAATGGTGTTACAACGATTGCGGGATCATGGACTTTATGCCAAGCTGGAAAAATGCGCTTTTGATCTACAAGAGGTAGATTTCCTTGGTTACCGCATCTCGCCTCTAGGGCTTTCCATGGATCCAGCCAAAGTTTCAGCAGTATTGGAATGGCGGGCGCCAACTAACAAGAAAGAGGTGCAGCGTTTCTTGGGGTTCGCGAACTACTACCGCAAGTTCATTCCAGATTTTGCCCGCTGGTCCGACCCCATCACTAGCTGCATCCGTGGAAAGCAGCCTTTCCGCTGGACTGATCAAGCAGAGAAAGGGTTCCAGCAACTAAAGAAACTATTCACCTCCCAGCCAATTCTACAGCACCCAAATCCTGGAACCCCTTTTGTGGTGCAAGCGGACGCCTCTGATGTGGCAATTGGGGCTGTACTCTTACAACCGGTGGGAGATCACCTCCACCCCTGTGCCTTTTATTCTCGTCAACTAACCACACCAGAGAGGAATTACACCATTTGGGAAAAAGAACTACTGGCCATAAAGGCAGCCTTTGAAACTTGGAGACATTGGCTAGAAGGGGCCAAATTTCCCATTGAAGTCCACACTGATCATCGTAATCTAGAACATCTAAGAACTGCCCGCAAACTAAATCAGAGGCAGCAACGTTGGGCTTTATTCTTTGAACGTTTCAACTTCCAGATCCATTATGTGACCCCAGCCCAAACCAAGCAAGCAGACGCCCTGTCACGTAAACCGGAATACGCTGCAGGACGCAAGGAGACCTTTGAATCCCAACTGCTACAACCTGAGAACTTTGCCACGCTCACGGTGGGGAACACCAAATCCATTCCCATTGGTTCAATTTCCCCTACTCCAGGACCCATCTGTGCTCAAGAAATCAGGGCTAGTCAGCAAGCAGATGCCTGGGCGCAGGACCAACTTCGCCAAGGTCTGCATTTTCCCTTTTCGCTTAAAGATGGGCTGCTCTGCTATAGAAATCATGTCTATATCCCACCCGGACCGGGCAGGGAAAAGGCGCTTCGTCTGTGTCATGACTGCAAACCAGCAGGACACTTCGGACTATTTAAAACTATGCATCTGATCCTAAGGGATTTTTGGTGGCCCAAGATCCGCAAGGATGTGGAAAAATATGTCAACACCTGCCCAGTATGCCAGCGCTCCAAGATACGAAGGGAGAAGCCCTCAGGGCTTTTACACCCCCTTCCTACCCCATCTCGCCCATGGGAAATAATTTCCGCGGATTTCATCACTGACCTACCACCTTCCTGTGGGTTCACCACGATCTTAGTGGTGGTGGACCTATTCACCAAGTTAGCCCATTTCATTCCCTGCGAAGGCCTCCCCACGGCCAAGGAAACTGCGGATTTATTTCTTCAACATGTCTTCAGACTACATGGATTGCCCAAGAGTTTAGTCACAGACCGTGGATCTCAATTCACCTCTCGTTTTTGGAAGGCACTACAAAAACTATTGGGCATAGACTCTCGCTTATCTTCAGCTCATCATCCCCAAACAGATGGGCAAACGGAGCGCACCAATGCCACTTTGGAGCAGTATCTTCGCTGTTATGTAAACTATCAACAGGACAATTGGGCTTCTCTGTTACCACTGTCTGAGTTTGCCTACAACAATGGAGTTCAAGCTTCTACAAAAGAAACGCCGTTCTTTGCAAACTACGGCTTCCATCCACGTTTCTTTCCCCCTGTCATTGAAACTTCAGAGGTTCCCGCAGCAGAGGATTGGCTGCAGGAACTCACAGCGGTGCAACAACTTTTGCTCCAGCAACTGGACCAAGCCAAGGAGGACTATAAACGCCACGCTGACAAACATCGCCAGCCGGGCCCCGAAATCAAGGTAGGAGATCAGGTTTTCCTGTCCACTCGCTTTCTGCCCTCCCACCGCCCTTGCCGGAAGTTAGATGCCCGTTTCATTGGCCCCTATCCAGTGGTGGCGCAATTAAACCCCGTGACTTTCAAACTCCAACTTCCGCGTTCAATGCGCATTCACCCAGTGTTTCACCGTTCCCTGCTCCTTCCGGCGGATGGTGTGCGTCCTGATACAGACCAACCGGCCCCCCCTCCTGTTTTGATGAATGGGGAGGAGGAGTTCGAGGTTGAGGACATTTTGGATTCTCGCTTTCACCGCCGCCGCCTACAATATCTCATTGACTGGGTGGGTTTTGGCCCTGAAGAACGCTCTTGGGAAGACGCCTCCACAGTCCATGCTCCTGATCTAACCCGTCGCTTTCATCAGACCTATCCCGCCAAGCCGCGACCTCGCGCCTCGGGGAGAGGGCCCCAGTTTGGGAGGGGCCTTGAGGAGGGGGATAGTGTGATGACTCATGGGCCTTGTAGTCCTGCTCAGGACATTGTAATTCCTGATGAAGATGAAAACTTGGGTTTTTTACCTTCCCAGTCTGAACTGGATTCCTCTCAGCCAGATCTTTCCCAGGCAGATCTGGGAACCTTGCACCTGCAAGAAAGTTGTCTCCCAGAAGTATGTCAAACAAGCCCAGAGCCTACTTCTCCCGTATTCTTGCGCCGGGAGTTTTGTAAACAACAGAGAAGTTTAGATTCAGCTTCGCGCAGGAGTGCGAGGATTGCAGCTAAGAATGTGGCCAATTAAGACTGCTTCTCGTGAGAATCTTTGGGGAGTCTCACATCTGGTCTCAGAGTTAGCTTTCGGTTCTGATTCCCAGAGAACTGCTTCGGCGGGAAGCTAGACTCTATTTAGGTGTTTTACCCGCGTAGTAACTTCGCGGAGTCAATTCGTCAGCCTACGGAGCGAGTTGTGTCTGGACAGCGCGCTCCGGTTCAAGCCTCGCTCCTGCTCAAGCCTTGCCTTGCTATCCAGCCTTCGCCTTGCTTCCCAGCCTTTGTTTATCTACGGACTTTGCCTTGTTTCCCAGGATCAATCCTTGCCTTGTTCCACGGATTTATCAAGTTATTCCACGGACCTTGTTCTTGTTCTTAGTTACCTTGTTCCACGTTCAAGCCTTGTTTCAAGTATCAAGTTATTTCCTAGCCTCGCTCAAGTTTCATGGACTAAAGGACCTTGTCATCTCCCCTCACTTTGCTTGGCAAAGTGAGTGTTTCGGTTATTGGATTACAACTTTGGACCTTAATATTTCTTATTGGACATTGCTTTTTTGGACTAATTCTGACCTTTCCTGAAAGGTCTAATTCTGGACTATTTTCTACACTTGTTTTTATTAACTTTATATATTCCTACAATAAAGATATTAGATAGATTCTGGCCTCTGTGTATGGTTATTGGTGCTCTGCAGCCTGGGTCGTGACAGGCAATCCCCTACATTATCCAATTTCCGTAAGGAACTGAAGACCTGGTGGTGTCAGCAGGTTTTTGAGTAATTATATTGGACTACCGCCGATTTCTGAGCCTGAATACATTGCACAAGATTTCCCTAGCCTAAAATGATACATTTTAATATATTGGGTTTATGGTTCCCGTCCCCTTGATCTGGTCATGTAAGTGTGATTTATTGTTATAATTGTATTATTTTACCTTGTTTAATAATGTGTGTTATGTCGTTATGTAATGTGTTGCTTTTATGACTGTAAACCGCCCTGAGTCCCATCCGGGAGATAGGGCGGTATATAAATAAAGTTTTTATTATTATTATTATTATTATTATTATTATTATTATTATTATTATTATTATTAATATTATTATTAATATTCGCTGAATGGTGGCTTCCATATCAGTGGATGGTGAATCTATTTCAGAATTTAGTTTGAACTTTAAAGGAGTATTTAAGATCCAGAGCCCCATCCCCACAACAGTCCCTTTAAACATCATACTAAATATCAAAACAGATTCATTGCCTTGCAGACATGGAAGTCAGTAGCTCCCACTGAATCTTGCACATCTGGAGAAAATCACATTTTTGGGGAATGGGAATTCCACAGACATTCTCATCTCCCAAACAAGTTAAGCTTTTAGGTTTGACCCATAAAGAAAGGTAGTGAATACCACCAGGTGAATTTCCTTTGATTTTTATGTTATAAGAGTGACTCAGAACAGTATCTACTTATGATTTTCGAGCTCTGGGAACAAAGCTAAAACTGTATAATGTACATGTGATCTTTTCATCCCTCCTCCCCGTTGTAGGACACGGCTCTACAAGGGCCGGAAAAATAGTACAGGTCAATAACTGGCTCAGAAAATGGTGCCAAGAGGAGCATTTTGGCTTCCTTGACCATGGTCTACTCTTCCAGGAGGATGGCCTATTGGCAAGTGATGGGGTGCATCTCACACAAGCAGGAAAACATCTTTTTGCACACAGACTCACAAACCTCATCAGGCGCACTTTAAACTAGATCCACTGGGGGAGGGGAACAACAGCCTGGCGAACACTATATTACCCACAACCACAGGGAACCGCCAAAAGGCTAAACGGAGGGTTGCACAAACACAGCAAGGACCAAGTACGGAGAGCACAATAATCCCAAATAAACAGCTCAAGGGGAGGTCACAGGGGCTTACATGTCTTTACACCAACGCTCAGAGCATGGGAAATAAGCAAGACGAACTCCAACTCTTAGCACAGCACCACACATACGATGTCATAGGCATCACTGAAACCTGGTGGGATGACTCCCATCACTGGAATGTAGCCATTGAGGGCTATAACCTCTTTCACAGAAATAGAACAAAAAGGAGAGGAGGGGGAGTAGCTTTATATGTCAAAAACAGTTACGTTGCAGAAGAAATGCAAGACTGTAATCTGGGAAACCAGCTAGAAAGCATCTGGATAAGAATCAAGGGAACCGGGACTCAAAAAGATCTTGTTGTGGGTGTCTACTACAGACCTCCGAGTCAGGATGAAGGACTTGATGAAGCCTTCTGTCAACAGCTGACCAAACAGGCACAAAGAAGAGATATAGTAGTCATGGGCGATTTCAATTATTCCGATATCTGCTGGAAAACAAACTCAGCCAAGAGTACAAAGTCCAACAAATTCCTCACTTGCCTTGCAGACAACTTCATGGTCCAGAAGGTAGAAGAGGCAACAAGAGGATCAGCAACTCTTGATCTAATCTTAACAAATGTGGAAGACCTGATCAATACAGTTGAAGTGGTTGGATCCTTAGGGGCAAGTGACCATGTGCTCCTGGAGTTTGCAATACAAAGGAATGCTGAAACTAAGACAAGTCAAACACGCATTCTCGACTTTAAGAGAGCTGACTTCCAAAAAATGAAGGAATTACTGAGCGGCATTCCATGGACACCAATATTAAAAAACAAGGGAGTTAAGGATGGATGGGAGTTTTTCAAAAGTGAAATACTCAAGGCGCAAATGCAAACAGTGCCAACAAAGAAGAAAAATAAGACAAGTGCAAAGAAGCCAGAATGGATGTCCAAAGAACTTCTAACTGAGCTAAAGCTCAAAAGTGACATGTACAAGAAGTGGAAAAGGGGAGAAATCACCAAAGAAGAATTCAAACGTATAGCCAACACCTGTAGGGAAAAGGTTCGCAAGGCTAAAGCACAAAATGAGCTCAGGCTTGCCAGGGACATAAAAAACAACAAAAAAGGCTTTTTTGCTTACGTTGGTAGAAAAAGGAAGAAAAAGGAGGCGATAGGGCCTCTGCAAGGAGAAGATGGGGTGATGGCGACAGGGGACAGGGAAAAGGCAGAACTGCTCAATGCCTTCTTTGCCTCGGTCTTCTCAGAAAAAGAAAGCCATCTTCAACCTCAGCAACATGGAATGGGCGAAGGATTGGGGGAACTCCAACCCCAAATAGGGAAACAAGTTGTCCAGGAACACCTGGCCTCTCTAAACGAATTCAAGTCCCCAGGGCCAGATCAGCTACATCCAAGAGTATTGAAGGAATTAGCGGAAGTTATTTCAGAACCACTAGCAATTATCTTCGAGAGTTCTTGGAGAACGGGAGAAGTCCCAGCAGATTGGAGGAGGGCGAATGTGGTCCCTATCTTCAAGAAGGGAAAAAAGAACGACCCAAACAATTACCGTCCGGTCAGCCTCACATCGATACCAGGCAAGATTCTGGAAAAGTTCATCAAGGAAGTGGTCTGCAAACACTTAGAAACAAATGCGGTCATTGCTAATAGTCAACACGGATTTACCAAAAACAAGTCATGCCAGACTAATCTGATCTCTTTTTTCGATAGAGTTACGAGTTGGGTCGATACAGGGAATGCTGTGGATGTAGCCTACCTGGATTTCAGTAAGGCCTTCGACAAAGTCCCCCACGACCTTCTGGCAAATAAACTAGTAAAATGTGGGCTAGACAAAACTACGGTTAGGTGGATCTGCAATTGGCTAAGCGAACGAACCCAAAGGGTGCTCACCAATGCGTCATCTTCATCATGGAAAGAAGTGACAAGTGGAGTGCCGCAGGGCTCCGTCCTGGGCCCGGTTCTGTTCAACATCTTTATTAACGACTTAGACGAAGGGTTAGAAGGCACGATCATCAAGTTTGCAGACGACACAAAACTGGGAGGGATAGCTAACACTCCAGAAGACAGGAGCAGAATTCAAAATGATCTTGACAGACTAGAGAGATGGGCCGAAACTAACAAAATGAAGTTCAACAGGGACAAATGCAAGATACTTCATTTCGGCAGAAAAAATGGAAATCAAAGATACAGAATGGGGGACGCCTGGCTTGACAGCAGTGTGTGCGAAAAAGACCTTGGAGTCCTCGTGGACAACAAGTTAAACATGAGCCAACAATGTGATGCAGCAGCTAAAAAAGCCAACGGGATTCTGGCCTGCATCAATAGGGGAATAGCGTCTAGATCCAGGGAAGTCCTGCTCCCCCTCTATTCTGCCTTGGTCAGACCACAACTGGAATACTGTGTCCAATTTTGGGCACCACAGTTGAAGGGAGATGTTGACAAGCTGGAAAGCGTCCAGAGGAGGGCGACTAAAATGATTAAGGGTCTGGAGAACAAGCCCTATGAGGAGCGGCTTAAAGAGCTTGGCATGTTTAGCCTGCAGAAGAGAAGGCTGAGAGGAGACATGATAGCCATGTACAAATACGTGAAGGGAAGTCATAGGGAGGAGGGAGCAAGCTTGTTTTCTGCTGCCCTGCAGACTAGGACACGGAACAATGGCTTCAAACTACAGGAAAGGAGATTCCACCTGAACATCAGGAAGAACTTCCTCACTGTGAGGGCTGTTCGACAGTGGAACTCTCTCCCCCGGGCTGTGGTGGAGGCTCCTTCCTTGGAGGCTTTTAAGCAGAGGCTGGATGGCCATCTGTCGGGGGTGCTTTGAATGCGATTTCCTGCTTCTTGGCAGGGGGTTGGACTGGATGGCCCATGAGGTCTCTTCCAACTCTACTATTCTATGATTCTATGATTCTATGATTCTACTCATGCCTTGGATACCTTGCCTCAATACAAGCTTCCAGAACTACAAAAAACAAGAATTGAACATATGTCTTATTTTGGTTGTCCCATGGTGGATTAAAGGTGTTGTTGAAATATAATTGTGAACATGATTCAGTACTCCTTTACTGTGGACTATGACTTTGAAGACCAGCATTTGATTTCCCATTTGGCTACAGAAACCCACTGGGTGATTTTGAGTGAATTGCACATTTTTAGTCCCAAAAACCTCAGTCACCAAAACCAACGTGAAGGAATATAACAACAACAACACCAACAGCTAATATTTAAAACAGCTCAAGCTCATGAGTAAGGAAGTGATAGACAATGACTCTCCAAGGTAACTAAGGTTTTCAGAAAGCAAATGTTAAAGCTCCTATAGGCCATGCTGACCGGCAACACTATAAAATCATTCAATAAAAGAACCATAAGATGTTCTGTTCTGTCAACACTTTGTCAAAGATAGATAAATAACAACAAATGCACAAAGCTGACCCACAAGCACTTTCAACACATTTTCAGGAAGAAGTTTGCCAAGTGGTTCAGCCTTCCACACTCTTAACGCATATTCCTAAAGATCTTGCATTATGCTTTTTCTTAAGTTGGAGAAACCAAACTATTTTTAAGCTTGTGGAAGAAAAATTATTCAAGCACTTGCGAATATTAAATGTACCACTGGATGGCAGACAGGCTCTATATACATACTGCATAGGCCAGAAGAAATTTCACTTGAACCAGCAGATACTGTGAGAGACAGCAGGATGATATTTTTAGTTCAACCAAGCCAACAAAGTACATCCTTTCTTGATGAAATATTATTGGAAGATAGCTTAGAAATCCCCATAGGTCCAAGGTATAAAGGCTTCAAAACATTGGTTACTCTGATGTTTCTATTGTACTCAAAAGAGAAGGAGTTTTTTTTCTTTAAATACCCCTTTAAAGCTTTCATTGACATGGAATCAACCCTTCAGCAGAGCAAGATTGGCAGGACAGCAGTGCAAGACCCTCTGAAAATGTCCCCAACCCAGAAGCAGCTTCTTGAAAAAGCCATTCACTATACACATCTTTACAAATAGATCTTCATTTTCTGCAGGATGGTGTAATGTTTGTTTTTAACACTTAACGTATGTTATGAGATGCTATTTTTTTTATTTACAGGTCAGACTTATATCTATTTACTCTGAGGCAAGTCACACTCATCTACCCATTACACATCTAAAACATTGTGGATTTCCACACACATCCTGCAAATGTCTGTTTGCTACAGTCACTTACAAACCTATTGCCAAGAAGAGTTCTTTCTCCCAACCTGGACTTTCCAGATATATAAACCCCGCTTGCCTAGTTTCCAATAGACCTCGCAACCTCTGCGGATACCTGCCATAGATGTGGGCAAAATGTCAGGAGAGAATGCTTCTGGAACATGGCCATACTGACCGGAAAACTCACTGCAGCCCAGTAATTCCAGCCATGAAAAGCCATAAATGCCTTTGACAACACATTTAGGGTTTAGCTTAGGAGAAATAAATGTGAAAGACATCAGAAAGGTGTATAAAATTATATATTGTATGGAGGAAGTAGATAAAGAATCTTTCTCATAATTTCTTAAAATTCCTTAAAATTAAATAACCAGAGATGAGGACAGATAAATGGAAAAAAATATTTCTGCTCTGGATGTGTGAAGTTACATCCACCCCCACAAGATGTAGTGATGATGACTGTCAACTGGGATGTATTTAAAGGAGAACCAGATAAATTCAAGGACAATTGATTTAATGACTATGTTGATGAAGGAAAATGATAGAAAATGTTGACCATTTCCACTACCTTGGCAGGTACCTTTCCACAAAAGTTGACATCTTGGCCAAAATACAACACCGTCTGAGCAATTTTTCAAATGAAGTAGAGTGTTCAAGGATTTGTAGGGATATGAAGATGCTTGCTTATAAAGCTATTGTCCTTCCAACTCTATTGCGAAACATGTTCACCTACAAACCTACAAACATCACTATCGACTTCTAGAAAGATTTCATCAGCAATGCCTTCGAAAAATCCTGCAAATCTCTTGGGAAGATAACTGAACAAATGTCAATGTTCTGTAAGGAGCAAAAACCAACAGCATTGAAGTGATGATCCTCTGCCATCAACTTTGCTGGACTGGACTGGCCATGTCTGAATGCCCAGTCACAGTCTCCCAAAGCAGTTACTCTACTTTCAGCTCAAAAATGGAAAATTGAATGTCACTGGACAACAAAAGTGATTTAAAAATTGGCTTAAAGCAGGGGTTCTCAACCTGTGGCTCCCCAGATGTTTTGGTCTTCAACTCCCAGAAATCCTAATAGCTGGTAAATTGGCTGGGATTTCTGGGAGTTGTAGGCCAGAACACCTGGGGACCCATAGGTTGAGAACCACTGGCTTAAAGCTAACCTTAAAAAATATGGAATAAACACTGAGAACTCGGAAGTACTGGCCCTAGAGCATTCTAACTGGAGGTCAGCTGTTACCAACAGTGCCATGGATTTTGAGAAAGCATGAATAGATGGCGCAAGAGAGAAATGTGCCATGAGGAAAGTGTATCAAGCGAACCCTTATTGTGACTGCCTTCCACCTGGAAACCTATGTCCTCATTGTGACAGATCATGTGGATCCAGAAAGGTCTCTACAGTCACTTACGAACCCACTACCAAGGCTTTATTCTTGGAAGACTTGGCCATGAGTGATTGTCGATGATGATGATGATGATGATGATGATGGAAGAATACCATTGTATCAATAGGGAGGGAGTGCCAGATGGAGGGTTCATATGTACTCATGGGGTTCTTATAGGCAACTGACTATACATGAGTGAAACCAAATGTTGAACTAGATAGGTCTGTCCAACAGGACTGCTGTTGGTTCTTTTTCTTTCATTCATTTATATCCTACCATTCTCCCAACAATAGGACTGAAGACAGCTAACAGCATATTTAAAAACAATACAGATTTAAAACATTTTCTTATTGCAGAGGTAAACCCAGTTTACCCCATGTTAAGGACCTTGTGTCCTTGGATGTCATGAAGACAGCCAGGAGTGGTTTCTGGGTAGTTTCTGTTTAGTGGCCAGTGTAGACAAGCTCTTAATCTACAAAAGCTTATGCTACTGCCTTCTTTCTCTCTCTAAGATGCTACCAGATCCCTGTGCATTGTAACTTAATGGTTGTGACATAAGAAATCATACCTTATCATGGAGAATGATTTATTTAAAGAACTGTGACAAAAAGGAAGGAATTGTAGTCAAATAAACACAGGGTACAAGTAAAAGGCAACTGCACTTAGAACTTGTGCAAGATTCCACAAAGGATAGCTACACTACATAATAAAATTGCTATTTGAAGCATCCCAGAAAAGAGAGAAGAGAAATAAGTGGACAATTTCCAGAATGGAAAGAAGGAAGCAACAGAGTCCCCTAAATATCTCTGTGGAAACTGATGCTATTTAAATCAAGGGTGAGTCTTGAAGAGGCTGAAAAGCAGATTAAACAATCATGTTATAATCATCATTATAAAATCTGTTTCTTTAAAAAATAATCACCATAGTCAGGATACTTGGACAGCAAAATGGCAGAAGAGATTCAATGTAAGTAAGAAGTAAAACACTGGGAAACAACTTTTTATATATTCAAATGCATTCCCAACTCAATATGTTCCTAGGAGTGTTTTAGGAGGCCTGATACAAATGGAAACATCAATACACTAGCAATTTATAAAGGCAAATTTCATACTAAATAAAATTTGGAAAGGGCAGCCAGCTTCATAATAGAACTAAAAATCTATGGTATGACTTCATTTTGAACATTGTGCTCAAACAATGCTTACTGTGGATTGAATGGTGGAAAGTACATATTTTGACTCTTTTCTACAAACAAAGAACAACAACTGTGTGGCAATGACAAGAAAGCAGACATGTGCATGTACCATACAGCCCTCAAGAGATTGCTGAATCTAGATGCCTTTAAAATCAGTTTTTGAAGTTATGTTAGTAAGAGAAAAAATTCTCTAGGAACACAATTATTGTGTTTCACCAAATACTTCTAATTAAAATTTGTCTGGACATTGTGCAGACATATACTTTTACTGTCAGTGAAGGTTATACGTATCCCAGCCGGTATGAAGAAGATGTAATTCAAAATTGCAAATGTGCACTGGAACCTGCCTCTCTTCAGCAGGAGCAGCTTTGAAAACGGGAATGACAGATTGAACTGGCTAGAAATTTTAATTAAACCTGTAAGTGAGAAGTCTGAAGCTAGCTGAGCCTCAGCTGTGTGACTGCTCTGACCCGGTTAGAAGACACATGCCAGAAGACAGAAATGATTTGAGAAAGTCATAATATCCTTGGAATCCATTAATTTGGGTCCCAAATAATGACTCTGCTTTTAAAAAGGAAGGGAAGCTTTAAACGTGATAGACCATACCACATAGAATACAAAGCAATATGTCCTTGGTTGCTTAGCAATAGTGGAATAATGAAAAAAGGGGACCACTGGGCTTTCATCTCCTCCTACACTCTCTCTTGAGTACTGGTTTTGTGTTGTACTGGTTTTTAGTGTTTTTTTGGTAAATCGCTAAAGCTCCCTGAATTAAATGTCCCTGAAAATGTAAATGCTAATGAGAAAAACACAGTATCACTTTTTCCATTCTTCTAGGGAAGAAAGAAGCTTTCTGCTAATATGCCTATAACATTTATAGAAGGTTGTTTTTTGGAATCTCTTCCATACCCGTAATAAAATTTCCTGGGAGGAAATTTGCCCATACAGAGATCCACAGGCTATTTCACCCAAACTAATTAGACTGTATAATAAACCCAATAGTGAAAAAAGGACACCTGTTATCTACTAGCTACTTGATGCAGTTGTCCAAATGAATCAGTTAATTAGCAACTGTGTACAGTAGCCAAACTGTACAGAAGTGAACAACAAGCATGGCTGTAAGAATTCTATGAATTTTTATCCTGGTATTTGATATCCTAAACGTAGTTCAGAAAGTATTCTATAGAGAAAAACAATGTTTTTCTGCAGAAAAAAATGGGGTTGAACAGAAACAGATCAAAATAGAGTTGCACTAAGTATTTTCTCCAAGAATAATTCATGCACAACACTTTGGGGTGTTCAAATTTGGAAAAAAAATACTGTGGGGAGACACTCATTTTTTTTCCTGTTCAGGGGAAAACCTACTTACTTTTTGATCCTCATATGCAAGGACTAAATAGTTGAGGATTTTAATCCCCTTTCAGAATTAATAAGAAGCATTTTGAGGAGCAGAATATTTCAAGGAGCATTGCGGTGCACATTGGTGTTTGCACAAGACATGATTTTTGATTAACAGGACAGATATGAAGTGTTGGCCCTGAAAATACAGGTTTGATTTTGAACCATAAGATTAAACTCGAAAAAAACAAAGGGTAAGCTCAGAATACTAATTCATGTCAAATGGAAGGACTGAAACTGCTTTCAAGCTCTATATAAGAGATGACAGAATAATATTAATTGACCAAAATCAGTCTGGTTTCATTATACAGGAGACAGATGTGTATATACTTCTGTCTGGATAATATATTTTTCTGTTTTGGACTAGCAAGTAGGATCCAAGGAGACAAACAAAAACTCACAGGTAATAGTTATTTCCTATGTTATGTAGGATTCTACTTTTGTCTACTAAAATGAGATGAGAAGGAGGAGCTTTTTTGTATCTTTTGAGTAAGCAACAAGTTGGATAATTCTAAACTCCACCTAGCTAATGAGATTGCTAGAGGTCACTTTCACAAACAAAAATTTCTATACAGAATCCATGGGTTTCAAGGGAGATTCTGAGCATTCCTAGGGGGAAAAGAACACATTTCCTATGGAGCATATGAAAACCTTATAGCTCTGATATATATACATACATATATATAGTGATATGAAGATAAATGATCTGACTTTAGCATTAGCCATCCAGTGTGCTTTTTGCTGCCAAGTGAAACATGGAGATGTTTAGGCATAGCCCTGTTGAAATCCCCTAATGCAAGAAATTTGAGTATGCTGGATGTCTTTACATTCATCAGTTTAATATCTTTCCCTCTGCACTAGAAGACAAAAAAAGAAAAAAGAAACTCTTTACAGACTCTGGCAAAGAGCTTGGGCCAGGAATATACTCTAAATGCCAGAAGAGTACTGATTGCTGAAACAGAGTATCCGGGAGCTTTTCTCCTCCTATTTCCTTTCTTCATGAACAACTGGATTCTGGTGTAGAATTTGGCCAAGTGACAGGAAGGTGTTCCTTCACAAATAACATTTGAATGACTTTCGTACAGGACAGCCTCACAGTCTGTCTCTGTTTTCTAAAGCCACTTAGTCCCAATGGTGAGGATCAGCACTCAGAGAAATCTGTCTGAAAAGCATGTATACTCCAGAGGTGTTGATGTGCTCTGGAACTGTGCAGGCAATGAACACATCCATCAGAGAATGTGTCTTTTATAGGCAAGAATGCTTGCACGTATGGACAATTGAGGAGATGTGAAAAGCACTCCCTTGCTCACTGCAAATTAGAATGGTTTGCTAAGCACACACAATACACAAACATTGGGCTGGGAGTGGAATTACGATTGCATTTTTCAGCCAATTTGCCACTTAGTAAACTCTAAGAATACTCTCCAGCTTGTCCTTGCTCCCTCCCCATATGTTTTACTACACCCAACTCTTCAAATAAAAAACAGTGGAGAACAATCCCTGTTGACTGGCAAAGTGGAACTTGTTTTGAGGAGATCCACCTAGGAAAATGGCTGCCGGGGGCAATAAAAAGCAAAGGCGCTTTGTGAGGGATGATGGGCTTTTGCTTTCAGGAGAAGCCCTTAAAAACAGAAAAAAGCTAGGAAGTTTAAATCTCCATGGTCATTCAATAACTAACATGCCCCTCTCCTTCCAGACTTTTTCCATGATAGTTATTACAATGCACAAAGAAAATCCCCCCAGCCAACCTTGCTTGACCCCATTGCTCCAGAATTGGATGTAATTCAAGACCTCAGCTATGGCTCTTTAAGGGCTGAACATGGACATATACTATTGCTGTAGTATAAGCTGGGTGGGGTTGCAGAAAATGAGTTGCAGAAAATAAATAGCATTAGATTGAAGGGGAGGAAAAGGTTTCTAATAGTGAAGCTGGAACAGACTGAATGAATATCTGGAATGCAGTAGTGAAAGACCAGTGTGGAAAAATGAGTTTGGGGTAGAGCAAAGGAAAGAGGGGGAAAGAGCAAGAACACTGGGCTAAGGGTGTAGCTAAGGCTTTCAACCTGGACAAGCAGGATGCATTCACTAGTTGTCAATAACACTATACAGATTGGATATGAAATAATGAGTTACTACACCAAGCTTCCTTATCTACTTGTACAAAACTTATCTTCTCTATAAAAAGTCTTTTTAAAAGTACAGCCACAACTAAAACTTAATCCAAAGGTTTTAATACCAGATTTCCCCAATGGTAATCGTTGATAGTTTGAAATTCTTACATCATTAACATACAATCAGGAAACACATCTTGTGGAGGACCACAGTTTCTTAGATACCACTCAGTGGACCATCCTGGATCAATGCGCAGGGGATAGCCCTGACAGGGACAGTGCATCACCACAGTCACACTTATGTAGTCATGCAAATGCTCCATCCCCAATCATAGACCAGGAGCAACAGGAACATCCTTGGGAGAGTAATGGGCTCTCGGATGTATCTCAATGGATTGTCATTGATGAATGCACTGGGGATGTTGAGGAGGAGGACAACACTTTACACCTACATGATTCACTTCAACAGGAACACTCTTCAGGGGACATACACACTGTCTTGCACAAAAGGGACCCTGTCAATCCTCAAAGGAAACAGGTCTTGGTAGTAGGTGACTCCCTCCTTAGAGGAACGGAAGCCATCATTTCCAGACCGGATGGGATGGCTCGAGAAACATGCTGCCTCCCGGGGGCAAAAATACACCATATCACTCAGAGGCTCAGCAGGCTCCTAAAGCCCCATCACCCTCCCCACCTTATGTTGATTCATGTAGGTACCAATGACACCGCTAGGCATACTTTTCAAAAGATCACAAATGATTTTCGAGCTCTGGGAACAAAGCTAAAACTGTATAATGTACATGTGATCTTTTCATCCCTCCTCCCCGTTGTAGGACATGGCTCTACAAGGGCCGGAAAAATAGTACAGGTCAATAACTGGCTCAGAAAATGGTGTCAATAGGAGCATTTTGGCTTCCTTGACCATGGTCTACTCTTCCAAGAGGATGGACTACTGGCAAGCGATGGGGTGCATCTCACACAAGTAGGAAAACATCTTTTTGCACACAGACTCACAAACCTCATCAGGCGCACTTTAAACTAAATCCACTGGGGGAGGGGAACAACAGCCTGGCGAACACTATATTACCCACGACCACAGGGAACCGCCGTAAGGCTAAACGGAGGGCTGCACAAACACAGCAAGGACCAAGTACAGAGAGCACAATAATCCCAAATAAACAGTTCGAGGGGAGGTCACAGGGGCTTACATGTCTTTACACTAATGCTCAGAGCATGGGAAATAAGCAAGACGAACTCCAACTCCTAGCACAGCACCACACATACGATGTCATAGGCATCACTGAAACCTGGTGGGATGACTCCCATCACTGGAATTTAACCATTGAGGGCTATAACCTCTTTCACATAAATAGAACAAAGGGGAGAGGAGGGGGAGTAGCTTTATATGTCAAAAACAGTTACGTTGCAGAAGAAATGCAAGACTGTAATCCGGGAAACCAGCTTGAAAGCATCTGGATAAGAATCAAGGGAACCGGGACTCAAAAAGATCTTGTCGTGGGTGTCTACTACAGACCTCCGAGTCAGGATGAAGGACTTGATGAAGCCTTCTGTCAACAGCTGACCAAACAGGCACAAAGAAGAGATATAGTAGTCATGGGCGATTTCAATTATCCCGATATCTGCTGGAAAACAAACTCAGCCAAGAGTACAAAGTCCAACAAATTCCTCACTTGCCTTGCAGATAATTTTATGGTCCAGAAGGTAGAAGAGGCAACAAGGGGATCAGCAACTCTTGATCTAATCTTAACAAATGTGGAAGACCTGATCAATACAGTTGAAGTGGTTGGATCCTTAGGGGCAAGTGACCATGTGCTCCTGCAGTTTGCAATACAAAGGAATGCTGAAACTAAGACAAGTCAAACACGCATTCTGGACTTTAAGAGAGCTGACTTCCAAAAAATGAAGGAATTACTGAGCGGCATTCCATGGACGCCGATATTAAAAAACAAGGGAGTTAAGGATGGATGGGAGTTTTTCAAAAGTGAAATACTCAAGGCGCAAATGCAAACAGTGCCAACAAAGAAGAAAAATAAGACAAGTGCAAAGAAGCCAGAATGGATGTCCAAAGAACTTCTAACTGAGCTAAAGCTCAAAAGTGACATGCACAAGAAGTGGAAAAGGGGAGAAATCACCAAAGAAGAATTCAAACGTATAGCCAACTCCTGTAGGGAAAAGGTTCGCAAGGCTAAAGCGCAAAATGAGCTCAGGCTTGCCAGGGACATAAAAAACAACAAAAAAGGTTTTTTTGCTTATGTTGGTAGAAAAAGGAAGAAAAAGGAGGCGATAGGGCCACTGCAAGGAGTAGATGGGATGATGGTGACAGGGGATAGGGAAAAGGCAGAACTGCTTAATGCCTTCTTTGCCTCGGTCTTCTCACAAAAAGAAAGCCATCTTCAACCTCAGCAACATGGAATGGACGAAGGATTGGGGGAAATCCAACCCCAAATAGGGAAACAAGTTGTCCAGGAACACCTGGCCACTCTAAACGAATTCAAGTCCCCAGGGCCAGATCAGCTACATCCAAGAGTATTGAAGGAACTAGCGGAAGTTATTTCAGAACCACTGGCAATTATCTTCGAGAGTTCTTGGAGAACAGGAGAAGTCCCAGCAGATTGGAGGAGGGCGAATGTGGTCCCTATCTTCAAGAAGGGAAAAAAGAACGACCCAAACAATTACCGTCCGGTCAGCCTCACATCAATACCAGGCAAGATTCTGGAAAAGATCATTAAGGAAGTGGTCTGCAAACACTTAGAAACAAATGCGGTCATTGCTAATAGTCAACACGGATTTACCAAAAACAAGTCATGCCAGACTAATCTGATCTCTTTTTTCGATAGAGTTACGAGTTGGGTCGATACAGGGAATGCCGTGGATGTAGCATATCTAGATTTCAGTAAGGCCTTCGACAAAGTCCCCCACGAACTTCTGGCAAACAAACTAGTAAAATGTGGGCTAGACAAAACTACGGTTAGGTGGATCTGTAATTGGCTAAGCGAACGAACCCAAAGGGTGCTCACCAATGTGTCGTCTTCATCATGGAAAGAAGTGACAAGTGGAGTGCCGCAGGGCTCCGTCCTGGGCCCGGTTCTGTTCAACATCTTTATTAACGACTTAGACGAAGGGTTAGAAGGCACGATCATCAAGTTTGCAGATGACACCAAACTCGGAGGGATAGCTAACACTCCAGAAGACAGGAGCAGAATTCAAAACGATCTTGACAGACTAGAGAGATGGGCCGAAACTAACAAAATGAAGTTCAACAGGGACAAATGCAAGATACTTCACTTCGGCAGAAAAAATGGAAATCAAAGATACAGAATGGGGGACGCCTGGCTTGACAGCAGTGTGTGCGAAAAAGATCTTGGAGTCCTCGTGGACAACAAGTTAAACATGAGCCTACAATGTGATGCGGCAGCTAAAAAAGCCAATGGGATTTTGGCCTGCATCAATAGGGGAATAACGTCTAGATCCAGGGAAGTCATGCTCCCCCTCTATTCTGCCTTGGTCAGACCACACCTGGAATACTGTGTCCAGTTTTGGGCACCGCAGATGAAGGGAGATGCTGACAAGCTGGAAAGCGTCCAGAGGAGGGCAACTAAAATGATTAAGGGTCTGGAGAACAAGCCCTATGAGGAGAGGCTTAAAGAGCTGGGCATGTTTAGCCTGCAGAAGAGAAGGCTGAGAGGAGACATGATAGCCATGTACAAATATGTGAGGGGAAGTCATAGGGAGGAGGGAGCAAGCTTATTTTCTGCTGCCCTGCAGACTAGGACACGGAACAATGGCTTCAAACTACAGGAAAGGAGATTCCACCTGAACATCAGGAAGAACTTCCTCACTGTGAGGGCTGTTCGGCAGTGGAACTCTCTCCCCCGGGCCGTGGTGGAGGCTCCTTCTTTGGAGGCTTTTAAGCAGAGGCTGGATGGCCATCTGTCGGGGGTGCTTTGAATGCGATTTCCTGCTTCTTAGCGGGGGGTTGGACTAGATGGCCCTTGAGGTCTCTTCCAACTCTACTATTCTATGATTCTATGATTCTATGAGTTCCATTTCAAGAAATTCCTCACAAAGCAGGGTTGAGTAATCAATCTGTTTTAAAACTAGATGAATAGGCTCAATTGAATATGTAATTGGCATAGCGGGAATAAATGCACTTGAACAAACTTGTCTGACCTCAGATCATATTAGTCATGTATATGAATAGCCACTAGAAAGCTGTTTGGTCCTTGTGCCTTTACCTGCTTTCAGGAGGTTTTATTTTTATTGTTTTACTGTTCTGATCTATATGTTGGGGGAAAGGAGGAGGACTTTTCTTTGATCAAGTAATGAAACCACCATAATAGTGAAGAGAGGACAATGTATGCCTCAGAGAGAAGCAGGACACAAGGCCAATGTATACTTTCAGCATGAATGGGGCATGACATCACTTTCTTGGCTTGCTACAATCATATACCTTGGGGAAGGAGGAGGGAAAGAGGAGGAGGGTTGAAAACAAGGCTCTTTGTACATGTCTCAAAATGTTATATGACTCTCTTCCTTTTCTCTTAGCAAACAAGTTACATGACATAACAAGTTACTGTTTTGTAATGCAGATCAACAAATTAGCTCAAAATAGCCTTACTATTTATGAAAAACTGGTTAAAAATCTGTCAAAAAAGGCAAAGGCATCTTGGTGAAAACCATGGTGTTCGCAGAAAAATAATTCACAGGCTCCATATAATTATCTTCAAAGAGAAATATGCTATCTTTCTAGTTTCATCTTCTTATGTTAATTTCCCATCCCACCTGCTAAACTATTACACCAGTGACTACATTTAGATACAATTAGAAAAGAGTCTGGACTGATTAACACAATTATAAGACTTTCTTCAATCTCCTATTAAACTATCCATATATACTTAGAACTTAAATACACATATAAAGCAATCTATCAATGAACTCAACAATTATACTACTTCAGATACCTGATAGGAAAAGCAGTAATAACACAAATAGAGATTACCACATCAGTCCAAAGTACTTTTTCTATTGCAAAAACATTAATACAAAATAGACTTGGCAAACAACAATTAAATATATTAAGAGGGCAGTCACAATTGATTTTTTAATCAGATACAGGGTCAAAAATACTTAATAATAAAAAAACACTGGTGTGAAACATTCTGGTTCTCATCGAATAATGACAATCCATGAATAGGTTGACTTCCCTGTTTTTGCCCAGGAATTATAAATCATAGCAGGAATTAAGGTATTTAAGTCACTTTAGAATATAACTGAAAATCATATATTCAGTTCTCAGCTCTGGTTTGGGAATGTAAGAAAAAACACAGAAGAACAAACCTGGTATGCCCATGAGCGGAGTGATTTACTGTGACAAATGAACTATAGCAACTAGACATTGTATGGGATAGAGACATTTGCATCACATTAAATGGCTCAAAGTTCCCCATCTTACAAAGTTAAGCTTGGCTTACAACTTCTCCAGGATGTATGTGTCAGTTTGTACCAACAAAAAACTCTATTTCAAGCCTAGCCAATCTGATATGATCCATATACAGTAGAGTCTCACTTATCCAAGCTAAACGGGCTGGCAGAAGCTTGAATAAGCGAATATCTTGGATAATAAGGAGGGATTAAGGATAAGCCTATTAAACATCAAATTAGGTTATAATTTTACAAATTAAGCACCAAAACATCATGTTATACAACAAATTTGACAGAAAAAGTAGTTCAATATGCAGTAATGTTATGTTGTAATTACTGTATTTACGAATTTAACACCAAAATATCATGATATATTGAAAACATTGACTACAAAAATGGCTTGGATTATCCAGAAGCTTGGATAAGCGAGGCTTGGATAAGTGAGACTCTACTGTAGCAGAATAAAGGGTGGAAGGAATCAGCACCATTTAAAAAAAGAAATAAGGGTCTCTACATTGGAGGTACTGGTGCTGAATGGTTATTCTTCATTTGTGATCAGATATCTGATTCATCTACCATGCCTCTAATTTTTGGTTCCACACACCTTAAAGAAGGCTTGGTTTAGATTCTAGCAGAAAATTTATCTATTTATCATGTAAACAAATTTTGTTTTTCTGGGTCTATTTAATTGGTTCATTACTGTGGAAAGGAGACTGTATGGCACTTTTGAAATATAATTTGCAGCATAATTTTGATCCACCATGCATCCATCTATTCTGATTTACCTATTTTTCTTTATCTTTCAAAAAAGAATTGCCTTCCTCTTTGCTTTCCAATTTGATTTCCTCATCCCATAAATAAATACACATATATAAATAGGTGTTGCCCTGGAGTCACCCTAGGCAAAATCCTGAGATACCCAAGAACTTCATTCTAATTAGCTGTATCTTGTTTTATCTTTATGTGGCATCTTCTAAGTATAATTATAAATATGTTTGAATTTTAGAACACTAATTAACTGACATAAGTAATATTTTAAATATGGCACATTGTGTTTTATTGGTATTTTATTGTGATTTGATTTTTACGATTGAATATATTATTAATCTGTAATGTTAAATTTATTGTTTATTTTTATGGCATTGAATTTTTGTAAACCGCCCTGAGTCCCCATGGGGAAATGGGGTGGAATATAAATAAAGTTTGAGTTTGATTGACATTGTCTGTCTTATTTATTCACTTAGAAATATGTATATTGTGCTAAACAAAACAAAAACTAAACAAAATAACAATGCTAATTTTTAAAACTTCACAAGATAGTATAAAAATATTTCCAAATCACAATGATGATCTAATTTTTCATTACTTTTAGTGAGCTCAAGCCAGCTTAATTCCTAGAAACAGTGATGGACCAAAGGACATAAACTGAAATTCTATTGCTTACTAATGATCTAGGCCTGGATACCCCAAATCCCAGCAAAACACTGCAACCACTATGATACAAAGGCTATCTTTTCTGATGGCCCACTTATACATGAATCTCAAAAATCCTAACACACACATTCTCTCATTCAAACACACACACACACACACACACACACACACAGAGAGAGAGAGAGAGAGAGAGAGAGAGAGAGAGAGAGAGAGAGAGAGAGAGAGAGAGAGAGAAAATGACATTTACTGATTTGGGGCTCTTTCCTTTTCTCAAGCTTTCATAAATTTAATAGATGGTCAAAAGATGTTTGTGTTTTTAATCCTACAGTTTTGTGAATTCTTCCCAATATTTCAAATTTCAATGTGTTGTTGAATGTTTTCATAGCCGGGATCACAGGGTTGTTGTATGTTTTCCGGGCTGTATGGCCACGTTCCAGAAGTACCTCACAACCTCTGAGGATGCCTGACATAGATGTGGGCGAAACGTCTGGAACGTGGCCATACAGCCCGGAAAACATACAACAACCCTATTTCAAATTTCAACGAGAAACTCTTAAGACAAGAATCTTGGACTGATAATTTCCCAGTTCACAACTTATTCTGTGCAAAATTTGTTTGTGTTGCTCTGTGTAGAAAACAGTATTTTCTATGCAAGAAAGATGTTTATGTAATAAACAGCATTTTCAGTGCAGTGGTAGACAAGTGGCAGTAAGAAACTAGAATGACTTGTTTACTGACTGATGCCAACTCTATTTTCTTCAAGCCTTAAAACACCGAGGAAAGACCACACATGATTTTGAGATGGCATTCCTGTAGGCATACTTTCAGAGGTTGATCATGCAATTACATCTTTTCAAAGTCTCTCAGTATGTTTATATGTTCCAACAGTTCTCTTAGAGGCAAACCAATAAATCAGACATCCCTTAAAGCAAAGTATTTAAAAAGAGCAGTTCCATCTTGCATATGAATGCCCCACTGTTTAAAAGTCTTGATGTGTATAATTATAAGTCAGGACATCTCTGCTGAAAATAAATGCTAGTAAGAAGAAAATTGCCATGGGGTTTGTGATGTCATGATGGCGCAATAATATTTTCTGCTTTTTTGTAAATGTTCTGCAGCAGAACATTTTAAAGGAAGGTGGGATACGTGTGTTGTACAACCTTATTTCAAAACCATACATGAAAATAAATCACCACCCTAATTGTAACCACGAAGGTAGATCAGGCTTTCCACATAACAATTCCAGTTGGAGATCATAAGTGATGTGTCACTGAAGAATCTGAATCCTGCTTATCATGTCCATGGAAGAGCACTTTCAATCAATTTTTTGTCACTTACCTCTATGATGGATTTCCATATTAAAGTCTACTCCAGATGGCTTCCCATGGAATGGGGACAATGACATTATTGAAATTTACAAACAAATTTTGAGTAAGAAAACAACTAGGTGGAGCCACTCTGCTTTTGAAGCTTCAGCTGATCAGTTTCCCCAAGACAATGGGTATAAGGCAGGTGTCCCTTAACTAAGACCCACACGATGGATGTGGCCTCCAAGGTCATTTACCTGTTCCCCACCTTAAACTTTAGACTTAGGGTTGCACTAAATCTGAAACGACTTGAAGGAATACAACAACAACAATCCAAATTAACAAGACTATCACATCAGCCAAAAGCACATCCACACTTCCCAATGAAATACTATTAAGTTTGTGTTGGTTAAAATTGTTCTTCATTTAAAGTATTGTATTATTCTTTTTTGCACTACGAATAAGATATGTACAGTGTGCTTAGGAATTCTTTTTTTTATCAAACTATAGACGGGTCTCCCAATAGTCTGAAGACTATAAACTGACCATCTGCTTTAAAAGTTTGAGGACTCCTGGTATAAGGCAATGCTACTAGCCCAAGACAGTGCCATGAGTCTTAACCATTTACAGCCCCAAGGAAATTGAGAATAGATATGGCATAATGATCCCCGTAGGGAACTGCTGGTGAGATAAAGCTCTTTAGTAACTATACTGATGCACAAGCCAGATAGTGTTTATGAAGTAAAAAGGTGCTTTCCCAACAATAAAGAGTGAGCACTACTATAATTTATTCATTATTGATAGATTTGGTCAAAAACTGAAGTGACCACAAACAAGTGAAAGCCTTCACTATTTTACTCAAGGAGTAGTACACAGATTAAGAAAGCCATATTAGTTGGTGCAATCACACCACTATATTCCAAAGCATGTCCATTATCACTAGCAGGTCAGATGGCAAATTTTGGTCCACTGGTTAGGGAGGTATTTAATTTTGTTCTTGTAATCAACATTTTTGAAGTATTTTTCCTATCCCAATGACATGAGAGCTTTGTGGAATTTGTTTTCTATGGTTTCTCTCATTTCAGAACTTTTTGTGAAAATGCCATTCATACATAAACTACAACTAGCCTCTGTTGCACAAATAAAACATATTTCTGGGAAAGGGGGAGGAATATTCCTCCTACAAATTATGATACTTTGTGTAAACAAAATGTTCATAAAAATCCTGAAATGTAAAACATTGATAGACCATTGTTATAATAAGGTATCTCAAGGAGTCTAGACACACTTTCTCATTGTGAATAAGAAAAACATATTCATTGCACCCCTACCACAGATAGATCACTGACCTATTTCCAGTGGAAAACAGATTACAGAACTTGAACTAATAATACTTGAGCTAGAAAGGACATATTCTTAAATAAGACTCATTCTTGATCACAATTACTGAACACAAATTCATGACTTAAACTGCTTTTGAAATTTAAAACACATTGGTAGCCTCCTATAAAAATAGGCCTCCAAAATGAGATCAGCCCATGCTTTTTTTAAATTGGCTGATGTTCAGGAAAATGTTAACACATGTCATACTCTTCAACTGATATTGAATTACATAATTCAACCTGTTTCAAAAAAAATACGATCATTCTAAATTTCCCCATTTCTTTTCTGTATGTCGCTATCAAAAGAATTGCACTGCTTTGTCTCTAACACATGTTTTAGATAGGCATTTGCTACTGGTTTATGGAAAAACACATCACCTTACAGCACACAGCTATTTCATTATTGGTTTGAGGTCTCTAAGTAAAAGTAAAAGTAGGCAGGGAAAAATTACTATACTTGCATACTGTAGTAAGTGAATGCAGACACTTTCAAAACTTTAAGAGCACCTTGAAACTTTGTATCACTGATTAATTGGCAAAAATACTTAGATATAATTCAAACAATACTAGAATTTCAGTGCTACAGTTATTTGAAACAGCCTCTTTATTAATACTATTATTATTATTATTATTTGATGATGATGATGATGATGATGATGATGATGATGATGATGATGGTGGTGATGATGATGATATAGTGTCATCAATCTTATGGTACTTCATGGGAAAAGGTAATCAAAAAGTTAAGACAGCTCTGCCAAAGATGTAGAATCTAATTTAAAACTTTAAAGAACAGTGCACTGTGCTAGAATGCCAATTCCTCCTGTCGATTATCAAAAAATGTAAAAGCCACTCTAACACCTTTGCAGAAGCATACGAAAAGCTTGACCTCCCATTGAACATCAAGAAAACTAAAGTGTTCTTTTAGCAAACACCAGCCAATCCCTCTGCAATGCCAGAAATACAGCATAATGGTGGAAAGTTAGAAAATGCTGACCATTTCTGTTACCTTGGCAGCCACCTCTCCACAAAAGTCAACATCGATGCTGAAATATAGCACTGTATGACCTCTGCAAGTGCAGCATTTTTTGGAATTAAGACGAGAGTGCTTGAGGATCGGGAGACCAATATGCTTGTTTATAAAGTTATTGTTGTCCCAACACTGTTATACACCTGGGCTGCAGTGAGTTTTCCGGGCTGTATGGCAATGTTCCAGAAGCATTCTCTCCTGACATTTCGCCCACATTTATGGCAGGCATCCTCAGAGGTTGTGAGGTCTGAAACTAGGCAAGTGCGGTTTATATATCTGTGGAAAGTCCAGGTTGAAAGAAAGAACTCTTGTCTGTTTGAGGCAAGTGTGAATGCTGCAAATGGCCAGCTTGATTAGCATTTTATGCCCTTGGAGATTCAAAGTCTGGCTGCTTCTTGCCTGAGATAATCCTCTGTTGGGAGGTGTTAGCTGGCCCTGATGGTTTATTGTCTGGAATTCCCGTTTTCTGAATGTTGTTCTTTATTTACTGTTGCCTGAGCGTTGCCTCTGAAAAATCCTGCAAATCTCTTGGAAAGACAGGTGGATAAATGTCAGCATGCTGGAAGAAGCAAAGACCACCAGCATTGAAGCCATGATCCTCCGCCATCAACTTTGCTGAACTGGCCATGTTATCCAAATGCCTGATCACCACCTCCCAAAGCAGCTACTATACTCCCAACACAGGAATGGAAAACGGAATGTTGGTGGACAGAAAAAGAAATTTAAAGATGGGCTGAAGGCCAACCTTAAAAACTGTGCCATAGACACTGAGAACTGGGAAGCCCTGGCTCTTGAACGTTTTAACTGGGGGTCAGCTGTGACCAACAGTGCTGTGGAATTCAAAGAGGCACGAATGGATGCTGAAAAGGAGAAATGTGTCAAGAGGAAAACGTGTCTAGCCAACCCTGACTGTAACTGCCTTCCACCTTGAAATCAATGTCCTCACTGTGGAAGAACATGAGAATCAAGAATAGGTCTCTACAGTCACTTAAATACCCACAGCCAAGACTTGGAAGACAATCCTACTCAGACATGAGTGATCGTCAATGTTATCAGGTTAGCTTCTTCTTCCTCCCTCCTAACAAACACCCTTTGCTGTATCTCAGATTTTCAATTCCTGAATCAGAAGTTAATTTTAAAAAACATATGGGTTGCACATTCAACAGCTCCTTATGTGCAATTTGCTTTTATGGTTCTTGATTTCAGCAAAGTATAGCCTTAGTTGCATGAACAAAAATGCAGATCAGTTCGCACATGGAAGCATTAGAGAATCCCTATGTGCATTCCATTTGTTACCTCAAGCCCTTTCCATGAGACACATATAAACTTCAATAATCTTATCAGAGGTTGCATGTACCAGGGAAGATATTGAAACTAAAAACAATTCTGGCATTAGCTTTTGCATTTTTACATGCAAGAAGGGAATACTTTCATGTTTTCTCCGCGCTGGGTGAGATTATAAGAGTTTTTGTATATATGTTATCATTCATTTTTTACACTTTGGCACACTTCTGCAAAAAAAAAATCGGTATAAAGCTTTTTTCCATGAAATTTGAATTTTTAATGTGAATTATACAATTTCCTATTATTTTAAATTGTGGTTTAAAAAATTGCTCAAAAATCACATTTTTTGTGAAAGAAAATGTCCACAATTATTTTTTTGGATGTATACAATGGTTCAGCATTTCTCAGTGAGGTGTTTCAATGTGTCAAGATAATTTTCTTGGTGAAGATAAGGAATCTTATGTTATTTAAATTACTAATGCAAACATTAGATTCACAGAGCAGATTTTGAGCAGTCCATCAGTTGACTGCTCAAAATCAGTTTAAGAGTTGCAACATTCACCCTCTTTATTCAGATAATTTTTTCATATTCTTTCATGCCAACTATGGCATAACTATAGCATAGCAGTAAACTAAGACATGGATCAGAACCAAAAATTATAAATGAATATTTCTAGGCCACCAACTTGTAACTGTAATAAATGAGTGAAAGTTTTTTTGCATTACTTCATTTTCAGAAAGCTGTGTGTGCTTAATTCCTATGTTTATAGTGCTTTTAAAGAAAAGGGGCTCATAAAATGCTAGCAACTATAAGTACAGCTCCCATATGATAAGCTCATTTGTCTAATTTCTATATCACAGAGATACCTCTGGTGCCTGATTTAAAAAAATATTCAGTTTACTGTTTGCAATTCCATAATAATAATTCCTCTTTCATGAGTAGAGAGTGTTCAGTGTACAGTAGCTGGAACTCTGATCCTGTAGTACCAAATAAATAAAAAGTCCAAGCCAACCAAGAAACCAAACACATTTTTTAAAAACAAAACAAAACCTATATTTAAGTCTTAGCTGTGTTGCTGAAAGAGTTAACATGCCAAAACAATCAAACTGGTCCTTCTTCAATCAGATCTACTGTTTTCTCATGGTATGGTTCAATGTTCCAGAATGCAAATAGGGATGCGTGTTCAGATATACATTAAGATTCAGAAGTTGTCTGCCTACATTGCATTACTTTCCTTATGATCTGCATTTTCATCCATAGTCTGCTCACAATAAAATATTGCCAGCAAATGAAGGGGGGTATTAACATGCTTTAGTGCAATAGGTGATCCAACAGTAACAATCCCTAAAAGCTACTTTGTATTTCGACTATACTTTCCACCTGGGCATGTAAAACTTGAATTGAATTTCATTATATACTAATAAGTTTGGCATCAAAAGAGAGAATATTGGCAAAGAGTTTAAGGGACTGTGATTTGTGGCTGACCTGGGATTGAAACCAGAAGCCTGGTGAACCTTTTTTGAAAAGACAAATTCACTTTTTAAAAAATCCTTATATCATAAGACAGCTGAGTATTGCTATAAAATTGTATTTTACAGTAGAACAAAGAGAGATCATCTGAGAATTGGTCTGCTCAAACTTCTTGAGAGAGACTGAATACATCTTTTAAAGCTCTGCCAGTATATGTCAAGCTGACACATGCTCCAGCTCAGTTCACTGCTCTCAAGGGACTAATGTAGACACTACTCAACAAAACACATTATTTTGTTATTCCCGACAATTGTGACTGATCTGTGTTGGTTCTAGATCAGCTACTGAAAGTGTCAGAAAGTTTGATATGGTAAAAAGGGACAGGTTTAGGTTGTCATTAGCTTAAGGTAAAGGTAAAGGTTTTCCGCTGACATTAAGTCTAGTTGCGTTCGACTGGGGGGTTGGTGCTCATCTTCATTTCTGAGCTGATGAGCCGGTGTTGTCCATAGACACCTCCAAGGTCATGTGGCCAGCATGACTGTGTGGAGTGCTGTTACCTTCCCGCTAGAGTGGTGCCTACTGATCTACTCACATTTGCATGTTTTCGAACTGCTAGGTTGACAGAAGCTGGGGCTGACAGTCGGAGCTCACCCTGTCCGCTGGATTCGAACAACTGACCTTTCAGTCAGCAAGTTCAGCAGCTCAGCGATCAAATCTGCTGAACCACCAGGGGCTTATTTTGATTTAAATACTTTTCAGTGCAAGCATGGAGGAAAATATGGAGGAACTAATACAAATAAATAAAATAAATAAATATAGACTTAAAGCCCTGGATTTTTTTCTGTCTATGTACATACACCTCAGTCTTGTATGTGTGCACTCAGAAGTTAGCATTATTGGGTTCAATGGACATAAGTATGTATGCATAAGATTGCAAGGACACATTGTTAGAATCTTTTCAGAGAATAATAGTGACGTTATTCCCATTTGTGCCAACATAAATACTTTTTCAGACACTATACAAAAAGATATTGTGTACCTCTTTCAAAAATGCCTTTCTCTCAATTGCATTAGCATTCAATTCTGGATGGTCAGTATCCAGTTAGATTTACAACAATAACTTCTAGAATGGCACACTTGGTGGACACGTGCTATGTGTATCATGACCACCACCGAATCGAAATATTCTGAAGTTCAAGGTTGTGCATCATCCAGCCACTATTTTCTCTGATTTGAAAACTGTAATTTCCCCCATATTATTGGTACAAACTAGTTGTAGGGCTTTTTATATCACTTATATTACAGCTTTGATAATTTTCTTTCTCATCCCTAAAACTAAAACTATCTTCATCTCGAAGAGGGAGATCCAACAATTCCAGGTGGAACTTTAAAGAAATGTGATTGAAAAATAAATAATTCCTAATTGCCAACAGCTGACAACTTTTGTGTGTGTGAATGGCAAAATGATAAGTTGGGGCATTTAGGAAATGTTTACCCAAAGTGGGTAGTTTGCATCTCTGAACTCCTCAACACTCTCCATATTTGGCCCTTCTCTGGTCCCCAAAAAATGGAAATGGTGAACAGCATTTACTGAACTACTTATTATATAGGTTAAACTCTCTCTCACACACAATGTTTCACTTTTAAAAAAAAGTCTGGACTCATTGGCCATTTGTGTGGGTGGTAATTTTATTAGTCATGGATGCTCATCCTAGTTTAACTTGTTAATGAATATCTTTTTAAAATACATAACACCGTCTTTACTTCTTCCAAGGACCCTGCCATAACAATATTCCTTAGACCTGAATGGATTAACTTTCTATCCAAGCATATTATGACAGTCTCGAAAAAACCTTCCCTGAGACAAAGAGAATCTCGAATGCTGCAGAGTCCAGTGACAGGCATTAACATCATCGCAGGGTGCGGAGAGCACAAGCCACCACAAAACAAACACACAGATCTTCTAAAATATAAACAGTTGTCATATCATGAAAATTGAAAGAGTCACATCACAAACATAAAAAATTTAGTTGTTTTAAGTGTTTAGGTGAAGCAAATTAATGGTCTCAGTGTGGCAGTACACCCTGTGGCCCCATTCTGTTGTGAAAACTGAATTAATATTTTACTTGACATATAGACACAATATGTATTATACACTAACAAAGACTCTCAGACATCCAAACCACAAGATATCCGAGGCCCCTTCTACACTGCCCTATATCCCAAGTTCTGATCCCAGAGTATCTGCTTTAAACTGGATTATATGAATCTCCACTGCCAGATAATCTAGGATAATAAGAAAATAAACTGGGATCAGATCCTAGGATATAGCGGCAGCGTGGAAGGGGCCTGAGTCTTTTACTTTCATCTCCAAAATCCTTTTTTATCACCACAATCTCCAGATTATTCTGCAATGAGCCTAAATATTTGTATCTGCACCTTCATTTTTTTATATGACCATCTCATTTTTCCTTATGACCCCTTGTCCCGTTTTCTTTCCATCTGGAAAAAATACATTGTAACTTTCTGCAGTTTGGATCTTTAATTTTGTAAAGGGCTATGTTCACAATTAATGTGATATAGTATAGTTAAGAACAAACATCAATAAATTCACTCAATTAAGCTTTAGGATTATTAGGTTCACGATGGAACCATTTTACTGCCCAGGTATTTGGTAGAAAATTAATTCTTTATTTATAGGATTTTAGTCTTGTCAATCTTCAAGAATTCATCACAAACCTTTCTGTAGAAACAGAAAAGCAGATAAACCCTGCTGATGATATAGTAAGTCCCCAAAGAAATAGTCTGGCTCTGTTTCCTTAGCAACTGCACTACCTTTCCACGCTAGAGTTTGATAACTCCTTTGGTTTTACAGGAGTAGAGAAGAATGCTAAACAAGTTCCACATTGAGATGTATTTCACATAGCTCTTAAATCCTCCAGACTTTTTACAATTTAAAGAATTAATATTTCAGTCTAAGAAAAAAGTATTTTCAGATATTGACTAAAGACATCATTACATGGACATTAAGAAGCGTTGGGGGCCATCTGTCTAGGAAAGGGAATCATACTGTTAGATCCCCAATCATCCCATTTCAAGTTCTGCCTTCCCATCATACATGTTTCTCTCTTCAGGTTTTTGCCTGTTGTTGCCTGCATTTGGAACCATCACACAGGAAATCCTTTTCTCCATCCTCTCCATATTGCTTTTAAAAAATCAGGGAAAACTTCCATATCCAAAAGGTAAGAGATCCCTTGTCCTCCCAAAAGCCCCTTACATTAAAGGAGATTGACACCACTTTAAACCCTCTTCTTTCCATGGGATAAAATGCCTTACCCCAAAACCCTTACATTAAAGGAAATAGGACACAGTTTTAAAAACTCTTCTTTCAATGGAGTCCCTTGCTCTCCCCAAAGCCTTGCACACCAGAGCAAGCGATGTCTCCTCACATGTCACAGTTTTAAAACATTCCTTTCAATGGGATCTTCCCCTCTTCTGTTTAAATTCTGTTCCTTGAATAGACAAGCAGAATTTTAACTCCACTTGTAACATTCATTTCAATTTCAATTCAATGGTCACCCTCTAGAGGAGGTCAGCACATTTTGAAAACATTTCTTCCAATAGGATCATGGAGGGGCACTTCATAAAATGGAGTGTAATTGAGAAATCCACCATGTGATGCTCCATGTGATGAGATCATAATTTTCTCAATAACAAAAAAATGGCAATTCATTATAAACCTGATTTTATCCTATCTATAGTGCCTCTACAGTAAGCAGCAGTGGGCGACCCTTATATGGGTTACTCTCCATTTCAGTAGACGAAAACGAATTGTGTATGCATTTTAATTATACCCTGGGTATGTTTTGATTAGAGAAGAGAATGTTGAGAAGGGACATAATAGGCATGTTTAAATATCTGAAAGGTTGTCACATTGAGGAGGGAGCAAGCTTGTTTTCTGCTGCTTTAGAGACTAAGGCCCCTTCTACACTGCCATATAATCCAGATTATCAAAGCAGACAATTCATATTATCTGCTAGGAACTGGATTATGAGAGTCTACACTGCCACATAATCCAGTTCAAATTAGATAATCTGGATTTTAAATGGCAGTGTAGAAGGGTCTTAAGGGCCTCTCTACACCAGGCAAGGGTAAACTTTGGCTGTTAGTCCAAAACACCTGTACGGCCGTGATTTGCCCATGCCTGGTGTACACTGTAGAACTAATGCAGTTTTGCACCATTTTAACTGTCATGGCTTAATGCTATGGAATCCTGGAAAGTGTTGTTTTACAAGTTCTTTAGCTTTTTCTGCCAAAGAGGGCTGGTGCCCACCAAACTACAGATCCCTTCATTCCATAGCACTGTGGCATGGCACTTAAAGTTTTATCAAACTGCACAATTGATTCCTGATGGAAGAGCCTTTCAGCAGTGGAATATGCTGCCTTGGAGTGTGTTGCGGTTTCTTTCTTTGGAGGTTTTTAAACAGAGTCTGGATGGCTATCTGTCAGGAGTGGTTTGATTGTGTGTTCCTGCATGACAGTGAGTTGGATTGATAGTAGTTGTGATCTCTTCCAACTTTCTGGTTCTGAGGTTCGAAGGCATTGCTCAAACTGCTCTCCAACGCACTGCGTAATAATTACAACTTTATTCAACTCAGTGTTGCTTGTGCTCTTTGCACCTGTGGTGCTAGAGGTTGTGCTTCTACTTGCAAAACAGTATGAACATCTATACTTTTACCAGTAGAATAACACTTAAAATAACTTATTATTATTTCCAATTGATACACACTTGGTAGGTGAGGAGATCATTCTGCAGGCTATGTGATAAAAATGTAATATACTTAATATTTAGAGAGTGAAAAGTTGGATCTTTTGCAACAAAACAATAATAGAGGCATTATTCTATGCAAGTTAGCAATTGTCCGAGAAAGCAAAAAATACAGCTGTAGCAGATCAACATATTATAAGCTAACATTCATCATGGCTTATCCTATTAAACTGCCTACCAAAAAAATCCTCCATTAAGTGAACAGGAAAACTCTCTTACCCTGATGAAAAGGATCTTCTCTCCAACTCTGTACCTTCCTTGGGAAAGGCGCTCCACACAAAATTTACTGGGGCATTTACAAGGAGGATCTTCTGAAATATACTTCACCTAAAAAAAAAGGCAAGCAAGTTCATATTTCTGCATGTGTAGCAGACGACTGTACCTCTATGACAGATTATAACTTTTCATGCTGTTATTTGGAAGTCTTCTCAACAGTTTTAAACTAATCTTCTTTGTGCATATATGCGTTCTCTCTTTCTCTTTCACAGATAATTCAACCTCATTTCAAAACTCCATGAAATTTCTTTCCCATTTGTTCAGTTTTGACACTTAACACTTCATTACTACTCTACAGTGTTAAAATTATGAAGAAAAAGAAGGTAAGAGACTATGAAAATTCCAACTATCTCAGCCCCATCCACTGCAAGTAAATATATCATGGCCTTCTAAAAACAGTAGCAAAGGGGGGGGGGGGACTGAATTATAAGGCAAAGAAGCTGAGTATGCTATGCCTTGCATTAATATCATCCAAGAAACATTCCTCTTCCATCACCTAAACACCTCTACCATTTCAACTACAGCCTGAGCTTTTAGCTGTTAGGGACTTTGGGTCTCATTCCTCATTTCCAGCCCATACTTTTATAAATCCCCAAGAACTGAGCTTTTATAATGATGTTTCTCTGAATGTGTGCAAAATTGCATATGTCTTTCCTCAAAGGCATCTCTCCAGAGGGGGTGTGCTACTATGCTCTGCTTATCATGGATAACAATCCATAAACTCTAAGAATTTTACATTTGCTCTTCACTGGTTAAGAAATGCTTGAATGTGTAGTTAGACACAAGGGAAACACATGCAATTGGTACAATTGGGCTTTGGACTTTATATTTTTTTCAGAGATGGGGGTGCTCTTTAGATTCATGGATGTATTATATTCTTGATATTATCACATAAGGAAATGCCTCTTTTTGATGTTAAAGTGCCTGACTTCATTTGCTTCAGAATGCTGCAGGCCAACCTACTAACCACTCTTATGGCCTTGGACATCTAACCCAAAATCCTGAAAAAATGAGCTCAATTTAAACTGAGAAGTTGTTCTTACATTTATTTATTTATTTATTTACAGCATTTATATTCCGCCCTTCTCACCCCGAAGGGGACTCAGGGCGGATCACATTACCCATATAGGCAAACATTCAATGCCTTTTAACATAGAACAAAGACAAGACAAACATAGGCTCCGAGTGGGCCTCGAACTCATGACCTCCTGGTCAGAGTGATTCATTGCAGTGATTCATTGCAGCTGCTCTCCAGCCTGCGCCACAGCCCAAGCTGTGTATAAAACATTACCAACCTACATATTCATGAAAGTGATAGGTTAACACAGGTGTCTTACAGGGATCTGCACTCGATTATATGTGTGATATTTAGGATATGAAATGTCTTTTTAATGCGATCAGCGACATACCTGATTGGATCTAATTGTATGAAATTGTAGAAAACTAGTAAAATGTATTCTTTGGTTGAAACCTAGATTTGAATCTCTTGATAGGAAGTCAGCCTGAATCATGAACCAAATAATTTCAGTAAACATATGTGGCAGAATGAAAGCTTTCACTTGCAAGTTCTTTCGCTGGTTGAGTGAACACTTTCTTCTGAATTCTCCTAGAGGATGGGAGCTTGGTCCCCCAACAATGCTATTCCATTCAATACATGGTAAGATAAAGGGCCATTATTTTAAGTTTAACAACTATGTGAGGTATTACTGAGCTTTGCTGTATTTTTGGGCTCTCTGATACTTGTCAGCAAGCTGAAGCAGGCAGAAACTTCACTGCCCAGCAAGCAGATCCGGTTGAGTGAACTCTAATTTGAAATTCCAGCACTAGTGCTGTATTTTCTTTTTTTTTTTTTCTTTTTTTTTTAAAAAAACAACACTGACAAGCACATGAATACAATAATTTCCACAGGATGTAGTTTCTAGAAGGAAAGATGACCTAATGTTTTGATGTCAAATGAAGAAGCATCTTCTAAAGATTTCACCCTCTTTAGATAATGTTCCAGAGACCTTTGAGATTTAGTTCATGAACTAACAGCCTGTAAAAAAAGACTGACAGCAGGGTAAATATGTTGTTAGAATACCTAGTGACGGAAGATCAACTTTTACATCTCTTTAGGAATATCTTTTTCTTTTCCCATCTCAGATCATACAAATATGACAAAAGCCCTGCCTGGAGCTAGCCCTGCCTGGAGCTGGACTGATAGAAAAACACTGTGTTACTCAGAGGAAACCATTTCCTCCCTTGTACTCAGTCCCTGTGTGTCACAACATGGTATTTTCCTTCTCTCCCCATCCCAGCCATCCATGCCACATTAAATTAGACCCTGAAGGGTCTCTCGGCTCTCTGGAACAAATACTGAGAGCATACAGGTGCCTCATGGGATTCTGCTTTTTCCAAGATTTGCTGAGAATTGTATATTGGTTGTAGATTTTAATACTTTGCCAAAAGTTAGAAAAAAAATTCTAATGAAAAGAAGAAAGAAGAGGTTTAACCTGTGCATGTTTGCAAGGATTTCACTTTTCTTTGACATAGCTGCAGCCATTTTACAGTTCAAACTCCAGTTCGGAAGACAGCAAAGCAAACATGGCTAGACATGATTGTAGCATTTCCTTTCGATAATCCATCTGCTTCTGGGATTCTTCATTTAAAGGTTAACAATTTTGTTACCTGACCAAGGGCTAGTTGTGGTAAATGATGTCATGTATTACTTACACAAGACTAGATTTGGCTTTAACCCTTCCTTGGCTTTAACCAAGTTTTAAGTAGTGGAGCATTCTTAAGGAATGGCAGAAGTCCATCCCCGGTTCAGATAGCCCACAGTATCAACTTAGACCTCCCATATGAAGAGAAAATCTTGCCTCATCCCAGCTTCTATCATCCTAGCCTATAAGACATGAGCTCTGTATGGTGTGAGCAACTGTTCAAAGAGGGGTCAAGTACACAGTGAAAGGAGGCTATTTGAAGGCAACTATTCTGATGATCCACTGTGCCATTACACAGGGCAGTGCAAGATATTTCACTGCCCAATATGGAACATCAAATACCCTTCAAGCCCCAGCATTGAAGCCTCCCACTCTAACCTAGACCCCCTACACACACACACACACACACACACACACACTTTTTTTGGTCCTATCTCGATCCCTGGCAGTAAAATGCAGTAATTAAGCATTTGTTGTGAGTTCTGTGGCACTCAAAATTTAGAGCTGGAGGCAGTCCCTTCATTTGAGCTGAATAAATAGCACAGAGCTAAGATTTGTCTTTATTCCTTCTGAAGGATTTTTCCACATTGACTAGGCTTCTGTTTTAGAACAGCAACAAAACATTTCACGTTTATTCTATATGATGTACAAAGATTAGTTTATTCTTGTTGTTTTTCATAGCAACATTGAATAAATTCTTTGTGCTGTGACAAGGTTAGAATTTAGTCCTTCTTTAACTTTTTTTGTATCTAAATAATGTAAAGACTGCTGTTACAAGTACAGTCAACATACCAAGGAAGGTTTGGGAGGCCACAGACCTCTAGGAATGATTTTAGATGATAACTTAGAGGTCACCTAAGCCATACTTTATAATGGCTTTCCCTTGTTTCTAAACCCACAGGGGTTACAATCCCCTTTAACAGTAAAAAGAAATTAACTCTGCTTTTACGATTTTCCAATCATCACAGCACAAGAGTTTGAAAACTGAATGATTCAAGAAGGGTGGGAGGAAAATGCTAACCCTGATCATATTTACATTTCAACAAATTACATCTCACAAGCCCTGTTGAATACACTGAATTCCATCTGTTCGTTGTAGCTGGGAGTGGCACAGACTTTCAAGGAGCACTTTCGAATTCCTAGGTGGCACATCCCACCATGTGATATAGCAGTTGCCATAGTAACAGGTTCTTTTTTAGTAGGCATTTTTTGCTTTCCAGTTTAACCCATAGCTCTCCAAAGTTGTGTTACTATGTAAGCAAAAGACCACAGTGCATTGTGTGCAGAAATTCTCAGCTTCAGTTTCCAGATAAAAGCATTGAGACAGCAGAGTTGAGCAGATCCTTGCAGTTCGTTACAATCATAATATAAATTTAATCTAAGGTTATCAAGAAAAATAAAGAATAGAGGGGTCCTTTTCCTTTAATGGTGTAATTTTCTCACCTGGCAACCCAACTTGACCTGTGATCAATGACACCTATTTTTTTAAAAACGCATACTGGTTTCCAATCTGCTCCCAGATACAATACAAGATTATTGTCCTTAGCTAAAATGTCTTTCATAGTTATGCCACCTCCTATTATTTTTTCTACCTTGCTCACTTCTCAGATTGAGACTCAAAATTATTACAAAAACATTGTTAAAATCAACAAGATACAAATACAATTAATCAAAAAATTAAGATCATATTCAAATATACATCACTAGAAATGTACATGTCATCATCATCATCATCTTCATCACCAACACCACAATTGGGAATACCCACCAAATTGTGTAAGTGGGCCCTATATCAAATGCAGGTTTTTACATACAGTAGAGTCTCACTTATCCAACATAAACGGGCCAGCAGAATGTTGGATAAGCAAATATGTTGGATAATAAGGAGGGATTAAGGAAAAGCCTATTAAACATCAAATTAGTTTATGATTTTACAAATCAAGCACCAAAACATCATGTTATACAACAAATTTGACAGAAAACGTAGTTCAATAAGCAGTAATGCTATGTAGTAATTACTGTATTTATGAATTTAGCACCAAAATATCACGAAGTATTGAAAACATTGACTACAAAAATGCGTTGGATAATCCAGAACGTTGTATAAGTGAGTGTTGGATAAGTGAGACTCTACTGTATATGCAAAAAGACAGTAGAGATGGTGTAAATCTAAGTTCTCTGAAAAAGAGGTTCCAGAACCTGGAGACAGCCACTGAGAAGACCGTCTCCTGTGTTGTTCCTGTGCAGGCAGTAAGACAGAGAGAAGGAGCTTCCCAACACATCTCAAAGCATGAACAGGGTCATAAAGAACCAACCTGTCATTAAAAAATGTGGACCTAAACTGTCTAGGGCTATATAGATCATAACCAGCGCTTGAATGGTGCTCAGAAATGGGCCAGCAGCCAGTGCAGCTCTTGCAAAAGAGGATTATATATTCCTTGTGGTCAGCCCCTAGCAAACTGTTTGCAGCTCTTTGGACCAGCTTCTTGTTTTCAAACACTCTTCAAAGGCAACCCCACATAGTGCATTATAGTAATCCAACGGGATGTCCTGAAGACATGTTGAGTGATAAACCGATTTCATTCACATGAAACTATACATATTTTGACAGTATGAGAAGGTTCACCAGCATCTACTGTTTAGATATCAAAATGAAAACCATTAAGACCTGGTAGACTGACTTAAAAACACGTTTCTCAAAACCCTGTCATGGAGAATGCTGGACTGATTAAAATCTTTGCAGTTCACAACTTGCTCTGTGTAAAAATAAATAAATCAAAATGCTCTTACCGCATCATCCAAGATCTTCCCTGTGCTCTTTTTACCAGGTGACTTTGATGGAGTGGGTGAAGGAGAGGGAAGAGGGGTTGAAAGTGTTTCTTCTTGTTCAATCTCTTTCTCCAGTTTAATTAACCCAGGAGGCTCCACACCAAACCTTTTGAAAGCAAAAAAAAAAAAAAAAATGCCATTCTTGCAAAGCAGACCAGATATTCATCCATGTATACTCCAATAGAATAACAATATGAGTTCCATTAAAACAACAAAGACAATAACAATACTGCATGCTTTATATCAGGAGTAGGAATCCTTTAAAAGTATTGAACTACAACTCCCATAATACTCTCTTGTTGGACCATGCTCTCTAGAGCTTCTAGAAATTCATGTTTGCAATCTGGAATGCTACACATATTCTCCTGTTTTAGGCTCTACGGCTGATATAAAGAGTTAACAAGTATATAAAATAGCCACTGTGCAGTTCAATCCAGGTGTTTAGGTACTGTTAATTTTACTTTCAAAATAAACTGGTGCAGTCTTGATTAGGATCTTAGCCAGCATTGTCTCTCTTGTAATAAGAGCTTTTTTTTTGGGGGGGGGGGGGGGGGATTTGTGATCATGTCAATGAAGACTAAAAATATTTTTCAAGAATGGCGGGAGATGGAGAATTTAGCAAATTTAACTAAGAAGAATTTAATTTAGGCCTCAGATTTTGAATCCATTACTTCTTGAAATAATACATGTGACTGGTTGAACTACATATTTGACATAATATGTACTATGAGAGCAGACCCTGATTTTTGGAGCATATTCTTAGGACCCTTCCACACAGCTGTATAAAATCCACATTGAACTGGATTATATGGCAGTGTGAACTCAGATAAATTAGCTCAAAGCAGATATTGTGGATTATCTGCCATGATATTCTGGGTTATATGGTTGTGTGGAAGGGCCCTTAGCTGTCATGTAGCAGCTGCAAAATACACCAACATTACTATGTTTGTGGCTTTACTAGAAGAAACATTATGCTTTTTTTAAATAAAGCAATTAAAACTATTATCAGAATAAATTTTAACAAGACTAGTCCTGGTGTACAATTTATGGTCAAAATGGACTAACACAATAGGAAGGAGTGAACACACAAAAAGGTAGACCTGAATTCTGCTGTTAGAGCCTATAAATGAAGTGTTCACTGAATCGCTGAGATCTCCCTATATGTTGACTCATCATTTGATTCAGTGAGACTCCTCTGGCAAGGACTAACTAACCAGGATTCTGTCACTGACCCTCTGCCCATGAATACCAAAATCCATGGATGCTCATCCCGTAATATGCAATAGCATAGTAAAACAACTATCGTATATATGCGGTGCTGCTTGGGTGTCACACGGACCTCTGCCCTCTACTTTCCATACTTTCTTTCCCTCCTTTCCTACTTTCTTCATCTCCCCCTTCCTCCTTTCTCTTTTCCTTTCTTTCCTTTTCTCTTTTCTTCCCTCCCTTCCTCCCTTCCCCTTCCTCCCTTGTTCAGCTCTGAGAGGGCATATCTCACAATGGCTCTACTTGTCTCTTTCCTTCTCTCCTCACTACTCATCAAACACATGTCATTTTTCTTTCTCAGTGACATCACAGAGGGTCACTTTGCCTAACAACAGCTAATCCTTCACCTAGCAACAGCCAATCCAGTGACATCGCAAAGGGTCACTGGATTGTCACGTAGCAATAGCCTTTGTGGTACAGACATACATACAAACAGACAACACGTGCTTTGATTTTCAAATATCAATGGTTCTCAAACCAGATGTTTTTGGCCTACAACTCCTAGAAATCCCAGTCAGTTTACCAGCTGTTAGAATTTCTGGGAGTTGAAGGCCAAAAACATCTGGGGACCCTAGGTTGAGAACCACTGATTTAGATAGATAGCAAAAATCAAGGTTTGCCATTTTAATTTTTTAAAAATATATTTTTTTCAAACCATGGACAGTTGAATCTATGGATGCCAATTCTATGGATATGGAAAGCCACTGAACTTGGAAATGCATCTAATTTAAATGCTTTCCAAAATAAGAAAGAATACAAAGATGATATAAAAACACAGGCTGATCCATGCATATGCAGAAGCTAGAGCAAATGACAACACAGAAGCCTATTTATTTGTTAATCATAATTAATTCCAGGAAAGCTGACTATTGAAAACAAGAATGAAAAGACCTAGCAAGGAAAGATTATAAGAAGCAAAACCATGCTCTAAAAGTAAGAAATTCAACATGACTACAGACAAGGAAAAGCAGCCAATAAAAAGCAGAATAAGCTGGTGATATATGGTAACTCCTACCACCACCCCCAGTTAGCACCACAGTTGATATTCTGTCTAACTTCTGGAACAGAGAAACAGCTCAATGGATATGATTGTTCCTGAATAGTCCCTCTTGTCTTAAGTCATTTTCAACACCATGGGGAGTGGAAATGAAAACGTTAGATGTTCCCTTGTGTCATTACCTTACTTGTCACCCACTTTTGATTTGTGTGGCTGGAGGAAAAGAGAATGCATGTCCTCACTCTCACTTATTATGAGAGGATTTTGAATAAAGCTACAGATATTATTTTTTTTACTAAAGAATATGGGAGACGAGACAACCATGTCATAGTCTGGAGAAGCAATTTCCTGGTTCACACTGAACATCTATTTTGAAATATCTCTAGGGATGAAAATGAGAGCTACTCACAGAAATCAATAGCTAAAGCTAGAACATTAATGGAGCTGAAATTCAGGCTCCAGCACATACAACAACCCAAAGCATCAGCAGGTAACAGCAAAGAGTTCCTATTCCTTCCAACATCATTCTTACTTAATGTGAAACTTAAAAATCAAAACATACAAACACAAGCACCAAAATGAATGCATTTCACTGTAGTTTGATCAGGCAGTGGCTAGGAGTGAATGGCATATGACATCCCATAATATAGTTACCGGTAACAATGAAAAATTCGGTTCAGGTTCTGGAAGTTTTACAACAATACGAAACTGCTAGGATATGTTAGATCTCACCGTAGGTTGGGAATAAGGCTAAAGCTGAGAATACAGCAACATGTGTTTTTATCCCCAAAAGGTAAGATGCTGCTCTTGAACCCAAGGAATTGATGTTCATTGCCACTTCTCAATGAATTTGGATCAAATCTGGGACTCTGTTATCATGTTATGGCTACCTAGGTGCCCAGTTCATGATTGTGGTTATAACTGGTTAGGCGGACTTCGCAGCAACACTCCACTTAAGCATAATTAAATACAGGAATCTCAGGATATTTCTATAGGATAGTTATCAGACTCTTCACTAATCTTTTAAGATTTTTTTTACTACATTCAATCATAGATTTATAAATATATAGGTAAAGGTAAAGGTTTCCCCTGACGTTAAGTCCAGTTGTATCCAACTCTGGGGGTTGGTGCTCGTCTCCATTTCTAAGCCAAAGAGCCGGCATTGTCCGTAGACACCTCCAAGGTCATGTGGCTGGCATGACTTCATGGAGCGCCGTTACCTTCCCACCGGAGCGGTACCTATTGCTCTACTCACATTGGCATGTTTTCGAACTGCTAGGTTGGCAGAAGCTGGAGCTAACAGCGGGCGCTCACTCCGCTCCCCAGGTTTGAACCTGGGACCTTTCGGTCTGCAAGTTCAGCAGCTCAGCGCTTTAACACACTCAGCCACCAGAGGCTCCTTTACAAATATATACATTCCCTTAAATAAGAAACACTGACATGTCAAAGTTTGGGTACTTTCTTTTATCATGTTAAATAACATAGGTATATTAGTACGATCCAATTAAGATGTTACTGTCTCATAAAACTGGACCTTTTTAACAGTCATTTCAATAGTAAACATACAGAGGGACATTCTCATCTTAAGGCAGACAATTTTGCCATATATTTATTGAGTAGTACATATCTTCTGTCGAGGACTTTGCATCTCTAAACAAACATCTGTGAACCAATGAGCATCCAAGGATTAATCTCCTTGAGCAATGTTACATCCTAACAGCATCTGTCACACCCATAAATTTCTTAACAGGTATCCATTACACTAATAATGGGACATATATCTATTTTAGAATAAGTCTAGTTGTTGCTAGTACTATCTTTCAGCATGCCTGGGCAGTTTCTCACTCATTGGGGTTATGTTCCAGGACCACCCGCAATAAGTGAAAATCCGGAAATTAGGGACACTACATTTAATATTTATACATTATTTTAGTAGTTATACACTATTTTAAGTCTTTATCAACCAATTGTGGGTTGATAAATCACCTCCTTCTCCCCCCGTTGCCACTTGAGCTCCTTTTCTCTCTCTTCAGCTTCTCCCTCCCTTCCTTAGGCTGTAAATTGTAATTTTTTATGATTTATAATAGTCTTTTAGAGTTTATTGAAAAACCGTGAAACAGCGAATCCATGAAAAGCGAACTGCAAAATAGTGAGGGAACACTGTAATTCAAAACAAAAGTGCTAACTATTCCCTGTGTATGACATCCTATCTAAACAAAGATACGATAGTTCTAGGTGATATGACAGCCCGCACATTATAGTTGAAGTCTTTGGCTATCTACCATCCTGATAGCCTCAATCATAGAGTATTGTTGGTCACATCTGCTCGACATCTCACAGTTTTGTTAGAAGTGCAAGCATTCTCAACCCTTATCTTATTTACCTTTGAGTGGGTGTTTTGTACAGATGTAAGCTGACATAGGTTTCCCAATAAAAGACACACATATTTTAATATATTTAGCTTTCTTCCATGAGGTTTATGTGCTATATGTTATTCTTTATTGGTTACACTTGGTTAATTTCATAGGTTTATTCACAGCCTCAGAGTTTGCAATCAAATAAGCCTGCCCTTTAACACTGGGCTGAGAGAGTAGTAGACAACAACCTTGCCATGGAGTTTACTGTTACAGGACCAGGCAGAGGGAGCAAAGGTTAAGAGGTTAAGATTGCAGCTGTCCTTGATTCCTAGTCAAATACCTCTCAGACTGAAGTGAAGTTCAAAATATTTAAATTATCACTTCAGAGTTTCTCCCATGAAAAAAACAAGCATTCACTTGCATGCAGAAGCCTCATGCTCTGTTGATTTGCAGACATCATTGTACTTTAAAATGTTCAAAATATATGGGTGAATGCACACATTAATATTTATTAAGATCCAAACTAGTGCATGGACTCTTTGATAAAACTGCCTTTTGTGTTTTTAACCCCCTCATTCCCAGAGTCATGTAAGTGAGGCATAGCATTTACTTGCTTCCAGTAAGTTTTGCTTGTTATGATGATGATAATGATGTATACAGAATCAAACTCTAGGCTCTGAGAACAGGGCACTTGATACATCTGAGACAGCGGGTTATAGGTTTGTACTAGAGTAGTAAATTCTTAAACGTGTCACATGACTCTGTTATTTGGCTTTTAAATCCAGCTTTTTTACTTAACGGCTAACACTCTAAGACAGGGATCATCTTGATTTGGATCTTCAAACATGACTGTTAAGAAATTCTTTCTTGAAATTCTAGAGTTCCTGACACTTGATATCAAAAAATGGTATTAGTATGGGAGAGTTTGGTTTGTTCTTTTTACAACACACTTGCTCTCTTCTCCCCCTCTCTTTTAATTTCAGGTCCCCATGTTTTCAATTAGTTTCACAGACATACTGTGCTGAGATATAAGAACTTCCCATGGCCAAGAACAATAAGATTTACAGAAAGGACTGCCCTCATCAAGAATCAAATTCTAAAGACTTTTTTGATCTTTGAAATAAATATACAAGAAGCTATGAGTGATACATCTGTGGGTTGCAGTAGCTACTACCCAGTCCCTTCTGTTTAATGCAATATTAGCCAGGGCTGTAGCAAACACCTATATATAACCCACTGACTTCCTGTCTGTCTGCAGATGTTGACAGGCTGTAAATCATTGCATTCCCATTGGGTCCTGACTACACCTGCATACAACTTTACTCATCAGATTGACTTCTCAGGTTCTGCTTAGGAATGTCTTTCCTTTTCTTTTCTGCACATTTTCACAATCTAACCCAGAAACATTAAACTTATTTTCATCAAGGGCTACATCAGCCTTATGGATGCCCTCATAGTTGAATCCATGGATGGAAAATTTGTGGATTCAGAGGGCCAGCTATATTTTTTAAAAAATAATGGTCAGTGTTCTTTAGTTTTCACCCAGTTTGGTTATTGAACAACAACTCTAATCACTTTTGATTGCAACCAACTGTACTTGTGTCTCTGAAGTTGGAGAAAGATTTAAGGACATTTTAACATCAGCTATCATATCCTCAAGCCCCACTATCCTGACTAAACAGAACTATAGTCTTCCAAATGTTACTGTATGACAACTCCCATGAGCTCTACTCAGTGTCTGAATCATGAAGACTACAGGAGTTGTAGTCCAACATCTGAAGGGCCACATCAAATGACATGGCAGACTGGATTTGGCCCACAAGCCTGGAGTTTGACACATATGATCTAACCCTAGCATATTATTTCATCTCAGAAAAGACTGATTTAAACAGGACTGCTCTCACATATATCTGAAATTCTTTCTGAATCAAACGAAGCAAACCTTTCTAACTTCTTTCACTCAGTGGAAGTCAATCACACGTGGTTATATTTAGAAACAGAACAAGAATGAAATTTACTTTAAAAGGAGGTCAAGCCCATTTGTTGATCTCACATGGGTGACTCCAAAGAAAAGATAAGAGAAAGCACAGTTCCTGTGATGTCAAGGAAAATTATGTGGGGCAATTATTACTACTAGTATTGATGATCCATGATTATTATTGTTGTGTTACTACTATACTTAGGGATTCATGGTGTTGTTGGAGTGCTAATTTCAAGACATCTTGCCTTGATAGCAAATTGTGATGATTGTTAAGAACTGCAGTCCCACTATATCTGGAAGCCTGAATAATCCTCCCCCTTGACTTACTTCAATGGCTCAATCAACCCAGTGGAATTCTAGCAGATTGACGAGTAAATGAAGCATCAATTATTGGTTAGTATTTCAACTTTTGGAGATTAAAATAATCTGGTTCAGAAAGACCTACTCCAATATTAATTAGTCTGTCTATGGATTTTCCTGCTAGCAGACTGCATCAGTGTATTATGACAGCCTGGACTGCTTTGTTTGAACAACTGTCCACAATATGTTTTGCACTGCTTGGCCTTTGCCTTGATTCTGGCTTAAGTGTAAATGTTATCTTGAAGATGTGCTAAACCAATCTCTCTCAATAAAGTTAATTTCTCTAAATAATTGTGCCTACCTGGCAGCAATCCTTCCAAGTTCAAGCAAACAAAGACACACCTCCCTGGGCTGTTTGTGAAGGACTGAAAAGGCAAAACAAAGACAAACAAAGATATTTAAGTACATGAATGATGTCCCACTTCCAGTTAGTTAAATCCAGTTGCAAATTCTCAGCCATGAACTCCTGATACTGAACACATTTCAATAAAGGGTGGCTACAACAGGAATGCATATAGAGCCCATATATGTATTTGTAATGAAGAACTAGTCTGACTGTACAATGTCATGGACAGGATAGTTTCACAATGAGAAATAAGAGGAAAATAAGTTATAAATTTAGAAGTTTTGCTGAGCTTAAACCCACAGCATTTAATGTATAGATACAGTTACTGAAATACTTCTAAATCTCAGTTTAGGAAAAAAAAAATCACTTCAGACATACTCTATTCATTTTTAAAACAATGCAGTATTCCATGGTTGATGGAGAGGAAGATAATAACAAGACAATCTGAACAAGTGAGAGAAGAATTCTGTCATAGTTTTGCTTCTCTGCTGAAAACGAATGTGCTCCTGGGCATTCAAGTCATCATAGACCAGACATATCCCATGCATTTCATGATGAACAATGTAAAACAGTGCAATCATGGTTAGAGAATGACAGACAAATATATCACAAAAAAGTGTATGGAGATGTGATAAGAGCACAGGGTATGTTTTAAACAAAGCTATTAACATTACCAAGGACTATAGAAGCACTGACGTGAATATTTTAGAACAATGGGGAGAAATGATCTATTTGTGCAGCACACTGTAATCGGTTTCTTTGCAAAAACAAAACTGCTATGTCCAGCGTTAGAAGTCATCATGAGGCTCCATAACATCATTATCTGCTTCCTATGTATTAGGACTAACATGAATATGATTTCAAAACAATAAATATATCATACTATCCAAAGGGAACTCTGAGCACTTACCTCTGACATTCACCTTTCAACTAGAAAAAAATCTACCTACATGTGCACACACACACACACACAGAATGGGATATCTTGGAAATGTGGCCCATGTCTAAATGTTTATGTTTTATATGCATTTTATACACATGGCCTGAAGATAATTTTACACAACATTTTATATAACTTTTTTGCATGAAATAAAGCTTGTGTACATTGAAACAATAAAAAGCATGTATGGCACCATTTTAGCCACCTATGTGCACAACTTCAAATTTTGGAGTATATCAGGATTTCATAAACTTTCAATCTCTGCTAATACTGGATGGGAGCACACACTTCTCCTGCTCCTGCTCCTGCTCCTGCTCCTCCTCCTCCTCCTCTTCTTCCTCCTGCTCCTTCTGGTCTTGGGGGCTTCATTCAGTGCTAATTGGGAGGGGCTGGTAGCCCAAGCATACAAGTACACACAACATTCATATTCATGCAGAAACATACAATCCTATGTATCTTGACATTGGAATTGTGGTTATTCTATTGTTAGAATTAGGTAAACAGCAAAGAATCAGAATCCAAGAAGCATAGTTTGTGCCAACTCATCAGCAGATCAACAGGGAAAAATTGAGAGTATCTTTCTGGCTTCAACATCTGTATGGGAAGTGGCTCAGGATCACTCTGGATCACTGTGGTATTGCTTGCTCTCCAGATGAGCAAACTGAATATAAAAGCATGTTGTAGTCAAGGGGACTGCATAAGCATAGCTGCATACCTTTGACATCACATTCAAAAAAGATCTGACTGCTACACATACAGAACAAATACTATCATTATAAGCCTGTGCTCTGTGCTATAAACAAAACAAAAGTTCCTATCCTGATACACTGCAAGCAGAACCTCCAACCTATCTTATGTGATCCATCATTGGACTATAAGGACACATTTCAAACTTGATTTTTTTTTACCCTTTATGACTAAAGGCATAACTTTCTATGATATGCACTTTCTGTGAAATTGTTTTCCAGCAAACCTCTGGAACAATCACTGACACAAATAGGAATTCTTGTAAAAATGGTCCAGGTGTACTTTTTTACAGTCATGCTGCTGACCTTTTTGTTTTACTGCTTACAACTACTTCAGTTACACACTGATATAGTGCTAGAATGTTCTGCAGAATATAAAAGTGATGTATTTCCTGGCCAGACGTTAGACTGTATTTTTACGTGAGATATGTCAAGAAGGGAAAGAAATCAGAATGTACTTGAGGAGAACTGAGGTGGCAATTAAAGTGAAGGCAAGGTTAATCTAAGACAAGGTGGAACTCATGCTGGTCTCCAGGTGTTCGTAGATTACAAGACTCATCAGGCCGTGGCAATAGCTAATGGTGAGCATATGGGAAATTGCAGTATTCTGAAGAACTATGTTATTCCCACTCACGTTTAGGATGTTTTGGTATGTATTCTTCAGGAAAGGGTTGGTTGGGGTAGTCCCAATGTGCAGGAAATCAGAACCATATGTGTGCCCATTTGCTACTCTCCTGGAAACCTGACAGGGACCAGCAGCCAAGGACACTGGTCTAGTGACCACTGCTTCAAGTACCCTGTTTTAAAGAAGTGGCTGGGTAGGGATGGATATCCTAAAAAAGAAAATTGTGCATAATTCCATATAATATATCTGTAATGCCATATATGTAGAAACAGCATACAGAAACAAAGAAGAGTTGACACTTGCCTTCAAGGGAACAGATTTTTTTCATGTTAAAACATCTTTAAAAGTATTTATTTAAATTTATTTAATTAATTAATTGATATGTCACCTTTCTCTCAGAACAGCAAGGGCTTCCAAGGACATTTAAAACATTTATTTAGGATCTTCCAGTCTTTACTGAAAATTTCATCCCATCTTATGCACACCCTAAATTACAATTCATTTTGTTGTACTTTTATGAATAGACATTTTTTCTCTCTTCATGCCTCCATTCTTGGTTTATTGTCATCTTCTGTGGCAGCTTTTGTTGTCTCTATGCAAATACTTTACAAATTCTCATCAATTATTTTGCTTCTTGTTTAATACAATTTTACATCCTGGAAGCATCATTTAATTAACTTTTATTTTGCTTTGTTTTACATAAAAAGGTTCAGAACCATTATAAATCCTGTCATGAAAAATAGCTATTAAAAGTCTGAAGTCCATAAAACATATAATCTCATGGAAACACTTTTCTCTGGAAATGGAAAAAAGCATAAAGATTATAGATCAATTGACAATGGCATATTTTCATAACAACATATTTTTGATTCAAAATATATACAGTAGACCTACATACAAAATGAGGAATCCATTTCAGGATCCTTCATGTAATGTGATGTCTGCTTAATATCTTGAACCCTTTCCCCTAGTTGGCATGTTGCTGAAATTTAAAATACTGTGCAGTACAGAGTGAAAATATCCCCACCACAACCCTGTTCCTTTGCTGCCCTATAAAGTGAAGAGTAGTTGAAGGAAAGACGCAAATGTTGGGGTGCTGTCTACTCATGCTTAGCTCTCAAAAGCAGCAGATGCCAAACTGGTGGAAAGCCTGGGTGTGAGGACCTATACAAGTCTCCACCAAAAAAAGAAGTCAATCTCTTTCTTCTGTGGAAAGAAGCAACAGAAGCCTGCCTGCATTTCTCTCCAAAGAGAAAAGAGTCAATGTCCTTTCTCAGTGGACAGAAATGCAGCCAGGATTCAGTTGATTCTATCCACTGAGAAAGGAAATGGATTCATTTTTCAGCAGACATAATTGACTGAAGCCTGGCTGCATTTGTTTGCCAAGAAGGGAAATGGACTCATTTCTCAGCAGACAACAGCAACAGAATTCAAGTTTCATTTCTGTCAATTGGGAATGTTTTTTTTTATGTTTTTTCTCAGTGGACTGAAGTGACCAAAGCCCAACTATATGTCTGTCTACAAAGAAAAGAAAAAAAATAATTTCTCAGCAGTGAGAGAAAGAGTATGGCTCTGCACTGTTGAATTTTCCTGCCAGATTTGGCACCCAGGGATCATGATGCTTTTGAGATATCAATGTGGGCTGCCCTCGCTTTCATACACAGATGGTGTCTTCATGCATAACTGATACTACACAACACAAATTCATGTAATACATGGACCTACTGTATATGCAATAAAATGCTTTTATAGTCCTAATGACAAATCATACACAAAAATGTGGATAGCTTAAACAAACTCTGTGAAAAAAGACAAACAGAAAAACACTTTTCCTGATGCAACAATATGGTAAAAGCAGGATGAAATATTCCTCAAACTGTTCACATGGTTTTTACCATCTAGTAAGCAATTGAGAAAAGCAATGGGCTGAAGCTATAGAATATTATTTACTTATTTGTTGAAGTTATATCCCACCTGTCTCCCAGGACAGGATTCAACTTCTTGAATTTGTTTCAGGAAGGCTTTTGATGCACATTTTTATGCCTACTGAGAACTTAGAATGAAGTCTTGCGAATTCACTTCTTGGACCTTTGTATACCTCAACATGAAGAAATAATAAAATTAGATTAATTTATTATTGCAATATAAACTATTAATTCAAATCTGTAAAACAGATTTAAAATAATATAACAGGACCCTGCAAATATAACAGTGTCCTGCTAGTAGTGTGACCTACTAAGCCAATGAAATTTACCAACCATAAATCTTGGACTGACGGGTTTTTGGAACATCCTCCACTTTCATATAGTTCTCTTATCAAGAGCCACGCTACATTGTCAGTAGACTTAGAGTTGTCGATGAGTCGGAGTTGGACAAACCTGGCATAACAGTGTATGTGTAATACAAAATGTAAAAAATATATCTGATGGCATGTTTTTTTTTTAAAAAAAATCACATCTGAGACTCAACTCTATTGAAAAGTTCATCACATTTCTATATGTTGCATCAGAATAAGTCACACAAAATGTATGCACTATAAATGCATGTGTCACAAGCACCAAGGAAGGAGTGGGTTTTAAATGGTCAAATACTTCCAGAATGTATCAGACAGATTAGCATGCTAGCATAACTGAAGGCAAACCCTTTTCTTGCTGAAGAGATTCTTTGAAGAAAGAGATGGAGAGTGTCCATTGCCTCCAGTTTTCCTATAACCATTCAATAACACAGGAAAATCAAATTCATTGAAAATGAAGAACTTAGTGCATCATAAATAAACAGAACAAGTAAACTAGTGCCAATACTCCTACTGAGGTCAGCTAGAGTTTTTGGCTGAAACACTGTAAGTTATATTAAGATACACTCAGTACAGGAAAGCCAACTTCAGTATGCATTCTGCATTACTTAGTAAACCAAAGAAGTTTCACAGATGAAAACTGGTACATACATGACCAAGCAATATCAGTGTATGGTCAAGATGGTCAATTATTCTCATTAATAAAGTATACACAATCTCGGAGAAGCTACAGGCTCAGCCATGCCCCAGACCAGAAGCAAATGATAGGTTCTCTCTCTATCTCAACTGCTATTGTCCTAGCCTTGGAGAGAGAGAACAACCTGTTGGATTGATCCTCTCCTATATTGCTATTTCCTTTTCATTTTGTGTTGTGCATTATTTAGATTGTAAGCCTGAGAGCAAGGAACTGTCTAATTAAGTAAAATAAGCAAATAAGCAAATAAATAAAACAGTTTTGTCTGAGCCTACCAGGAAGGGCCTTTTAAGAAAATTAGGATTATGATCACACTCTTGCTGTCTTTTTTCTTGCTTTATGTGCCTCCCTTGAAAGAGAAGGGTGTGTTTTATTACGGTACTTCTTCCACCTAACACAACCCAAACACTTCAGTGCCAGATATAACTTGAGCTCTAATCAGGTGCCATCTCCAGATGCATTCTCAAGAATAAAGAAAAAATCTACTTCATCCTGAAACACTCTCATGTATTATATTCTTATATTCTTTAGACCTGATTACAGGTTTGTGAGATAAGCACAAAATGGTAAATTTATGCATATATATGATCAGATATCAATTTTACTTTTGCCCTAGGCATTGTCAAGATCTGTAGTGCTTCAGTGGAGGTCTGCTATACTGGCTTTATATTGTTGTTGGAAAGAGGACCACTTGTTAGTAGAGAAAAACTTAACATTATCAGGCCAGGTTCAAACACCACCAGAGCAACAATCTCTAGACTGTGAGCATATTTTGGAAAGGAAGCATGGAGAGACAAGACCACTCAGTTTTCTGAAGTGTACCTTCAATGTCTAGAAACAAAATAAAATTTGTCCTAAAGTGCCTACTAAACTATTCCTTGCTCTACATCTTCCTGCTGCCGTATTTGCTGTGAGAACTTCAAAAGCATGGGAGGGTGCAAGGGGGTGGGGGTGGGGAGAGGAAATTCAGAAACCCCACTGGACATGCCATAATCTTTTTACACAATGGAAACTAAAGTCTTATTCCTGCATAATGAAAATCAAATGCTAGGAGGACTGTTTCTAGAGAGAAGCCCCCCAGCAGCACTTTTACTGCACAAGCAAAAAAAACCCCCAAAAAACAAAAAACTCTGACCCAGTTCACAACAGCGTCAAGGTTGAAGGGAGTTCAAGGGTGTATTATAGCTCTTCCCAAGATACCTCTTGAACTCCTTTCAACCTTGATTTTATTTATATATTCAAAATGCAATTCAATTTTTTAAAGTCCTAAATAAAAAGCGTCTCTTGCTTCCTCTCTGATTCTGTCCACAATAGGGTCTATGATCTATAACCTCTTCTTAGATATGTGAGATCCAGAAAAAACAATGGTTCTAAACTTTGTTCGAAAGTAGGGGCACTGATGCTTCATTTCTAAAGTCATTTCCGAATTTTGAAGCAAAACTTTGAAACTTTCAGAAACTTCCAAATATTTGTATGTACCTCGTTAATGGGGGAAGCGCATGCACATGAAGGAAAACATTACTGTCAATGGGGAAACTTGAGGGGCTTCTCCATCATTTTTTGAGCTATCCTGATTAAACTTGCTACAGTGGTAGAACACATTTACCACTGCTGGCTCACTAAATTTCAGAACATTTGACTTATCCTCAAATTTTTTGGTGAATTTTCAAAGTTTTTATTTTAAAAAACCATTTTTAATAATAACAAAAATCTGTTCCTGGTTTTAAAGTGTTATTTCCTGTTTTATACGATTGTCTTTACTTTGAAAGTCATTGTTCTATTTCAGAAACTTTGTTTTTGTAGCAGTGGAAACTCAACAAACCATAATGTGCTATTTATTTATAGGACAATGTCCCTTACACAAAGACAAAGTTTTGGCAGTGAAATCAAGTTTTGCCATGTTTTTATGACAGAACCAATTAGGAAATGGCATTTATCACCCAAGAACAGAAATCATAGTACATTATCCAACCACTCCCTGAAGATGGCCATCAGTCTTTGAATTAGGAAATCTGTTCCTGGTTTGAAACTGTTTCATTGGGTTTTCTGGGGCTGAGAGTGTGTGACTTGCCCAAGATCACCCAGTGGGTTTCCATGGCTGAGTGGGGAATCAAGCCACAATCATAGTCCAATTCTCTAACCTCTCTCCCTCCCTCCCTCCCTCCCTCCCTCCCTCCCTCCCTCTCTCTCTAAACTTCTCGTACCTTCCAAGAATTCACAGATGAAAACATTCAAGTTTGGTCAAGATGGTCAATATTATTAATAAGGAAAAAGTGAGGACAAAAAAGGGTAGAGAATGTTAAGAGGAGAGAGGAACTGGGACATCTGGGAAATGTAGTTTTAAAGCAGACACGCTCCTCCGTTACTATTGGGGAAACTTCAGGGGCTGCTAGCTCCCTTTTTAAAAAGTTATTGGGGTGAAACTTGCTACAATGGCAGAACATGTTTATCACTCTTTGCCCATCAAGTTTCATAATGTTTCACTTATCTACAGAATTTTAGGGAATTATTAAAGTTTTTAAAACACCTTTTTAAAAAGATCCTCTCTGCCCCCCCCCCCCCCCCCCCCGCCCAATCCCTCCTGGCTGAGAGGCACAGGTTTAGCTTGGCTTCCCTAGTATTGACACTCAACCACAGGTTTATGTACTATTATTTTCTTAACTCATCTTTGCAGATTCCATGATTGTATATATTATAATAATTAGACTGTCCCTCAATGCCACATATTGCTGGTCCAGCCCAATGCTTTCTGGGAAATGTAGGTCAGTGCAGGCATTGTGGCATCTCCTCGCTTCCCATTAAATTACTATAAATGGGTAAAATTCAGAGGCTCCTTTCTCCCTCATTTTTAAAGCTATTGTAATGAAACTTGCTACAATGGTAGCACATATTTATCACTCTTTGCCTCAAGTTTCGTAATGTTTCACCTAGCCACTGATTTTTTGGGAATTTTCAAAGTTTTTTAAAGCAACATTTTTTCCCTCCCCCATCAGCCCTGATTGGCTGAGAGGCATGCCAACATGTTTGGCTTCACCTCTCAGCAGAGCTTAGTCACAGCTACATCCAAAGACATCTGAGACATAAAAAATGAAGGGTCCTTTTGATTCAAATTCTTAATATTGGGAAGGCGGTGAGCAGCTGGGTCAGAACTCACTTCAAAAGTGCTTTAGATCTGAATTAGATCCGAATTTTAACGAGCATACGAACAAACACACAAGTCTACCTCTTCTATTAAGCAAAAGAGTGATTTGAAATATCCTATGCCGAGAGTCTGCAAAGCAAGAGGAAAAACCTTAGAAAGCAAATTAATTGTCCCTGAGTATGTAAGGAAATTTAGAAACTGCTCCAAGAAAATATTATTTGATCTCCATCTGTGATCCTGATGACCTTGTAAGATGGGGTGAGCAACATCTCAAGGTACAGGAAAGTAGACATACCTGCCAGAGTTCAGAAATCCATGCAATCTCACAATATTCCTTAAAAAAAAAAAACCAACCCTGAAAATTATCTTTTCTCCTTTCTGGGATCTATGGCATACAATTTTGGTATACAGTAGGTCTTTGGTATATGTTGGAATTTGGTTCCATTTGGGTACCCCACTACCCAAATACCAAAATCTGTGGATTCTCAATTCTTATTATATACAATAAACATATCTAAAATGTCAAAAACAAGTCTTGTCCTTATGATTTAAAAAAAATTCAAGCCATGGCTATTGGATATGTAGATATAGAATCCATATGTACAGAGAGCCAACTGTATGTGATTTAGAGCCAGAAGAACCATTTATCTTTCTAAAACAGATAATGAACTGAATTTATTCTGAATTTAGGGAAACAATCCCCATCTCCTTGAGGGCAAAACAACAACATTCTTCCCATACACAATAGAAGATGTGGTGGCATTTCTAAGAATATAATATTTCTTTGGAGCAATTGGCTCAAACTGAGCTATTGGTTTCATTGGGGTTCACATTATTCATCACCATGGTATATGAAAGACATCTGTGAATCACTTTTGCTGCTACCAAATTCTGTAGATCAGTCACATCACCTATTATAGCCCAGAAACCATACATTCAGTATACAAATACAGGTCTACATTAGTAAAGGTCTCTAAGGATCCATCTACACAGGTCATATGAGTCGGGCCAGGTTGAATGAATTGCATGGCATTCACATGCTGCATGGGGTCTATTTGCCATGAAAAGGCTGCTTAATGATTAACATTGCCATTTTCATGCCTGGTGGGCACCACAAAGGCCAGAATGATGGTGGCAAGTGAAGGGTGGCAGTCAGGTGGTGCTGAGACAATTCCAGTGCCTCTGAGCTGTACAGATGCCATTCAGCATGCATGGTGATATTGATCCAGAATACCCCACTCCGCATCAAGCCCATATAGATGCTCCCTTAGTGCCTATTACAATTAGTCATATTGGCCAGGCTAGTAGGAATTGCAGCTCAAAAACTTCTGGAGGGCCACAGGATTCTCATTGCTGTTCTAAAAAACAAATCATGAGCACCACAGTTGTTAAAACCTTCCACTTTAATTTAGACAATCACAAACACATAGCAATCCACTGAATCATCAACAGGTCTCAGTCTACCTTCTGCTGAGCTCTTTATTAGAGTTTGTTTTCCAAAAGCAGTGCCAAGGTATTGTTAAATTTGGTTTGAAAATAGAAAATATTGTTTAAAACCTAGCAGAGAAATCTGGTTGGCTGAAGTGCTAAGCAAATACACGACCTTAACAGAGAAAGGAGAATAAACATTTGCTGTGCTCCTGGCCATTTACACAGGTTTTTCACACCTATTTCTCTTACTGTATATGAAAAAGCTGAGTTGCCTTGGCAACCATCAGATTGTTAGAACTGGAAAGTTGCAAAGATACAGAGGTCTTTCATTAAGCATTGTAAACATCAGTATTTCAAGTATGTAATGCATTGACACTTTTCCTGGCAATACTGAATAGAGCCTTTCACAATTTTTTGTCCTTCACCCACATATATTTCTTGTGTAAGTGAGAAAGATAACTTCTATGTGAGGTGGATTTCTAATTGCAGATAAATTGTTATTTATCTGTGTCAGGCTTACTTCAAAGGACCAGTCTGAACGCAGATCAAAGATAGCTGCTCTCAAACACAATCTTTATTGAAGAATACATGACTTTGGAAAAGTCGAGAATGACCTAATGTTTACATACATCTAATTTTATCACTTCTGATGCAACGTAACATCACACGCAAATATCATCATCAAACCCCACCTTCTGGATCACATTTCCACCAAGGTTTCTATCCCCCCCACACTACAGCAATTATAATTGTTTATACTTTCACCCCTGAGTTCCCAGGCTCATTTTATCTTCTCCCACCAGGTGCTCGCATGTTTATGTTATGAAGTCAGATTCAGGGCTTGGAAATTCAGCCCTGGGATCTGGCTGCATGACATGGCGCCCCCGTTTTCTTCGTCCTCCTCTTCGGTTCTTCTTTCACCATAGTCCTGAAACAAATCAAACAATAACTCTATGGGTCCATTTTGTCTAAAGTCCCCATATATTTTTTCAGCAAGCTGCGATGGAAGACTGGGTGTATTTTCCCTAAACTTTTTGGCAATGCCAATTGGAAAGTCACTTCATTGATAACACCCTGTATTCTGAATGGTCCAATATATTTGGGGCCCAGTTTTCTTGAAGGTAACCCCAATTTGATGTTTTGGGTACTTAACCACACTAGATCTCCTTTATCTAATTTATCGCCTTCCACCCTCTTTCTGTCTGCGAACGTTTTATACTTTTTGTGTGCTTCTTTTAACGAAGCAGTCACTTGATTCCAACATTCCATCATTTGCGTTTTCCATTTCCCTGCCTCTGTTCCTTCATTTTCTGTCCACCTCGGCAATTGGGGTAAAGGTTGTATTTCATACCCGTAAACTACTTCAAAGGGGGTTTTGTTTGTTGCTGAATGTATAGTTGAATTAAAGGCTAGTTCCGCAAACGCCAACCACCTAGACCAGTCATTTTGTCTCATGTTAGAGTACATTCGAAGGAACTGCCCAAGCGTTTGCTGAGTACGTTCTACCGCCCCGTTTGTCATGGGGTGAAAAGCAGAACTTAAACTCCTTTCTGCTCCTAGCATTTCCAAGAATTTTTCCCAAAATTTTGCTGTGAATTGTACTCCTCTGTCACTGACTATTCTACTTGGACATCCATGTAATTTGTAAATATGGTTTATGTACAATTCAGCTAGTTTCTCAGCCGATGGTAGCTTCGTCAGTGCTATAAAGTGGGCCTGTTTAGAAAACAGGTCTAATACTGTCCAAATATAACGATGTCCTTTGCTGACTGGCAGTTCTCCCACAAAGTCCATAGCTACACATTCCCAAGGCCTGGTAGGTTCCGCTACTGTCTGTAACAATCCCATAGGCTTCCCTCCTCCCGATTTATTTCTGGCACAATCATCACATTGGACAACATGATTCTTTATGTCCTTCCTCATTCCTGGCCACCAACAATGTTTTGCTATTGCCTTTGTTGTTTTGGTAATTCCTGTATGACCAGCGCTCTGGTTGTTGTGAAAACGATGCAGAATCTTAATCCTTAATATTGCTGGGATATACAGTTTCTTGTTTACAAACCAAAATCCCCCCTTCTGGTCCCCCTTTTCTGCGTTGGACGCGATCCATTGATCTCCTTTATAAGACTGTTTTAGTTCATTTCCCCAGTTATCTTCCCCGCCGAGTTCGACAAAAGCCGTGTCCTCCTTTTGGGTTTGTGCTCTTGTCCTGACAGCTAAGCCCCATTGTTTGTCAGAGAATATTGTCCCCTCCTTTGCTGTGGTTAGGCCTTCGTGTTGAGGCATGCGTGAAAGAGCATCTGCCAAGACATTCTGTTTCCCTTGAAAAAACTTTAATTGGAAATCGAATCTGCTGAAGTATTGCGCCCATCTGATTTGTTTGGGGGACAATTTTCTAGGAGACTTTAAATACTGGAGATTCTTATGGTCAGACCAAATTTCGAATGGGATTCCGCTTCCTTCGAGGAAGTGTCGCCAGCATTCTAAGGCTTTTAATATGGCTAATGCCTCTTTTTCCCATATTGGCCAACTTTTTTCAGTTTCGCTGAACTTCCGTGACAAATATCCACAGGGTTTTAAGTTCCCATTTTGATCCTTTTGCAATAGCACTGCCCCGTACGCACAGTCTGAGGCATCGCAATGGATTATGAAAGGGCTCCTGATATCAGGGTGTTTTAGGATGGGTCCTTCAGTGAAGCATTCTTTTAAGGTCTCGAATGCCTTTTGGCATTCTGGCGTCCAACTCAGTTTGGCGCCGGGAGCTTTCACTTTTGCTGTCTCCCCTTTCCCTTTTGTTTTTAAAAGTTCTGTAAGGGGTGCGGTTATTTGTGCAAAGCCTTTTATGAAGGGTCTGTAAAAATTTGCAAACCCCAGAAATGATTGTAATTGCCTCCTTGTTTGAGGCACTCCCCATTCTTTCACATCTGCTACTTTAGCTGGATCCATAGCTAACCCTTCTGGAGACATCCGATATCCCAGAAAGTCAATTTGAGTTTTATTAAATTCACATTTGGACAGTTTTGCGTACAGCTTTGCTTCTCTTAGTCTCTGCAAAACTTCCCGGACCAATTTTACGTGCTTTTCCTTATCTTCAGAAATGATCAAGATATCATCAAGGAATATGAACACCCCTCTGTACAATAACGGGTGTAGTATTTCATTTATAAGCTGCATAAAGCAGCCGCTTCCATTTTTTAACCCGAAAGGCAAAATTTCGTATTCAAAATGGCCGAATGCGCAGGAAAATGCGGTTTTCCAAGTATCCTCCGGTTTGATCCTTAATTTATGATACGCTTCAATTAAATCCAGTTTAGTAAATATGCTCCCTTTCTTCAATACGGTAATTAAATCCTTGACTAAGGGCATAGGGTATTTATTGTCCTTGGTAATTGCGTTTAAATTTCGATAATCAATGCACAATCTTAGGGAATTGTCTTTCTTTCTCCTAAATAACACTGGAGCCCCGAGAGGAGAATTAGATGGCTTAATGAAGCCTCGAGCCAGGTTTTTATCAATGTATTTTCTCAATTCCTCCTTCTCTTGCACAGACATGGGATACACTTTTGGTTTTGGTAAGTCTGCTCCTGGGGTTATTTCAATCCCTACTTCTATATTTCTTTTGGGAGGCAATTTACTGGCCTCTTTCTGATTGAAAACATCCGCAAAGTCTCTGTATTCAGGTGGCAATAGCTGTGGGTCTATTTCCCCTGCTTCGTCTTCCTCGTCCTCCTCTTCTGCAATTTTGCTTATCTCCCATTGCATCTGCTGTTCTTTAAATGCTAAGCTTTTTCCTCTCCAATCTACTTCAGGATTTGCTTGTTCGAGCCATGGTATCCCCAATATTACATGGTATGTGGCAATAGGGGCTATCACAAAGGATATTCTTCCTCCCCATTTGCCTATTTTGCATGGAACTCCCCGTAATTCCTTTGTAGATACTTCCCCAGCAGCGACTGATCCATCTAGCTGCGAAAATGCAATTGGGGAGTCAAGTGCCATCTGCTGGCATTTCAGCGCTCCTGCTAATTCTGGGGTTATAATGTTCCTAGAACACCCGCAGTCTACAAACGCCTTGCAGGTGGCCCGATTTTCTAGCCCCGAGAGGCAAATTGGTACTACTATCATGCGTTTGTCCCGACTCACCAATCTTTCCGAAGATTCTGGGACCTGCACCTCCTCCTCCGCACGCCTCCCGGTTGCTGGCTTGGGCTTTGGGGCTTTTGGCGGCTCCCCCTTCCGGGCCCAGCATTCCGCTGCTCGGTGGCCCGTCTTCCCACATACAAAGCATCCCGGTTTAGGTTTGTTGTCGTCTCCTCTGGGGGGAATCCCCGGCCTCCCTCCGGGTCTTTCTTGCTTCCTCGTTTCTCCTCGACCTCTCGCCACCGGTCTTTGCTGGCCGCTGCTGCTCCTGAAGCGCTTTACTTGTGCCAGGGTAGATTCGACGCGCCCCGCTAGTTGAATCCATCCCTGGAGCGTCTCGGGGTCGTCTCTGTGCGCTGCCCAGCTGAAAATCTCGGGGCGTAGTCCCTCTTTAAATAGTTCCACTTTGGTTACTTCAGACCACTCCGGTACCCTTTCCGCGAGGTGGAGGAATTCCTCTGCGTACTCGGGCACCGTTTTGTCCCTCTGTTTTATTCCTTTCAGCTGGTCTCGAGCCCTCAATTGCTCTAGCCGGTCTCTGAACCGGTTCTCCAGTGCGGCGAGGAAGCGGGGCACTGACCTCAGGCATGGGTCGCGTCTGGCATGCAATTGCACATACCAGCTGGCTGCTCCTCGCTTTAGTGTGTTGCCGATGGCTCGAACCCTGCTTGCTTCGGAGGGAAATGTGTGTGCGTTGTCTTCCATGTATCCTCTAATGCTAATTAGAAAAAAGTTCAGTTCCTCTGATTCCCCTCCGTATTCCAGCTTGAGATCTTCCCTTCTAGGCATCCATTCTGCAGCCCTTTGATATTGTCTGGGCGGCATGGGGAAGGGTTGCATCAGGTTTCCTCGGGTGGCTCCTTGGAACACGCCGCGCCCCACTCCGGTGGTCATTCTGCGCGGCTCCTGGAAGTCTGCCGCCGCTGTTGGCTCTTCCGCCCATCCGCATACTGGCCTAGCTGTAGCCCCCTCATCTCGCCTTTCCTCGTCGTACGGCACATCCTCCTCCTCTTCCTGGACCCCCCGCTCCTCTCCGCCTTCGTCTGCGAATCCACTGGACCCGATCCCTGGCCCCAGTGGCCTTTCCACCCCGACGCCCATTCGGGGGGTTGGGAGCTCTGTTGGAGACGGCGGCCTCAGGGTCCCCAGGGCTCGCTGACGCTCCACTTCTCGCGCCATGCTGTCCCGGAACTGCAGCTCCTGCCAGTATTCCTCATCTCCCTCGTCCCTTGCCGCCACGGGGCTCTGCGTTGACGCCCGCTGGCCCCTCTGGCTCCAATCTCCTTCTTTGCTTGGTTCTCTCTCGGCGCCATATCGGCTGGCCTCCTTCTGGAGATTCTCTTCCAATAATGGCACCAATCTCCCCACGGTTTCCGACAGCCTGGATAAATTAGTTTCCAGGATGGATAACCGCAGGGCCACGGTCTCCGGCATACTTCCTCCAGATCCCCAACTGGTTTCTGCAGCTGCAGAGACGCCTCTTCCGAGCCTGGGAATTCTCTGGGTCACGCCGTTCGGCTTGGGGTACCCCGTAGAGGAAGCTATGGCTTGCAGCGTCTCTTCTCTCTTCGGCCGGGCCCCTTGCAAAGGCCTCTCTGCCTCATTTGGGCTTTGATCTTCTTCCTCGCTCATTATCACTTCACTGCGAATTCCGCAGGAGGGTGAGAAATGGGATTCTCGACTTTAATGTCAGGCTTACTTCAAAGGACCAGTCTGAACGCAGATCAAAGATAGCTGCTCTCAAACACAATCTTTATTGAAGAATACATGACTTTGGAAAAGTCGAGAATGACCTAATGTTTACATACATCTAATTTTATCACTTCTGATGCAACGTAACATCACACGCAAATATCATCATCAAACCCCACCTTCTGGATCACATTTCCACCAAGGTTTCTATCCCCCCCACACTACAGCAATTATAATTGTTTATACTTTCACCCCTGAGTTCCCAGGCTCATTTTATCTTCTCCCACCAGGTGCTCGCATGTTTATGTTATGAAGTCAGATTCAGGGCTTGGAAATTCAGCCCTGGGATCTGGCTGCATGACATATCTGCATTTAGATACCATTAGGTCCCAGAATGGAATACCGACTCTCTTGGACAAATAATTAGGGGAGAATTTATTTCTTAAAACTTTCTTCCTACCTATAGTCTACAGGTAATAAAACTGATTTTAGAAAATAATTTCAGGTTAATTCTCATTGGGTGCTTGCCTTGGTTTGCTAAGTAAAAAGTTTTGCAATGTTATATGTTTGATCATGTTCTCATTAATTTCCACTGGACAAAAGATGCTAAAACAATGTTGTTCCCGTCTTGCCCTTTAAATTTCACAGAAATATTTTTGTACCAGAAAACATTACAAAGCATTGTAAATAGGGGTCCTGGTGTCTGTTTTAGACAGGATGTCCTGTATTTGGGGTCTTGAAGTTCAGTCCTGTATTTGGGGTCATATAGGATACCTCATATCTTATATACTTTGATTTGTTGAAGGGGGCGCTGGTTGTGCTCTCAACAGATGGATTTTCATGCATGTGGCAGACAACAACCCAATCTTACATGCTACATGTTGGGAATTCACTTGCTAGGATCACATTAATGTGTTGCCAGTCTTCCTCCTTCACTCAGTGCAGACTTGTACAACCTGTAGCCCTCCAGGTGTTTTGGACTTCAGCTCCCATAATTCCTGATCTTTGGACAAGCTGGCTAGGGCTTCTGGGAGTTGGAGTCCCAAAACCTGGAGGGTTGTGCCGACCTGCTCTAATGGATGGGCAATCTCAAATTCTGCATTTTAAAAAAAGCTTCCCTGTGCATTTGGCATGTGACAAAATAGCCTCAAATTAAATAAACTGGGGTGGTGTCTGTTATGAAAGTTTTTGATGACTTCTCTTCTTATTTTTCATTTTTCTACCCCAGAACTGGATGAAGCTCTATATAAGGCTCACTTATTTGGAGGGGGAGAGTACAAATTCCACAATCTGACTGATTGCTGTTGTTATTATGGACGTGAGATCAGCTAATTAAGTTCGTTGAAGAATTTTCTGCTTGAATTATAATTCTTACATTTTGTTAAAAGCAGTGTTTGGACAGAGTGAGGAAAAGTTTGATTTTTCTCTTTTCGAAGAAAAGCTTTGCTTCCTTGTTCAAATTGCCCATCAGATTTTTTTTAAACTACAGTTCATTAGACTTTGTATTTTTATTCAGTTTGCATGCTCTGAGCATCTGGGATGGATGTTTGATGACATCAGTAGGGCCACCCTCTGAGATATTTCTGAGACTACCCCAGTGATTTTGCCCTCTGCAAATCTCATACTTTGGCTCTGAAATTTCTCATCATATATACATATAAAGTAACAAGGAAATTGCCTGAAGGCTGGCACATGTACCTGCTTCAAGGAATTTTGCTAGTTATATTATGTCTAGCATGTGGCCAACATTTTCAAAGTTTGACTTCATCTAACATTTTAACCCAATGTCTCTCAGAGTTTGGAAGTCATCCATTGAAAGTAATGTTACTTGAAATGTTACCTTGGGGACTCATGAGAGCATAACTGTTTTGTTGTTGTCTGTCAAAATAATAAATACTGGCAATATCATTGCTTTATTTAGTGAAAAGTATAACATTTGATCGTTTCCTTTAAAATACTCTACCCATTTTGGTTTTTGCTTTGTTTAAATGCATTTTAAGGCAATGCATGAGTAATAACTAAAGTGTTACTTTGGAAAATTATGAATATTGTATACTGTATTACTTTAGGAAAACAACATTGCTTTATCCACACAAAAAAGTTCAAGGGAGAAAAAAATTGAAGAAGAATCATGTTTAGGTAATACCTCTGCACAAAAGTAAATTTGAATGGCTCCAAGCTGCTGTGATCCCCCTCACATAGGGTTTATCTAAATGCAGTTTGCCACCACTAACTGTTATGGTCCAATTCCATGGAATCCTGGGGTTTTTTTAGTTTTATAAGGTCTTTAGCCTTCTCTGTCAAATGGTACTGGAGCTTCACCTAACTACAACTCCCAGGATTCCACAGCATTGAGCCATGGCAGTTCAAGTGATGTCAAATTACATTAATTCTACAGTGTAGAAGGACACTGAGACTGTTGTCCCCTTTACTTTTGCTACTCCTGACTCTGAAGAATAGGGAATCACTACAAAACAATCAGCTTTTGTATTCTGCCTAGTGCCTGCCTACCTTTCCACCAAAAGGCAACTATTTTAGCAAAATTATCATATCACATAATATTTTTTTCTTTTTCATTTTTATGACAAATCTCTTTTGATACAAAATTCAGGACAACCTTTCTGCTTCCAGATTGTATTTCAGCTGAAAACGGAGAGAATCAATAGATAGTTTGGAGCCAGAAGGCAGATAAAACTGAAAAGCTGTTGTGAAGGAAGATAAGTCTTTCAGAGCACTAAATGAACCCACTGTGCTGCCATCAAGAGCCTTCTGTTTTCCATTGTTCACAAAGCTTTTGAATGTGTGTAACTGTTATCTAGGTTGCAACTGATCTGTTTTTCCTCTGTTTTGGTGTCCTATTCCTTGCACTTTTATTTGTGAGATGATCATAAAATCCTTGCCTTGTCCTTCACTTCTACCATTACTCATTTTTACGATTGTATAATATTTATTTATTTATCTAACAGTAGCTGTAGAAACCCTAAAGATAAGTCTTTATGAAAGTGTTGAACCATGTTGTGAGTGCAAGGATACACAAATGAAAAAAAAATGAAGTTAGTCCTCTTAGTCCACAAGGGAGGGGAAAATACACAGCAAAATCACAATGTCAAGATCAAGCTTTTGAGTTTTTAAGAACATCCAGTTAGGTGTTTTGCTCTAGTGGCTATACAGTGAGAACGGAGAGTACAGAAATAAATGGCTCTGTGCATATTATTTTCAACACAGAAAATGCTGTTTTCTACACTGAAAAATACATGTAGATTTTGTGTAGTATCCCAAACTGCAAAGGGTTTCAACATATTTCCTATTATATGTTAAATATTTCCAAAACCCTTTCCCATTTGTAGAAGGAGTTGCCATAGGACAAACTGTACTGACATACATGGATTAGTCTTAGTTGTAGGAAGGGCTTATTATTACTGCGTTTTTGCTCCCAGGAGAAACATTTTCTGCCTAAGGTGTCAAAAATAACATGTCCAGATCCTGACTGCAGGTATACATTTACTGTTCAACCTCAGGCAGCATAGTATATTTTTTCTCCTGGGCTCACTAAATGAAATCCATATCGCAGGTTGGACCCTGAAAGCTAATCATTTTATCTCCCTCTCTCATGCCTCTCCCTGTAGTCCCATCCAAGGGATTGATGAATCTATATCCATTAAGTTTTAATAAGAAGACTATAGCAAAGGATATTGCACCTGATCAGAAAATATTAGGGAATATAGAAACACTGGGCATGTATAGTAGCTTGGGAAATACAGAAAACTGCTGCCGAGGCACATAGCCAGATGAACTAAATATTTCTGTCTCTTGCACCTTTGTATAGTTTTAACAGAAATGTAGTCTCGGCATCAAAGCATTCAGAAAAGCAAGTGGTAATATTCTCCTGGGGTTGTGCCATTTCAAAATGCAAATAAAAATCACATTTAGATAGGAGAATGTTGCTATCAGTTCTCCCTCACTAATATCTTATTTATTTTTCTATGAGAAAAGATTTTTGAACATGGAGCAGCATTTTGTCAAGTAATTCACACCTCCACTCCAAAATCATATAATTTTGGAACTGTGCCATGCAGTTCTTATTGATCTGCAATATGTGCTTTTGACCAGTATTTTCTTTATGGAACATATTGTGCATTAAGATACCAGCCTATGTTGAATTGACCTTGTTTTCTGAAAATTAAAGCAGACGGAGGTCAGGATTTCTCATTTGAACATCTCTTGGCATGTCGTTCAATTTTATTATTCTCAAAACCCAGAGCAACTATTTGTTTAACACACTGCTGCATTAATATTTATTTCATTTTTGTGTAAATAAAAATAGAGTTTTACAGACAGAATTATACATGGACTGCTAAAAAGTTAAATGGAGTCTGAGAACAAATCAAGCTGGAACTTTTACTAGAAGGCAAGATGACTAGATACAGTTTGGGCATATCATAAGACAACATTACTCATTGGAAAAATAATAATAAAGAGAAAAGTATAAGAAAAATAGGGAGACCATATTATAGTTGAATTGATTCAATCAAGGAAATCTTGGCACTGAGTTTGAAAGACCTAAGCAAAGCAACTAGTGGATCTTGGTCTCATTCATGTGGTCATCATAAGGTGATGTTGATTTGACAGCAGATAATGAGCAAATGAAGGTGGACATTTTTTAAAAACCCAAGCAAGTATGAATTACTACATATTATAAAAAGCAGATTAGTCATCTTGCATTTCAAAGCACTTAACAGTTTGAAAAACTACATGATTTTTTCATAGAATTGATTCTGCACCCATAGCCAACATACTGTATCAATACAGCAGAATGGCAAATGTTATAAGGGTTGATACATACCCAGACCTTCAGACTCAAATAGACAAGTGTCATCCACTCCTACATCTCTGCACCAGGATAAGAAATTTGCAGTGTTATCCCGTGCAAAAAAAGATCCAGATGGGGCATTGGCTTTGCAGGGAATTTTTCTCACTGGCATTATCTGTCAAAGAAACAAAAGGGCACTCTGATTGTAAATATACATGGATACAAGTAGTTAATATTTTTTTAGACAATGTTACAACTTTTAAGGTTCATATTTTCTGGGAGCGTGTGAACATTTGGTTCCAATGGCTCTTTGTAGACTTCCATTCTCACAAACTAAAGTCATTTTAAGTGACTTTTATTTCCAAACTCCAAAATCTTATTGAAATGCAAAAGATTAGCATGTCTTATGACCTTGTCACACATGCCGCTGAAGATGTCCTGGATTGCTGTGTCCCGCCAGTGATTGTGCAGGGAGCATGGGGACGTGACTCCCCACCACCGTTCTACCGTGTCTTTTCCTGTTCCTCATCACATGGAGGAAGCCCTTTTTCGATGGCTTGACCCATCTTTCCTTATTGAAAGATGGGGAGCCAGCTGTTGTCTGCTGTCATCATTTTTTGGCTGGCAGCAGCACTTCAGCCAATGAACCAGAAGTAGTTATCCAGAGTGTGATGAGAGCCATCAGGTACCATGGCTGAACCCTAAGAATCCAGCTGCCACAAAAAGAGGTACATGTGAAGAGGCTCATGTTCTCATTATACCTAAACATGACCAAATTCTGCAACTTTTCTGTAGTACAAATATTTAGAGGCAGGATCCTTTTAAAAAAAGAAAACTGTTATGTGCCTGGATATACAAAAATAGGGTGATAGTACTGCCCTCATTTATTTTTTTCTAATCCCTGAGCAAGTGGGACTTTTAAAAAAGAGTTATATTTTGCAGCTTGGCTATTAGAGTGATTTATGGAATACCTGCTTCTGTTCTGGAGCTGGTTGTTAAACTCAACATTTTATTTAAGCCAAGCACTAGGCAGGACAAATGATGTCTGCAGAAGCTTCCAGTTCTATGTCCAGATGCAAGATTGCACATGGGGAGAGAGAGACATAAACATCCCTAAATCATTTTTGGAAACATTACAAAATACAAGGGGGAAAGTGAAACAACATGAGACTGAGAAGATTCCATCTCACTGTTGCTACTGGCAAACTAATTAGAGCTGACATACCATGCCAGCTGAATGAATCACGTGTAGTGACACTATTGCATGGGGAGAGAGGGTGCAGCTACTGGTAGCTAGCTAGTGCTATATCAGCCCAAGTAAATTCAAGCCACATTACTAACAAGCCACATGACAAGCTATTCTATGTGAAGGACTACAATGCAACATGGCTGTGTTCCCCTTCCCCACATATTTTACCTCTTTGTCACCAGAAAAACAGATGGCAGATGGTAGACACACCATATAGTGAGAGCCAAACCACATACATGACTCATTGTTTGGAACAACCATCATACTGAACTTGGAGCAAGTGTGCAGCATATGATAGCAACATTATGAGAAATATTTCCAAGTTATTTTTCATTTTATTTTCCATAAGAATTACAAACAAAATAATTGAGGTGGGGGGAGGAAAATAATGAAATTAAGCATTATTAATTTTATTTTATTTTTAATAGCCCGAAAGACAAAGATTGGCTCTAGTTCATCATAATATAATGATGGTTTCCATATGTTTCAGTAAAAAGCTCAGTCTGAGACTCAGCCTCAGAAGACCTCTGTATGAAGTATACATTAATCCAATATGCCTTTTTAATAAAGTCAATACATGGGAATATTGCTTGAGTGAAATCCCCTAGTGTCAGCCTCTATAGGTAACATTGAAGCCACAATATCATCCAAACTAACATTCAGCCTTTAAAGTGATAGGACAGCTGTTAGGGTCTGATGTTTCTTTGTTGGTGCTAGTAATTCATAAGGCTCTGAGTCCTTTTCAAAATTAGAATTAATTCATGGAGAACTGATTTGGGAAAACTAGGAGCTTTCCATTCAATCTCTACATCTCAAAGAGACAAGACATGTAGACTGAAAACAACTATTACAATTACTATTGCAACTACTACTAATTCTTTTCCTCCTTCTATTCGTGTTCTGACTTTTTCCCAGACCAGGACTCAAAGTAATGTACACTTTTTAAAAACATCATTAAAATCAGAGGTGGTCCAACCACCAGGTGAGGTAGACTTTTGCCTGTGGCGCCATCATCCCGGGGGCACCGTCAAGGCCCCAGGAGGGTGGCACCACCCCTCCTCCTTCTCCTTTCTGGGCCTTCCCATGGGGGGTGGGGCCACGTGGGGGGCAGGGCCAGGCCAGGCTCCCATGGCCCGCGTGGCCTAGCCCCACCTCCCACACAGCACAGCCTGGCCCTGGTCCCACGCAGCGCTGCGCGGCCCCCAGCTGCAGGCGAGGCACCAAAATTACCTTTGCCTACTACAGAAAATTACTTTAGGATGGCTCTGATTAAAATCAATAAAATATCAAAGTTAAAACAAGATTAAGCAATCAAAGCATTAAAAAAAGATTAAAACCTATGTCATTAAAATACACATACACATTCACCAGCATAAAATTAGCAATATTCCGCACATTGTCTGACATGAGCCTTAAAAGTCACTCATCAAATAACTATTGGAATAGAAAAGTCTGTAAATGTCTGCAAAAAGATAGCAGGGATGGTGCCAGTCTAACTACTCTAGAAAGGGAGTACCAGAGCATGGGGGCAACCACTAAGAATGCTCATGGTCCAAACAGATGTAGCTGTAAGGGTGATGGGATAGAGAGAAGGACCTATTGACAGATCTCAAAGCACAGGCTGGTTTGTAAGAGAGAACATGGTCCTTCAAATAATCTGGACCTGAACTTTGTAGGTCCCTATAGGTCACAACCAGCACTTTGAATTGTGCCCAAAAACAGTTTGGCAATCAGTTGCAACAAGTGTTCCCTATATTCAGTCCCAGGTAGTTCTTTGGAGCAGTTGAGGTTTCTGAATACATTTTAGTTATCCAACCTGGATGTATAAGGCATGTTTCATCTTGGCCAGATATGACATCTGAAGTCCAGGCACAGGGTTGATTTCAGGAGGACATCCAAGATATGAATCTATATCTTGAATGGGAGTGTAACCCAATCTAGCACAGGCTGGATCCCTGTTCCCTAATCTGCCTTTGAATTGACCAGGATCATTTCAATCTTTTCTGGATTAAATTTTAATTTGTTCACCTTTATATAGTCCGTTATTAATGACAGGCTCTGGTTTAAGACCAAAACAGCTTCCTTAGCATGTAGGAGACTATTCTGTCACATGTAGAGATAGACCCATGAAGCTCCAAGACAAAACCTATAAAACAGTGGTTCGGAACCTGTGGGTCCCCAGATGTTTTGGCCTTCAACTCCCAGAAATCCTAACAGCTGGTAAACTAGCTGTAGGCCAAAACACCTGGAGATCCACAGGTTGAGAACAACAGGCGTAAGACATTGCTAGAGTGAATCCTGATATTACCTAAGATTTCCATACCAGAAAGAGAAACCAGTTCAGGCAGCAAGAGGATTGGTAGAACAACAAAATCTAATTTTTCTCTCTGGTCTAGTGCAAACCACACATATGCAAACCCAGCACTTGACTAGACTGCTGGTGTGAGAATAAATTCCTCATAAATGAGATCTCAGGTGGCCTTTAAAATAAAAGAGATTGAAAGCCACTCACCCTACTGCAACATTTAAGTAAGAGAATGCTTGTTTTGTTTTAAACTTACTGCCAGTACACCCCACACAAAACCATGCAACAATATTTCAAAATAGATCCTGGACTCTTATGAAATAATTAAAATGAATAGAAGAGGGAGTTTTAGCAGGTTCAGTTTGCATGGCAGCACAATTATCAAAGTCCAGGCCCGAAGCCAGGATTTTGTTTCAAGAGGGGCTGGGACTTTGGTTCGGGGGGTGGGTGGGGGGGTGGGGTGGGGGCCGAGTCTGAGCGGGAGAGTGTCTATCCTAGCAAACCTTTTGTATCGTTATTCCAATACCCTCATTCATATGGGATATATTGAGCATGGTGATCAGATCATGATATGAATAAATGTAACAGTTTAAATAATAAATGTAAGGCTTTCTCGCAGACCACCCTGAGAATTTCAGGGGGGGGGGGGCTGAAGCCCCTCAAGCCCCCCCCCCCCCCCCAGCTACATGCCTGTCAAAGGTAAAATAGTTCTGGTCTTGCTCTCACCTTATGAAGCCCTAGAAATAAGAATAGTCTATTTGCTTATCATAGTTGTATTCAGAAGGTAGTAATTAATTTTAAACAAGGAAGTGTGCAAAATTCTACCAGGAGCAACTATAGCCTTCTTAAAGATTTGTGAAAATAAAGCAATATCTAGATCTTAAAACCCAGGGTGGCATGAGATCTCAAGACTGAGGGATTTCTAGGGAATATCTTTGACTAGGCATTATCTTTAAAGTGGACTGGATACATCTCATCGCATAAGGTTTTTTTTGTGAGGGTAAAATGAGAAAACCTGATAAAAACTGTAATCAGCTCCTTTGATGAAGGCAAGTGTGAAAAATGTTAAATAACCACAATAATAGTTCAGATGGCTGCAATGAAAGCAAAATAGTTATAGTTAACATTGAAACTACCCAAAATAATAATATGATAATAGTTTAAGTCAGCAAATAAATAACAAATATGACTACTATAGCTGCTTCCAAACAACTATTTTGGTCCATATCTGTAATATGTTTTATGAACCACCTCTTCCCATGTTTATTACCAGTGGCTTTAAATCAGTTGGGAATTTACAACCAGGATACCTTCTATTTTTGAGGTTATGTTGTATGGAACACAGCTTTCACTTCCTTTCCTCCCAGTTATACTTCCACAGAACAGTAAAGCATCCGTTTGAACGCCCACATTTTGTTATACTTAATACCAAGCAAAAATGTAAGTTGCATTTACATTAAGCATTTCCTGTACAGAGGAAAATTTATTTAATTCCCCCCTGACAAAGAAACAAAGGCCACTCTTCCCTTGTTTTGTTTCTGCGCTGGTGAATTGTTTCCTGTTCCATTATACAAAAAACCTGAACTGGCCCATTCATCGATGATTTCTATTACTTTGGAAAAGGCTTTAATTTTTGGTTTCATAACCTCTAACATGTTTTGCAACATTTGATATGTTTTGAGATCACATTTAGGACTGTTGATTTTTGTAAAAAAAAAATAATTCCACTAACCATTAAGAAAAGTAAGGAATTTCATTCTAGTAACAGGAAGGTAATTAAAAGATCAGCTCGAGAATATTGTGGCTAAAAGGACAAAAATAAGCTGATATATAAAATCACTATTATCAAAACAGGAGCTACTTGAATTAGAAGGCTATAGAAGGAAGACACTAAATGGCAGGAACAAGTAGGGTCTTGGATGAATGAGACTTTGGAGATGGACATTGCAATAATATTTTGAGTAACACAGCAGTCCGTCAAATCCTTTGGAAAGGCACCATTTTAATTCTCTTCCCAAAGTGTTTAGAAAGACCCAATACTCAAGCAGCCAAAAAAGCCTTAGTGTAAAAGAAAATAACTGATAAAATTAATTGTGAGCATTTGGTAAGGAATCTATTGAAATGAATGGGATCTGGTCTTTATGCATTTTCATCTTCCTGTAGTGGGGGTCTTACAAAAGGGATTCCTATCAATGGTGTCCAAAATGTGTCCAGAAAAGGACAATCAGTCAAGATCTTGAAACAAAGTCCTGTGAGGAATGATTTAAGAAATGGGAAGTGGCATGATACTCATGTTTAAACATGTGAAGCGATGAAATGTGGAAGATGGAGAAGCTTGGTTTTTGTTACTCCAGAGACTAGAATTCAACACAATGCGTTCAAATTATTAGAAAAAAAGATTCTATCAAAACATTAAGACAGCTATCTTGATAATAAAAAAGCTGTTGGAATAGACTGCCTTGGAAAGTGGGGGGATTTTCCTTCTTTGAAGATCTTAAGGTTGTATGGCCATTTTTTCAGGAATGCTTTATTTATGTATTGTAAAAGGTTTCACTGCCAGAATAACTGGGGTGTTGTGTGGTCTCCAGGGTGTACAGCCATGTTCTAGCAGCATTTTCTCCTGATGCTTGTCACATGCCACTGGGATCACCTCGCGTTGTTGGGGGCATCATGCTCTGCTAGGGCTTTGCACAGTTCTGTTTTTGAAAATGGGCTCAAAATTTCCAAAAACATTAGTGGATTGATAAAATGTTCTGAAAGTTGGCAGGCTTGCAGAAATAAATGTGGCCTACAAGTTATGTGAGTTTCATGTTGACAAGCCTAAAAATGATTGTGAAATGAGCCTCTAAAGCTTCCTCATTGACGGCATGGACCAAATCTTTTCAGCATGAAAACAGAAACCTCTCCTGAATTTGGGAAGCTCCCTAAAAAGGCAAAGGGGGGCAACCAAAAACCCAACACTGAAAACGGCATGGGTTTTTGCCGAATTGCACATCCCTATGCCCTGCACCACCCAGCTCCAGTTAGGCATGATTCCATGGAGGGAAGCCTCCTGTGTTGCCGTGGTGGCGACACATGCAGGTTCCACCCTATATCATCCACAGAGCTGCACCAGGGCCATTTGTTGGGAATCGGAGGGCTACGTGGGTGATGTAAGGTGAAGCTGGTGTATACCGCCAAAATTCTGCCCTTTGTGGTGAGGTCATTTGATTCTACATATATGGCCCCAAATGTCATTATGCTATATTTTTGCACAAAAAAATGCTTGTTTTGCACTGAAAGGGAAGGAGGAAAGCTTGGAGAAAAGGTTGCAATTTATATCAATAGAGCCAGATTTGTTTCTGTCACTGCCTTAAAGGAAAGTAAGATTAAACATACTGAAGGACTACAGGGAAATATCTCTGTTTTCTTCTCACCTAATAAATTTTCAACCACCTAAAAATAACTAAGAAAGTCCTTTTTATTATTCTCAAATCTGTTAACTGTAACTTCTAACTCTGAAATATGAATACTGTTATTTAAGAAAGGTTTGATTCTCAAATGCTTTTTGAAACTTTTTTATAATGACTTGAATTTCTCCAAAGTGTTTTGGAACAGATCATCCTGACATAATTAGGTTTCCATATGGCAAAAGTGACTTTTGTTGACATAGTAGAGTATAGCTACAGTTACTCTAAAACAGCAGTGCACACAATTGCTCCTATCAAATATCACCCAAAAAAGACCCCTGTTCCCCAGTTACACTCTTTTTACAGTCCTGTCTTGTTGATGTGCATGCAGGAGGTTTAATGCAGGATGTGAAAGTGTGAGTGAAACAGATGATGTCAGCCTGGAAAAATGTGCTCAGGTTTGCTTCTGCACCCCCAAGAGGGGCTACAGTTCTATGAAATCACATGGAAAAAGAAATATATTGATATAATTTTTTCCAAAAGAGGTTCCATAATTTTGTTTTAAAATGTTTGCTTTGGGGAGACTCAAAGCATATTTTAAAATCTATTGAAAAGAGAAAATATCCTTTATTTCTCTACAAATTCCTGTAAAGCAGCAAGCCCCAAAACAGCAGGGTTTGTGGTCAGCAAGGCAGTTTATTTTTAAAAAATACCCTGAAGCTTTTAGTCATCTAGGTTATTAAAATATGACCGATAATCTTTCCAAAGTATTTTAGTAATCATTTATACCTAGATAACATTCACTCACTGATTATAGAAAATAAAGCTTTGGGGTATCAGAGACCTTTTAAAAATAATTCAGATTATTATGATTTCCATTCACTGAATACCTTCATATTATTCCTTCATGAACTGATCTACACATACATAAGAATCATAATGAGGAGCTTTTCTTGGGCTGTTTTCGTTCAGATAGTAGGCACCAGAATTTCACATTTAAACACTCATCCATGGTGGAGGGAACATATCAGCAAACAGAATACTAACATGTCAGAAGGTTGTTCAGCTCCTATCTGAGATGGCTTTATGACATGAATGTAAGAACTGAGAAAAATGGTCAAATGTAATTTTTTGTACAAATTTACCATATTTGGTTGTGATAAACCCATAAGTGTTCTGGAAGAAATGTGCATCCCTATAATCTACAATTTTTCAGTTCAATTCACAACTTTAAAATTTACACAAGCATAGAGATGCATGCATATATTAGATAAAATTTCTAGTAAGAACTCATCATATTAGGTAAAACTTATGCAAAGTCAAAAAGTACTCACAAAAGTGGATATTAGAAATGTGCACCAAGATGTGCATCAATTTTCATTTGGACTTGATATACTTGAAAATGGATGTGACCATGAGATGAAATGAACACATAAAAGGAGGAAATGAGAAATCAAATCCAGTGAAATCAAATCCAGATTCACCAGTATAATTCATACATAAGATTCCCCCTATTTGCAAGTAACTGTTATATAGTTCAAGATTTATGACCTCATCAAATGAGATACTTTTTAGCGGTATGTACCGGTTCATCATTACTTTTGCAACAGAGCCCAATGGCTCCCATCCCATGACATAGAGCAACTTCTGGTGGGGCTCCATCGCAAAAGTATTGATGAACCGATGTATGCTGCTGCAGCAACATGGAAAGCTTCCCATGTGGCATTGGATCAATGGGTGGAAGTGGGGCGATGGGTGGAAGATGATTCCCCCGTGGGATGGGGTGGCAGGTGAGTCGGGCAATGCGGGGCCTGGGGTGATGGGTTCCCCATGCCCATGACGGGCACTGCTGGGTTTGCCACAATGCATGGCAATTCCAGCAGCAAGTCTGATGAGGTTGAAAGTTGTATCATGTAGGTTTGGTACTCCAGTATTATTGTTTGAAACTTTAAGACTAAAAATAAATGCAATTGAAAAAGAAAATCATTTTGCTATAGGAAGTATGGTTAGACCTAGAAAGCTGGAGGCTATTCAATTGGGGAAAGTATTTTGAGAAAACACTCACAGAAAATTGGTAATGTCTGTCAAACTTCTACAGTATAATCATGTGAATTTTTATTCAAAAGAAGCCTTAGAGAATCTAGCATTTGAGTAGTGGCAGTCATGTGACTTGAGTATTAATACATTTCAGGTTTCAGTCCTAACTTTAATCAGCTATCCAAGGCTCTGCATTTATTTTAGAGCTAGAACTCAGCACCCTAAGAATTATAAAATGTGAAATATAATCTGGTTTACATTCATAGCCCACAGAAAATGATGTTTTGCAAGCTCTGGAGAAACAGTAACAACATGGTTTCAATTTCTTTTAGCCAATTGTTATCTCTGTACTTCCCCCTTCAGGTTCCCACAGTGAAGTGCCAGCAGGACCTGATTCAGAAATCATTCTAACCATTTGTTATTATGCAATTTCTTCTGGAAAGCACAATGGATAACTATTAGGCACTGCTAAGTCCAAATGGCACTAAGCACAATAGGACTGAGGGAAGCATCCCATATTAACCTATACCACTCCTATAACTTTGAAAACATAACGCTTGGATATTAACCATGTTCATTTTATAAGTAAATCTAAAATACAAGTTAAGTCAGTATTATGTTATTTATCACTTATAAAGTACCAAAATTATCTAACATTGTATAGAAAATGAAAAGCCAAGAAAGACTCATCCTGTAGGCATTTGATTTAGCTTGGTGCAATGCAAATGGGAAAATGGGAAAGAGAAAAGCAAGCAAATTGTCATGTACAGAGATAACAATTGACTAACAGAGATTGAAACCATGGATCTTACAGTAGAGATGTAATTCTTCACTGAAGGCACATCTACAGTAGCACTATAATGCAGCTTGTAACTGGTTTAGGAGGAACTGGTTTCACTGCACAGGTGATTAGAATTACAGGTCTAGACCTGATTTGAGGCCTGGAAGAGATGTGCCCCAGCTCTCCAGATACACAGGAGATTGGGGGGGGGACTGACAGGAGTGGAGGAAATTGATTATCCCCCTTAGGGTGTCAATTAGGAATCTTTCATCAGTCCCTTCACCCCCTCATTCTAAATCTTATAAAGTGCTACAGCAAGGCGAGTATCTATAATGTGCTCCACATTCTGCAGAGCCAATTTTACCCTGGGATCTGGGTTATATTGAGATCTGCTGCAGTGCATTAAAGGGCTTATTTCAGACTTTCCTGTGACTACCTTTAATGCTTTATGTATTCTTTAATCCATGTTGCAGCTCATGTTGGCGAGATGCTTTTTCTGGCTGTCGTAGATTCTAGTCAGCAGAGAGCCACAATAAAATGGTCAGTTTAGATTATTCCTAGGTTTCTCCTTGAAATTATGAATAATTTCAGCAATATTCTACCCACTGTGAAAAAGACTGAAACAAAAATCAGTTTTCAAAGGTGATTCATAATTCCAAACTTATTCTGTACAAAAAATTGCACATGTTGGTTTTGTGCAGAAAACAGTAATTTCTGCACATGAAGCAGCATTTTCTGTGTGGAAAATAATATTCAATGTAGAAAAATTAATTCCTGCATAAAAATATTATTTTCTGAGTAGAAAATCAAGATGGAATTCAGAATTTGTTCTTTATAAAAATCACACATGGTTGATCTATGTTGAAAACACTTTCCAGAAAACACCATTGTTTAGAAAATTACAATACCGAACAATTAATTCCTGGACAGAATACTCTATTTTCTGTGTTTAATATGCAGTTTTCTATGGAAATCAAAATGCATACATTTTATGCAGATCAAACCCCCAGTTACAACCTTTTTCTGTGCAGAAAGCAGCAGGATCTGCATAGGAATTAATAATTCTGCAGAAGAGATAATATTTTTCATGCAAAAATGCTTTTTCCTGGATAGAAAATGCTGTTTTCTGCACAGAAAATGCTTTACAAAATAATCACATGTAGTTTTTGCACACAATAACTCTCACACTGAGAGGTTCTCATCAGTCCAGGATTTCTTCTTATCAGAATTTCTCAACAATAAAAAAGCATACATGTTTTTCAACCATTTTTCCATTTTAAAAAGCTTGCATTTCTATCTTTTAGAGGAAGGCCATAGAGGACAACTAAAGCAACTAACGCTACAGCCACAGAGAAAGTATTAATCTCTAAACAGAAAGATATTAGGTTCGGGCCTGCTGAGACACCACACTGTCTCCAAAATCCCATCCTTTAGATAGCCTACAGATGGCTTCATGCTGGCTTTACTGACTTGAAGCCAGCATAAAAGAGTTATTATTCATAGTATGCATAGTTATTTGTCTGAGCTGCTATGCTATCAAGTGAAACCAGCTTGGGGTAGGTACTTAAATCATCACACTAGGAGAAACCACTGTTATCATAGCAGGGACATCCTAATATATCCTGCTGTAGTAAATGAAATACTACTTTGCCTCCAGTTCCATGTGCAGTAGTCAATTGTTCTAGCTACTGTGACAAATTGCAACACCAGCAATAAGGAAATTGTCATTTGCAGTTTTTTCTTACCACACCTTGCTGGCATTCTCTGCTTTTCAACATTTGTTATCGAGAGCAATTTCTTCACTCTGTCTGAAGGCACAGCCACCCCAATGCCTTCTGTATACATTCCCTATATGTGATTTAGGACCTCATCACACTGAGGTCCAAAAAGTGGGCAATAGCGGGGGGATTCACCAGGCAGCAAGGTGAATCCAGCGAGCAGTGGGGAAAACCATCGCCCCACTCTACACATCACCCGCATCAGTGCAGGAAAGCATTACCACCCGACTTACCTCTATGCTAGCCCTATTCTTGACAATGAGAATACATGAAGCCTCCTGTGTTCTCTGGGCAGCATTATGGAATGCTTTCAGAACAGTAGATGAACAGAGCCGCATTGGAAGTGACACTGCAATGTGCTCAATCCAGTTCTGTCCGTCCAGTGTCCTAGGACGCTGAAAAACGTCAGTGTGATGCGGCCCTTAATAAAATACCCTAGATTGTCTAAATTCGATTAGAACGTCTGTGACATATTTAATACACAGGGAGAAAATCGTCACTTCAGCAATTGTATCTTCTTGTAACATAGTTATGGATATGATTGAATTAATTTTGTCAATCTTGTAAGAAGAGATTGAAAATTTTGTAGTGGGCAGGTGCTATGTATAATTGATAGAATGTGTTCAGATTTTTGGATCCCATGTTACACCAGCTTCGTGGAAAAATAGTTCACTACCAGGATTAATTCAAGGTCCTGGTTAATTTTCTAAAAAGCTTTGTATGCATTAGGACCAGGTGCATGAAAGACTGTATTCTCCCATATGGACTTGTCTTCTTAGTGGCTTCTTCCATAGCTGGAACACTCTTCCAAGGAAGGACTATGTTACACCTCCTTGCTCGCCTTTCATTGGGAGGTGAAGGCCTTTTTATTCCAATCGGCTTTTTTTTGGGGGGGGGGGTTATATTTTTATTTGGCTATACAGTAGAGTCTCACTTATCCAACATTTGCTTATCCAACGTTCTGGATTATCCAACGTATTTTTGTAGTCAATGTTTTCAATACATCATGATATTTTAGTGCTAAATTCGTAAATACAGTAATTACTACGTAGCAATACTGCATACTGAACTACTTTTTCTGTCAAATTTGTTGTATAACATGATGTTTTTGGTGCCTAATTTGTAAAATCATAACCTAATTTGATGTTTAATAGGCTTCTCCTTAATTTCTCCTTATTATCCAACATATTTGCTTATCCAACGTTCTGCTGGTTATGTTGGATAAGTGAGACTCTACTGTATAAGTAAATTATAATATTGTTTGTCACAGTCACCTTTACAAAAAATCTATATATTCCCATAGCATTCTTATGATTCCTGTTTTCCTATCATTTACATTTCTATACTTATCTACTACTTATACATATCCATTTTTTCCCCTTCCCTCTTCCTTCCTCCCCTGGGAACAGTTGTACCTCTGCTCTTTGTATTATTTTGTTTGTTTGATCTCAGCTTGTCTGTTCAATTCCTTATATTTTCCATCCCTTTTACTCTGGCTATAGGACCTTTCCATTTCAGCTCCCAGTTCTCCTTAAGAAGTCCATTTGTATATTTAATTCTTCTTTCAGTGATGTAATCTTGAAATTTATAATCTGATAAAAATTCATACCATTTTAAGTTCCCATTTCCTTTGCTCTTTCCATTCTGAGGCTACCATTGCGTAGATTGCTGCTAACATGTATTCTACGATTTCTACCCATTATTTTTTTTACCTTCTACTTTCTAAAGAGTTGTGGTTTTTTGTTCAACTCTATTTTTAATCATTAACATTTCCTCCATCTTGTTCTTAGCTTGTAAATAATTTTTTGTAGCTTTTTATGGTTCAACCACATATGGATAAAGCTTCCAATTCCACCACATTTATGCCAGCACAATATTGATGTGTTTTTCATAAGATGTGCCAACTGATGGGTTCAATACCATTTTGTCATTATTTTATGTTGTGTTTCATTTTTTAGTGTTTAATTTTAAATGATTTTATCTAATCTTCAATCTCATTGTCATAGCTATTTAAATTCATCTTTCTATACCTCAATCAAAGTATGTTTCAAATTGTTGTTTTTCTATTTTTTTATTATATATAAATCCCACAATTCTTTTCTCCTCTATTTTCCTATTTTAAATAGACATTTTAAATCTAACTGTTTAATAAGAAAGGGGGCCTTTTAAAGTATATTGAACTATGATACTTCTATTATTTGCTTTCAATGTGCATATCTTAAATTGTTTAAATTATATAAACACTTCAATGTTATTTTAGGAGATGTGGTGGCATAACGGGTTAAACCCCTATGCCAGCTGGACTGCTGACTTTATGCCAGCTGGACTGCTGACTTTATGCCAGCTGGATTGCTGACCTGAAGCCTGGGTTGGTGACCTGAAGGTTGCCGGTTCGAATCCATGAGATAGGGTGAGCTCCTGTCTGTCAGCTCTAGGTTGTGGGGACATGAGAGAAGCCTCCCAGAAGGATGGTAACACATCTGGGCATCCCCTGGGCAATGTCTCTGTAGATGGCTAATTCTCTCAATCAGAAGCAACTTGCAGTATGTTCTCAAGTCACTTCTGACATGATAAAAATGTCATTTTACGAACAATTGTTTTTATCTACATTAATTTTACTTCCAGTTGCTTGTGTTTCTTTTTTATCTTGCAATCTACCTTTAATTTCACTTATATGGAAAATGTTGAATATACATAAAGCAATACAAGGTAGCAAATAGCCATTGTGGCTACTAGACAAATACTAGTCACTGATAGCTTTATCCCCAGTGAATGGGTCTAATCCATTTTAAATCCCTCCATATTGGCAGCCAAAGTGTATCTTGACCATTAAAATTCTGCTGTTGGTGTACAGACTGTATCCTGAATCTCCCATCATTCAGTTGAGTGAGATAACCCTAAATGTTTGTATTATGAGAAAGGAAAAAACTCTTATCTATGTGTTCCACTTTATACATAATGTATATTTCTCCTTTATTCCCCCCTTACTCATCTTTTTTTTCTAAATTAAGCATCTCCAGACACTGTAAATTTACTGTCCATATGTCTGGAGCAAAGATCTAAATATCATAAGGCAACTGCTGGATCCCACTGATTTTGAACTTGTGGTTTGTGGCACCATTAGCTGAGTTATTCATTATTCTTTGTTAGACTATACCGAATTTTGTTTTTCAGTTTAGCATGCTTGCATATAATTTTAAGGGGAAAGGGGAAAGAAGATAAGAAAGAGGGGAGAAGAAAAAAAAGTGAAATATATAAAAAAATCAATATTTGTTATTGGGGCTAAAAGTCTTGAAAGGCAACCATCCTAGACAACATTTAGAGACACACATTGTGTAGAAGGGCCATCATCTCTCCCTGATTTTACAAACTATGACAGTTCTTTCAAAGGAGCCATTATTTTGAAGCTGCAGATAGCCTCACATTGCAATAAGACGAATAAATGCAAAACTCCATGCAAATTCCAAGAGGCAGCTGAGACCACATGGAATGTGTTGTCAAGTTCAACTTATCTTCTTCGCTTCTCTCCATTTCTTAGCAGACAATATCATGCTATGCAATTCACCAAAATGTACAATCACTGCCCCCTCCCCAACTCTCCTGCAAAATGAGTTCCAAATGGTGATTTACCTTTTATGAGCCAAGTGTCAAGGAAATACCTCAGGATAGCAATTTAGATAATACAAAAAAAGAATTTCCTCTCTCTCTCTCTCTCCCTCCCACCCTCCCTTTTAAAAATAAAACATACTGGTTTTGCTGTCATTTTTCAGACTGACAGATGTTCAGAGATGTTGATTCTGTCACCCAAAATGTTCACAGAGGATTTCATTCAAAATGTTTCTGAAGTTTCGTTTGACACTCCTCGAAAATGTTTCATTTTTGCTTCTGTGATAAGGCTTTTTTTTTTCTGTAACTCTGCCAATCAGAAACCACAAAGAAGCTGCTGAGATTTGGGGAATTTAAATCTGGATAGAGTTGACTTTTTTTAAATAACCCATGATTTGAAAAACATGCTGGAATGTTAACAGATGAAGCCAAATTTCCAAACTCAACTTAGCTCAGTGTCTGTAATTCTCAAGCAAAGAAATCCTATGTATGCTCATTTGCCTAGAAAGCAGTGTTCAATTAATTTATTTTGTAGTCACATACACATACATATGCTGTGAATATATAACCCCCTCCCTTTTGTCTGGCTGTTTCAGGTGTTTTTTGATAGTGTTGTAGACTTCTACAGTTAATCTAATTGAAATTGAAAGACTGAGATAACTGTGGGAAATACATTATATTATGGAGGAGCAGAGCTAAGAGGACAGATGTGCATGGAAGAAGAAAGTATAATTTATCCATTAATTCAATCAATTTTCTTTGTTAGGGGTGGCAGAATTTAAAGAGCTGATTATGACTTTTAAAGCCCTATACAGCTTTGACCCAAGTTTAAGTCTGAAAAAACACATCTCCCTATATACACCAGCTTGAGTTTCAAGATAATTGGAAAGGAGCTTTCTCAGTCTCACCACCATCACGTATCTATCTGGTGACAACACTGGCTACTAGGCATGAGCAAAATATCTAAATGAATCTTAAACTGGATTAAATTCCGAATTATCCCGCTTTTAGGACCGGTATCCGATGCGGGCTAGCATAGCTCATCAAGCTTTGTAATTTGAAGCATTGTCGCCCTACTCTTGTTATGTCTCTTTATTTTTTTATTTTTTCCACAAAAATAATTTTTTTAAAAATATTTTTTATTATTTTAAAAGTATTTTTTAATACTACCGAACTTGATTGGGAGCGCAGCACAGCCAACATGGCCTCGGCTTCCCCGACCAATCAGAGGAATCCACGATGGACGCATGGGTGGGGACCAACCTCCTCTGCATGCCCACGCTTTATTTTTCCATAAAAAGCCCAGTTTGGGCTGCCTCCTGGCATTCGCGTTTCGGGTCAGAGCACGTGAGGGTGTGTGGATGGTGTTGTTGTCTGTGGGCTTGGCTATTATTTGCCTCTATCTGGCTGGGGAAGTTTTAAGAAGGGGAAGCAAGACAGAAGCGGATTTGTAGGGGGTCTGGGTGGGTTGCATTTCTTAAGAAGAGGAAGCAAGGCAAGGACTTGGGCTGGCAGGCAGTGGGTTTTGTGACAGAAGGGAGAAGGGCGGGTTAGGTGATTTTTTGCAAGAAAGGGCTGGCACTTCGTCCTGCTGGGTGCTGCTGGCAGCTGGCTTTGGAGGGGGTCTTCTTCCTTAATAAAAATAAGTAAAATTATATATTTCTCTGAAATACATCCACAGCTGTTAGGTGATTTTTTGCAAGAAAGGGCAGGCACTTCGTCACATCACGCTGCTGGCTTTGGAGGGGGTCTTTAATTAAAAGAAATAAAAGAGTATATATATTTCTCAGAACTACACTACATCCACAGCTGTTAGCTTCCTTTTTGTGGCTATCCTCTTGGCATCTGGCTGGCCAGTGGCCACCTTTAAGTGCATTGAATCATTTGTTCCAAACGTTTTTTCTTTTATTTAAAATAATGTTTTTAATTTAATTCAATTTTTGTATATTTCTCTGATCTCCATTCCCCTTTGTGCTGCTCAGCCACCATTTCTGCCTTTCTTCCTGATTTTCCATTTGGCAAGGAAGTAGGCTTTTGAGAGCTAACGTGGTAGTTTTTTCACCGTAGTTCGCTCCACCACGTCAGCAATCATTGTGGTTGCAGTCTGAAGCTAGCGTGATAGCTTCCTCACTGCTTGTGGCCCATCGCTCCATGTCAATTCCTAGCCTGCCCGTCCCCAGCTTATAGAACCACGTCACGGAGCTCCATTTCCTCCTGCTGGTTGTGGTTGAGAACCAACATCTCTGTTTGCTCTGTTAGTGGTGGTCCTCTTAGCACCTCCCTAGTCACACATTGGCTCTTTCTCAGCATTCTGCAATTGGGTGAGCTGGCAAGGTTGAATGTGTTCTCCCACTGTACCAAATTTGATCAGGATAGCTCAAAAAATGAGGGTGGGAGAGCCCTGTAAATGCACACACACCCCTCGGAACTTTTTTTTTTTTTTTTGCAATTGCGCATGCACATCCACCATTAATGAACCAATTTAGAACATTACGAATTTTCGGAAATATCTGAAATTTTTGAGGGGAAAAATCGGAAATAGTTTCTAAAATGAAGCGCCGGCACCCCCTACTTTAGAAGCGAGTGTTGAACCATTTTTTTTCATTGATTGCTCATGCCTACTGGCTACTCTTAGGCTGTGCAACTCCCTTCCATGGGAGAGCTGTCCACCTCCACTCCCTTTTCCCTTTGGGCAAATTGATGTATTTCAGACTTCATTTCCACTCGACTTGGTGAACATGAAATATTTATATTCTACACCATACGAATTTGGGATGTGGCTCACACTGAGTCTTTCTCTATCCTAGTATTATCATTACTTATTGTCATTAGAGCTAAGAGTGTTCACGTACAATTCTTTCCTAATCCTCTCTGGAGATGCCGGAGATTGAATCTGAGTTTCACTGGATGCAACCAGGTGCTCTAATACAAAACTACAGCCTTTGCTAATGTCCATGCTAAATAAACAAAATATGTTCAGTAAAATTGCACAAAAGACCTATAGTTGTAGGGAACTGGAAATCCTGGATGACTGAGACATGCAAGGAAGAATAACATTTCTCAAAGTTAACAAATTGAAATCTAAAGGTAAGTTTACATGGGCAAGAAAAAGTTGACTCACCTTGAACCCACTGCTGGCTGTCCTTAAGAAGTTCATTGGATTCTAGTGAGTTTCACAAATTTTATTTGTTTACTCCAACTTTGCCTTGTTTTTTGAAAATGTTGGAGTATCCCAGGACTGCATGGCATTCTGAACAGCTATATCAAGTCTGCTTCAGCCCAATCCCCTGTTCAGTTGAACACTGCAGAGGAAGGGAATGGCCATCTTGTGTTGCTGCTGCCACCTGGCCATGGAACTCCATCCAAGCTCCTGGCTATTGTGGGAGTCTCTATTGACATTGGATTGAGACACCCAACTTCTCTTGCTGGTCTCTTGCTGGCCCATTCTAACATCAGAAGAGGTCTCCATGATGTTTCAGTAGAGCTCCATAGCTGGCTTAGAGCAGCAGCAGTGACACAGAGGATGAGTTGACAGTCGTAGTGTTGATAAGTTATAATATGGCTAAACTAGCTGGATGACAATGGGGATTCAGCCAATGGGTTTGGACAGTTATATTTGATCACCTCTGAGGCCAGAAATAACATTTTCTGGACTGGCCCAGATTTAGCAATCTAAGCACCCTCAGCAAATTTAAAAAATAACATGATAGGAATTAAAATAAAAACTAGACAGTGAAAATGCCTCTTAGCACAGATGACCCCTACACATCATTCTTTCTTCTTGTGAGCCTTCATTTCCTAATGTGAATCTAAGGTTTTCTTGGCAGGATTTGTCCACATTTGCTTTCCTCTGAGACTAAGAGTGTGTGACATCTCCAAGGTCACCCAGTGAATTTCCAGGGCTGAAAGGGTATCAAACTCTGGTCTCTAGAGTTGGAGTTGAATCCTGAAATCACTATACTATGCTGGCTGTCTTATGCCTCCTAATATATGTATAGTTGTCTAATTAAGAGTGGTTCCAGAAAAGATCTTTTTTCTGCTTCATTCACAGAATTGGAAAGCAGTTCAGAACATTCTGACCTTCCTTTGATAACTTTCTTGTCTTTCTTCCCACTTCCTCCATACTTTTTATTCCAAGAAAAATGAAGGAGAGAAAGATGGAATAGAAAAACAATATCTTTTGATTGGTAGTACTAGGACCACCCCACTACCGCCAACAAAATCTGAAGACACCATAGCATTCAAAATATAATTAGTTCAACGTAGCTGATGTAGTTAAGGTTTATCTGTTGCTAAGACTTAAGAAATGGTTTTATAGGAATTTATGAGAAATCCAGGAAAGCCATGCATGAATGCCCAGAAGTTGTAACATCATCCATTAATGGAGGCTCCGTATGCACACATGCAATATCACATTACAGTGCACTAAGCAGCTACAAAGCTATCTGAATGATTTTAAAGTACTTAAGAAATAACATGACAATGATATATTATCATCTCTCTGAGACAAATGGGAACAGAACCTCTGACCAACACTTAAAACATCGTTTTTCACGTTTTATGTTAAAATAGATCAGATCATTCCATTTCACAAATGTCTGGGGTGAAGTAGTGATAAATCATGCAGAAATCTAAGTACTTCCACAATATTATAATTATTGTATATAATGATTCTGGTTATGATGGTATTGTCTACTTTTATTGTATGTTATGTTTATGCTTTTTATATGTTGTTCACCGCTTTGAGTCCTGAGCCAGGAGAAAAGCCGGATAGAAATAAATAAATAAAATTTTATGGTGCAATATTATTTGGGTATCTATAAATCAGTCATGACAGCATGAAAATAATCAAAACTAAAAATGAATAAAAGACATCAGCTCATCAGCAGTATACAGAGTATTAATTCTAGTCCACATAACATTTTCATTCTGCATTGGCCCACTGGCTGATGGGAAAAATCTCTCCATTTTCTAGCTACCATTGCTCTGGCCTTTGAGGGAGAGGAGAACAGTCAACATCTACTGAACTTAATCATTTCCTTTATTGCCATTCATTTTCCTTATGTGTCATGTCTTATTTATTCTGTAAACCGTGCCTTGTTGGAGGGAGAAATTAGGGTTTGGTGAAGGGTGGCACTCTGGAATGGCATTTTGCATCGAAAGACTTTAGGGTTCTGAAAGACCCCACCCTTGGGGATAACCTAGGGGGTTTCCTCTCAGTTATAAAATCTGACAAATCTGTGTTTCCCTTGTTTTTTCATAGTTGGTCACCAAGACTTATCTTCAGTTTCCAGTTGTCATTATTCTGGCCTCATTAAACTGTAAATCATAGGATCCCATTGGACAAAAGGATAATAGTTAAAATGGAATCATTAAGCTATGATGCACAGTGTGAAAGGTTTTTGTTACTTGTTACAGTTATGCATAAGCTGCAGTGAAGATAGCAGAGAAAACTGTGTTTTGTTTCATTTTCTGGATCTGAATTAGGAACTGATCTTTTTAGTTGGTATCATGTGGTCTTCAACAGTTAGAAGGCATCTTGTGACCTTCAACAACCAGAGGGCCGTACAATCCTCACACCTGTTTTAACACCTCGGAAACATATAAGACACTGTTAATAGCTCAGACAAAGATACAAGTGTGTTTCTTGTGAATAGTTTTATAGTCTTGTGAAATTAATCTTCTCCAGATGATATAACACATGTTTGACTTGGAATATTCCATTTAAACTATACGTTAAGAATGTCTTTACTCAAAGCATTAAATTGAAACAGATCTGTCTATCTATCTCTCCCTCCATCCACAATCTGTCCATCAATGCCTCCATCTTATCTATTGTACTTAGACTGAACACTTGAAAGAAGAAAAGATGGATATTGCTAATAATCATTGTGGCTGAAAAGTGATCAACAACTGTCAGACCAGTTTTATATTTCTGTGCATGTCTTTTTTGCAAGTTTCCACCTATGCCATTAATTAATCAGCCCCAGAGGGTTTTTAATAATCTATCCTGTATTATTACGATTTTAAAATTTATGTGTTTTAAATGCAATTTTTTATCCTGTATTTTTGTTTTAATTGATATATTGTATTACTGTTTTATCTTTTTATAGTGTGATTTGTATTAGGTTGCCTATATTTTGTCCTATGTTGTTTGGGCCTCTGCCCCATGTAAGCTGCCCCGAGTCCCCGCGGGGAGATGGTGGCGGGGTATAAAGTTTTATTATTATGATTATTATTATGATTATTATTATTATTTATGAAAATTTATAAACTCCTTAGACCTGAAATATTCAGAACAGACAAAGTTCACCAAAGATACATAAAAATGCATTGTTTCTGTTGTTCATAGTGATTTTAATACCATTTATATTTAATTCTGTTTTAATGTTTCTATATTTTAAAATTTCGAATTGTATTGAAATGCTTTTAATGTAAGCCACTTTTTGTCTCCTTGTGAAGAGAAAAAGTGGGGTATAAAAAACAAAAAGAAGAGGAGGAGGAGATGGCACATGGAATAACACAACTATGTCTTACAAATATGGGTAATGTTTCAACAATAATAATAATAATAATAATAATAAATAGGAACATAAGGAATTCCAGACAGAAGTGTAATTCACATGGTGGGTGCAAGAATACTAAATCCCAAGTTCGAACCATATTCTTATATATCACTATTACAAATTGCTACATTAGTAATATGTTTTTACACTTCACTGATAAATGGCATATTCACCAAACTATACAATATAATCCAAACAAAGTATAATTTGCAAAACATTTAAAATTGGTAATAAATAACATGTACAAGGAGCAACTGTAGCAGGCATCATATAGTAAAAGCCCATCAAATGTAAGTTTCTTTGGTTTCTGGTAAAAGAGAAACAAAGAGTGAGCAATGGATTTTTTGCCTGAGAGAGCATTCGAGAACTATAACAATACTAAAATGGCATCAAATCCATCTTTCATGCTGTCTTGCTGAACCTCCCAGAAAGAGACAAACAAAAAGGTCAGCTGGTACAGATTTTAATTCTGGAGAAGGTCTAGATGGCGACATGTGATATTCAGCAATTTTGGTCCATAAAGGCTAAACCCAGCATATTCAACTGAGCCAAGAAGCAAATAGGAATCCAACAGAGACAATATAACAAAGTTATAAGCTCTGATCACTGAGTGCCAAACAAAACATATGGCTGATGTATTTTGGATCAGCTCAATATTCCATGCTGTCTTCAAAGACAGTCCCATGTAGAGTGCATTACACTAATCTAGTCTGGGGGGAGGGACGGGACAAAAGCATAGATTATCACTTTTTCAGACTTTTCAATCCAGTGTATAAATTCACTGGCTTCAGTACAGGCGTGGTTATTCTTTGTTTGGGATACAGATCCCATCTCCATCAGCTGTGTATAACAAGTCAACAAGTGATTATAAGTATCACAGTTAAGTAATAGTAATTTATTAATGCTTAAAACATAACCCATTCATGTACAAAATAAATAACTACAATACAAAAGTGCAACAATATACATATATAACATGAATAAATAGCATATATATCTTGAATATCTTTTAAAAAAATAAATACAATGAAAACACATTGAACATAAACAACCTCCCCAGAGCAATGAACTTTAATATCTGTGCTAAATCTTGCCTGGATTTTCATTGCTACAAGGGTAAGAAGAGAAATTTAGTGAGTTACCACAGAATCAGTATCAGACAGGGAATATAGAACATCTTTTTTGGAATAGCATTAAAATGTAGGTAGGACAAAATATACCACATGAATTTAGATCTTGGTTTAGAATATAATAAACAAAAGAACAAATAATGAGGCAAATTCTCAATTTCATGGGCCCTAGCAATGGAAAGCCAAATGGTATGGGAAAATCTGTCACTGAACATAGCTGCAGGCATTGTTTGAAAATGAAGGGAATATAGATTTGAGAAATTTAACCTTCCCCAATCAAACACCTCTTTGATAGTCAAATTTATAGAGTCTATACCATTTCAGTAGAGTTTTTAATAGCCTGATTATCCAATTGAGCATTATAGCCAAAACCTACTCACAATTTTTTTCTTCTGAATTCAACATAGAAAAATTGTCAAGCAAAACGAGGATACAATTGAAGCAACTTGTAATATACTGAATTCCAAACTTTGCAGTTTGAAGATGGTTCAAAACATGACGTGGGAAACCTTGACTGAGAAATATTTTTAAATGCTCCACTAGTTTAATAACATAAAACGAATGTGAGATCTAATGAAAGGAAAACTGACCTCTGCCTGAACCAGAGCTATAGAAGTGCCAGGTGGGAGTATGAAGAGATCCTTGAGAAATGTTTTTGAAGTGTCTCCAGTTTAGTCATCCTCAGAGTCATCCCATCCCCAGACAACAGCATTATGCAAAATCCGGGCAATGACTTTGCTCTGAAATATTTTCAGGATTGGAACAACCAGGCAGCCCCCTGCAGTGTTGTAGAATCGGAGGATTTTCCAGCTCCAATAGATCTCAAAGCCACTGCTCATAGCTTCTATATGGGGCATCCAGAAGAGGGTTTTAGTAAACTGAATGCCAAGGAATGTACACTTCTGGCATTGTTTAATCTGGATAGACCATAGGAAAACGAGAATATTTTTTTCAAATGCCATCAGCCTTGTTTTTGTATAGTCAATGTTTAGCTTTTCTTTAAGGGTCTCATCACATTGATGAGGTCCAGCATCCTGATTCACCAGCCTCCACGGCAATCTGGGTGGCAGTGGGGCAATCCCCACTGCCACCCAGGCCACCAGCTGATGCTTTCCCATCCCACATGGGAATGTGTTGCTACTCCACCACAGCCCCTTTGTTCCTAATGGAACATGGGGTGGTTTCTGTGTCAGCAGCGAAATTGAAACCATATCATTCACATATAAAAGAATAGAAATCTTTTTTTACCCAACTGAGTACAGAAAAATATCTGGGACAGACAATGCTTGAATTATGTTATTCAAGTATAAATTATAAAGTGATAATGCTAACAGATATCCTTGTTTTACTCCTTGCTTGGTCAGAGTAGGAAAAGAGTAGCAAGAAATGTCATCTTTTATTCTAACAGTCATATTGGAATAGAGTTTCTTCATTAAAAAGCAATTGTGATTCCCTATTGTTTCTATCAATTGAGTCATAAGTCAAAAGAGCATCAATAGAACTCCTTTTCAATATGAGAGAATCATCAATGGATACTAAATTCACCAGTGGTTCAGCCAGGTCATTGTTATTAGACAGTATCTTCGTAATCTCATCCCATTTAGAGGCAATGTCTTTCAGTTCTTCATTGATCATTGTTTATGTAGGTCTATAAACTACTTCTCTGCCACAACACTGGAAATTTTAGCTGAATTAGACTGCAGTGTGGCCTTACAAGACGTTTCTTTGGAAAGTTAGCAAACAAGTATTCCTTTTCTCTGCAGGCACTGCAATACTGTGCTTAGGAAAAATTAAAGAAGTGATAGCTACATCTTGAAAAATATGCATCAATATTTTTTTCAAAATTTGGACAGAACATCCACCAAATTGGAGGGATAGCCAATACTCCAGAGGACAGGATCAGAATTCAAAATGACCTCAATAGTTTAGAGAACTGGCCAAAACTACCAAAATGAATTTTGATAGAGAGAAATTTATGGTACTACACTTTGGCAATAAAAATCAAATGCACACATATAGGATGGGTGACACCTGGCTTGAAAACAGTACACGTTAAAAAAATTAGGAATCTTAGTAGACAACAAACTGAACATAAGTAAACAGCGTGATGCAACAGCTAAAAAAAGCTAATGTGATTCTCGGCTGCATCCATAGGAGTACTATGTCCAAATTGAGGGAAGTCATAGCCCCACTCTGTTCTGCTTTGGTCAGACCTCATCTGGACTACTGTGTCCAGCTCTGGGCATGACAATTCAAGAAGAATATTGACAAGCTAGAATGTGTCCAGGGAAGGATGACCAAAATGATCACAGGTTTGGAAACCAAGCACGATGAGGAACAGATTATTACTTAGCTTGAAGAAAAGAAGGCTGAGAGTGGATATGATAGCCATGTTTCAACATCTGAAGGGGATGGAAAAAGCTTTTTTCTGCTGCTCGGGGGACTAGGGACCTTGTCAGATGTGCCACTGAAGATATCCCGAATTGCCGCATCCTGTCGGAAGTTGTGCAGTGGCATGGGAATCTTTCACCTCCTGCCACGTTCCATCACAGATTTCTCTCTTCCTCATCCCATGGGGGGAAACCTGTTTTCAGCCACTCGACCCATCTTTCCTTATGGAGCCTGCTGTTGTCTGCAGTCACCATTTTTTTGGCGGTGGCAATACTTCAGCCACAGAGCTGCCCCAGAAGTAGTTAGTTGGTATGTGATGGGAGCCATTGGGCTCTGTGGCTGAAGGCTGAAAATACCATTGGTCGGAAGAAAAAAAGGTACACGTGATGAGGTCCAAGAACAAGAAGCAATAGAATCAAACTTCAGGAAAAAATATTCCACCAAAAATTAGGAAGAACTTCCCGACAATAAGAGATGTTTGGCAGTGGAATAAGCTGCCCCAGAGCACAGTGGAATCTCCTCCTCTGGAGGTTTTTAAGTCCTTGGAATCCTGGGAATTGTTGTTTAGTAAGGCACCAGCATTCTTTGGCAGAGAAGACCTTTGAAAATCACAACTCCCATGATTTCATATCTTTGAGCCACAGCAATTAAAATGGTGTCAAATTACATTCATTTGTTCAGCTGGCATGGGCAAACTTTTGAGCTCCAAGTGTTTTGGACTTCAACTCCCAAAAATCCCAGCCAACTTACCAGCTGTTAGGAATTGTGGGAGTTGTAGTCCAAAAGCCTGGTAGGCCGAAATTTGTCCATGCCTGTTCTACAGTGTAGGTGCACACTAGGGCACATGTGCACATAAGTGTTATTTGTGAGCTATTCATTAGTTCTCTGCACAACTCCCCAATTGATTTTAACCCTGATGGTACTGCCATGGCTGTTTACTCTCTGGGGCATTAGAAGTGGGAAAATGGCCAGGCAGCTCATCTCCTACATACACATCTGAAGTCAGGGGGTAAGAAATGAAATCAGTTTCTCAGATCTCCACAGATCCACTGGAGACATGAGTCAGCATCCTTATTTCATTTTCCCCAACTGCATTGACATACCAAGATAGGTACTACCTTAGTAAATGCTATGGCAGTGCCCCAAGTGTTATCAGTTATCAGACAGATGGTGCAAATCTACATGTGTGGCACATTATGCTCTGAACACCTTTATGGAGGGATCTCAGCTGATATTTGATGTCCACAGTGCAACATTTTTTATCTTTCACCCATCATGATCTCCTCATCTTCACATGCATCTGGGGTAAAATAGTCAGTATGAAAGAACTTTACCATTTGGGTGCCTGCATATTAGACCTACTTGTAAACATTCATTTCAGGAGGTACACACTCATGCTATCCTCCTCTTTAAATGTTTTTATTTCAGAACCTTGTGTTATTCATTTGTAATAATGGCAAAAATGTAATCCATCTTCAGGTAGACTTGGAACAAAGCCCTGAATATTATCCTGATAACTATTAACACACATGTTATTTGAGTTTACTTTAAATCGTTTTTTTCAAAAAAAGGTTTCTTTAATGATTCCAAGCTAACATGGGCTCTGCACATACCACACATGCCTTGGTGCTTTAAATTTGTTTGTACAGCTGTGAAATTCTCAAATTAACTATCTGTCAAAAGAAGTAAAATATGGCCTGGCGACCAAGGAGATGAAATCCAAGCCACTGGGAGAAAATTACAAAATGGACTTCTGCAATATGAATCACTTTTTTACAGAATCACACTTGCTATAATAATAAACCTGCAGTTTTGAGGCCAGTAGGTCATTAGCCATAACATGGATAGTTTCAGCCATTTACTACTACACAAAACCCCAGCATTTACTAACATAACTGTCACTGACTCTCCCTGTCTCTTAAATCTGCTGGAATATAAATTTATTCATAATGCAAATACCACACGATGTCCCACAGGTAGATTCGAAGACATAAAAATGGAACCACAACCTTCAGAAATGATTAGTATATTCCACTGCATCTACTCTGCTGCTAAACCCACATTCAAGATTTTACTGATTACATTTTCCCTGATGCTGTTTATGATTACAAATTCACTTATAATGTGTAAAACTGAGTCATTTTATGGTTTTGATAAACACTCTGCAAGGGCTATTCCTTGGCTTTCAGGGTTTTTTGAAAAAAAATCAGCCAATCTGACTCACTATAGGGATAGAAGGCATCAAAATCCGACAGTTTTTTAAAATGGTTTCTTTCAGCTTTAAATCACTCATTAATTTAAAAGCAGGCAGGTTATGTAGATAACCCACACCTTCTAGCCAGTCACCCCATTTTATTTATTAATCAGTTCCATGGATTTCAAGGAGAACTTGGAAGTAACTATGCAGAAGGCTGCAGCTGAAAGACTAGTTTGCAATGATTCGCACAATTCATGCCTAATGTATTTACCTCATTTTCCATAGCAGCTAATAGGGTGGCAGGAAAGTAGTGGAATTCACATCAAAATACTGTATTAGAGAGTAAAAGCAGGAGGAGCCAGAGCAGGCATGGGCAAACTTCAGCCCTCCAGGTGTTTTGGACTTCAGCTCCCACAATTCCTAATAGCAGGTAAGCTGGCTGGGATTTCTGGAAGTTGAAGTCCAAAACATCTTGGGGGCCAAAGTTTGCCCATATCTCAGCCAGAGGCTTCCATTATAATGTTACAGAGAACCCCATCTTAGTTTTATTCCATCTTTAGAGGAGCTATCCAGTATGCTGAAACTAGTGGGGAATTGAGGACACTTGGATAGTTCATTTAGACCAGGGGTCCTCAAACTTTTAAAGCAGAGGGCCGGTTTACAATCCTTCAGACTGTGGAGGGGCCGAATTATCATTTGGAGGGACAAAAAAAACAAAAACAAATTCCTATGCACTCTGCACATGTCTTATTTGTAGTGCAAAACAACAACAACAATGAGAACAATTGTAACCAACATAAACCTATCAGGATTTCAATGGGAAGTGTGGGCCTGCTTCTGGCCAATGAGATAGTCAAGTTAAGTAGGATTGTTGTTGTTGTGTGCCTTCAAGTCATTTCAGACTTTGGGCGAGCCTAAGTCTAAAATTATTTATTTAATTATTCATTTACTACATTTATGTATTACATTTATATCCCGCCCTTCTCACCCCAAAGGGGACTCAGAGCAGCTGTATGTATATACAATATATTATATTATTAGCATAGCACAATATTAGCATTATATATTACTATATTGAACTATACCACTATACTGTAATATTATATGTAATATATATCATATAATTAATATTATTATATGGTATTATTAGTATTATATTGTATAACATTATAATATTATTATCAATATTATATGTATATACAATATATTATATTATTTAAAATGATATAAAAACATTATATTATAAAACTGAGGGCGGGGGCCAGGTAAATGACCTTGGAGGGCCGCATCCGGCCCCCGGGCCTTAGTTTGGGGACCCCTGATTTAGACTGTGAAATAAAACTAAAAATAAATTCAATGCAGCCCAACATGGAAGACACCAACCGTTTTTGGAAGGAGAAACTTAGGACAATTTTACCATTTTTCAGAGACATTTGTATATTCCGTGTAATATATGGTAGCTTTAGAAACAATGAAAAAACAAGACACAAAAGAGCAACCTGGCAAGATCAAGATGATGTCTGGCTAGTTTTCAACTTAACCCAAACCTTGATCTTTCACATCATATGGCCCCTTTATCATTTATCAAAATTGAGAGGGGGCCGAGTTTGAACTGGGACCTCTTCCAAGTACATGTGCTCTAGCACTTAACTAACACCAAGCTTCAAGTTTTTGTGCAAAACATTAAGATCTGTTGCAAAAATGCCACTTTATCTGGTAATTTGGGCATATTAGTCTATCATGTAGTTGAATACGTTCACACACCTTACTGAAAATAAACAAAATACACAGGCATGTGTTTCCTTTCTCTTTTGTAAAAATGCTCAAAACAATCATCACATGACTCATAATAATAATAATTCCCAGTGGAAGTTCTAATATGCAGACTGCCAAAAAATTAAAGCATTGACAGCAGAGCAAAGTGATTTTCAAAGACAGAATAGGATACACCCAATCTTTCAGATGGCTCATATGAAACAGCTTATTAGGCATTGGAGTAGAAAGACTTGAGGGGAGGATGTGTTTCGCAGTTTTAAAATGCAACAGCAAGAGAACCGAAAAACAAAAAAGCCATTCTATAGCATATAGAATAAAAACACTGGGAGTGCATTACAAAAAGAAAGAAACTTCAGCATGATCACATTAAATAGTGTCTTTTGTACTTGCAAAATATTTCTTAATTTCTGACCAGAGAAGTGGCTTCAGGCAGTTCTGGCGGCAAAACCAAATGCATGCCACATGATCTGTGGAAATTTCATGCCTCTAATATAAACTCCCAGTTCTCCAGTTGTTATTCCAGATTGTTCACAATAGGGCCCTTTATTGTCTTAGTACCAGAGCCTTTTGCATATTCCTCCTTCTGTGGGAACTATTTTCACAGCTTTACCAAATGGAGAGTTGCAATTAGAGAAAGGGCCACACTTAGGACCACACTAAGTGCCAGATGGTATAGATCCCGTTGACTGTGTGCAGTCATTCTATATTACTCATTCTATATGAGTCATTGTGCAGATGAAACATGAGTGTCATCAAAGCCCTCCATTTGAGAGATAACATTTTGTTCTCTCAGGGGGCAAAACTCTGATCATGAGGAAACTCCACCAACACATTTTTTCAGCCTTTTGTAGGGTTTATTATAACAAATAGGAAATAGCAAACCTAAAACCATATTGTTGAACAAGTCCAACTAAACCACACCTCGTCAACATTGCCTTCCCCCCCATCCTTTTTCATATATCTTTATCCAACACAACTCCACTCCCCAACTATGATTAAGTTTACAAAATATACTTCATATGAAGACAAAATGACCATACAAACAGTGGAGGAAAGAGAAGTAATTTTGACATTCCCAAAGGGAAAAGTCAAACCATATATCATCTCAGCAATGCAGCTGGCTTGCATCCAAGATCAGGTCCAATGGCTACACACCATTGAAGACCACTGAAGATAAATACACATGTCAACAAAAAAAAAACCTTAAGAATAATGTGGCAGTGACAGATGACACATGAAACATGACCCAGCCAGCTTCCACCAAGAGGTAACACATAGTGCCAGTTATTCTGTACAGCAATTGCTGTTGTAGAAGTCTGCCACTATCATAAAATCATAGAATCATAGAATAGTAGAGTTGGAAGAGACCTCATGGGCCATCCAGTCCAACCCCCTGCCAAATAACAGGAAATCGCATTCAAAGCACCCCCGACAGATGGCCATCCAGCCTCTGCTTAAAAGCCTCCAAAGAAGGAGCCTCCACCACAGTCCGGGGGAGAGAGTTCCACTGCCGAACAGCCCTCACAGTGAGGAAGTTCTTCCTGATGTTCAGGTGGAATCTCCTTTCCTGTAGTTTGAAGCCATTGTTCCGTGTCCTAGTCTGCAGGGCAGCAGAAAACAAGCCTGCTCCCTCCTCCCTATGACTTCCCTTCACGTATTTGTACATGGCTATCATGTCTCCTCTTAGCCTTCTCTTCTGCAGGCTAAACATGCCCAGTTCTTTAAGCCGCTCCTCATAGCGCTTGTTCTCCAGACCTTTGATCATTTTAGTTGCCCTTCTCTGGACACATTCCAGCTTGTCAACATCTCCCTTCAACTGCGGTGCCCACAATTGGACACAGTATTCCAGGTGTGGTCTGAACAAAGCAGAATACAGAGGTAGCATGACTTCCCTGGATCTAGACACTACACCCCTATTAATGCAGGCCAAAATCCCATTGGCTTTTTAGCAGCCTCATCACATTGTTGGCTCATGTTTAACTTGTTGTCCACAAGGACTCCCAGATCTTTTTCACACATACTGCTGTCTAGCCAGACATCCCCCATTCTGTATCTTTGCATTCCATTTTTTCTGCCGAAGTGAAGTATCTTGCATTTGTCCCTGTTGAACTTCATTTTATTAGTTTCGACCGATCTCTGTAGTCTGTTAAGATCATTTTGAATTCTGCTCCTGTCTTCTGGAGTGTTAGCTATCCCTCCCAGTTTGGTGTCATCTGAAAACTTGATGATCGTGCCTTCTAACCCTTTGTCTAAGTCATTAATAAAGATGTTAAACAGAACCGGGCCCAGGACGGAACCCTGCGGCACTCCACTCGTGACTTCTTTCCAAGATAAACCAATGACACTAACAACAAAGTAGGATCCTCCACTGTTTTTCAGGAAACAGTCTTTTTTAAGGAGCCCAAGATAGGCTGCATGACATACACACCACTGTTGTTTAACAAAGAGCTAGAAAATTGATGAGAAACAGTTAAAAGTTTACCACTGTTCCTCTCAGCATTTGCTGCCTGAGGTAGTTGCTTCACTCTGCCTAAAGATAGGACTGGTTCTAAATCTCCATTGATCCTATGCCATTTCAGGTTCAATTATTTAGGGGCACAAAGTGACCCAATTTACCATAATTATATCTCACCATTCAAGGCGGTGGTGCAATGGGTTAAACCCTTGTGCTGGCTGATCTGAAGAGAGATGGGGTGAGCTCCTGTCTGTCAGCCCCAGTCCCCCATGTGGGGACATGAGAGAAGCCTCCCACAGGGTGGTAAAATATCTGGGCATCCCCTGGGCAACATCTCTGTAGACGGCCAGTTCTCTCACACCAGAAGTGACTTGCTTTTTTCTGACACAATAAAAAATTCAAAGACTGTGCTCTATGTTTTATGTGATTGCATTTTTATGTATAGTGTTTTAATGGTTTAATTCGTATTTATATGTCATTGGTTTTAGTTAATGTTGTGTATTGCTTTTTATGTATATTGGCGGCATTGAATTTTGCCATGTTGTACACCACTCTAAGTCCCCCTTGGAATGAGAGAGAGCGGTATAGAAATGCAGTAAACAAATAAATAAATTTCCCATATCTCTCTCCCTCTCCCTCTCTCTTCGTGGTTATTTGAACTGGCAGATTAAAGAAGTTGTGGTAGTGACTGACATGGAGAGTGGCAGATTCCTAGGTTAGCATATAATTGAGCATATATCTGTAGTGCTTCTCCCAAGGTGTGTCTCATGTGCTTTTAACCCTAATCATGTCGCCAGAATTATAGAAACACACCATCGTGCTTGACCCCCAGTTTGTTAAACAAAACTTGCTCTGACTTTTTGCCCTTCATGTAATTATAAAGAAACCTATATATGAAACCCCTAGCCTAGGACTTTCAGAGGTTCAATAAATTCTTAATAGGTATCTCAAAATATTTGACTTGGCCCCACACCAAACACAAGGCTCTAATTACTTTTGGAAGTGCATGTAGGAATACAACATACATACTTCATTCATTTGTGGAAATGAAATAAAACCAGTGATTGACAATGCATTATGAGAAGAACAAAATTTGACCCATACTCTGACTTGCATGGAGATACTTACTAGACTTGTGAAAAAAATTTGGAAGTTTTGTAAATTGCATTAAAATTTATTAAATCTGTACTTCTGAAATGATATCTGACATGTGGGTGTGGCCTGCACCTAAAACTTAAGAATCAATACTTATCCAATCCTTTTTCATTTTAATTTCGTAATACTCAAAAGCCTCTCAAAGTCAGTTTCATTTTCATGGCAAGCAGTCAAAAAGGCTCCTACTACTCTTTAAATTAATGGCCTCTCACAATTAGAAGAGGAAAAGCAGGGAGAAAGCAGAGTTCTCTGGGAAAGTAACCACAGAACCAGGCATGTAGCTGGGGGAGGGGCTTGAGGTGCTTCACTCTCCCCCCCCCCCCCCCGAAATTCTCAGGGTGGTCTGTGAGAAGGCCTTACTGGTACGTGGCATGGTGGTCCGTGCCTGGGCCCTCGGCGCACTCTCTTTCCTTTTCAGTGCCCCTGGTTTCCGCCTTTGGTGCCAGGAGAGGAAGGGGAATGCGCCGACAGCCCAGGCGCCAAAGAGGATGCCGCCACACCACAGACCAAAATGTAGTTTAAACATTTTGTTAATGAAAGTAAATAAATAACATTTATTATTTAAACTGTTCTGTTTATTCATATCACGATCTGATCACCATGCTCAATATATTCCATATGCATGGGGGTATTGGGATAATGATACAAAAGGTTTGCTAGGGTAGATCCTCTCGCACTCAGACTCAGCCCCCCCCCCCCCGGAATAAAAATCCCAGCCCCGCCCGAATCAAAATCCTGGCTACAGGCCTGCACAGAACTATGGGAAATGTAGTTTGGGAAGGTGAGGAGCCCTATGGCAGAGAATTCAAAAGGCCCTACTCTAAACTATTTGTTCAGCATCAGAAAGCCCCAGTCAGGAGAGGGGAGAGATTTTTCCCTCCATAACATGCAGCCAACCAGAGTTCCAAGAAATTGTTGAATCTGCAAAGAGGAGAACTGACTAATACTTCAATACTAGTATGTAAATCTGTGCTAGGCTGGGAAGAAATCCCTAAATGGATGACCCTTGGGGGTGCCTTCCAACTCATATTAGTTTAGAGGCTGGATGACAATCTGTCAGGAGAGTTTTGATGGTGTCCTTCTGCCTGGAAGAAGGAGGTTGGACTAGATGGCCCTTGGGGTCCCCTCCAACTCTTGAATTCTATGAAAATGTAGAATTGGTTAATATTGATTTCTATCAGTTAATATGAGAGAGATTCAATGAGATAGCTGTTGTGGCTTTTAAAAAACATTTTTGTCAAAACTTAAAACAAATTCCCATAAATTAGTAGATGCATGAATATTTCCAAAAGCTGAGGGGAATGATCCCCTGTTATCTTGTGTCATTGTATACACATTTTAGGAGATAGCTCTTGTAGTTTTTTAAAAATGTTGTTTATAAAAACTTTGAAAATTTCCTAAAAATCTGTGGATATGTGTAACGTTTCGAAAATTGATCGGCCAACAGTAGAAAATTTGTTCTACCATTGTAGCACATTTCACCCAATACCTGTATAAATGAGGGCGAAACGAGCCCCTGAAGTAGTTACTATAGTAATTATGCACAATTACTATAACGAAAAACTAATGAAATTGTGTTACTCTCTTTAAAGTAACATTTTTTTTACTAACCATACTTCAGAAACCTTTAGAAATGAAATGCCAGCACCCCTTAATTTTGTGATGACTTTTGAAACATTTTTTTATCGATTGCACATGCCTACATTCCTAGATACCCTCTGTCTAATTCCTTCCTTCTTTTTTTCTTTTTTCTTTTTCTCCCTCTGGCTTTTTCAAGTCTTTCTGCTTCTCTGCACCTCATCTGCAACCTGACTATTGTCTCCATGGTCTCTAACAGCTGTTCGACATTTTTAAAAACATCAGCCAGCACCTACATGCATATATAAGATTCCAGAATGCTTTATCTATTTTAATAGCAGCTGAAGTATCTAAGAGGCCCAGCTGTCTGCCACAATAGTTGTCTTCAAAGTAGCAGCTGGATAGAAGCCATGCTTGCTTCTCAATTTCTGTGCAGCTCCACTGTAGCCCATATATTACAAATACAGAGGAGGCTGATGGTCCAAGGGAGTATAGTGGAATTCTTACTATGTTTAATTTCATATGCTAGCATTCTCACATAACATTACTTGACTCAAGGGCTCATATTCCAGAGACAGAGCTTGGAAAACACCCCTTCAATCAGAGAATCACTATGTGGAAGGGAGAAAAATAATCTCTATAAAAGCTGGCAATGATATGAAGCTATTACACTGCCATTTCTTCACATTCTTACACTACAGAAAGTAAAATAACACACTCACAGACATCACATAGTTTTTGAGTGAGGCTTTCTAATCTCATTCATATAACTCATGCAGTCCTCTGAGAAAGAAAATAGCTTCACTGAAATCTGAAAATGTCCAAAGAACAGGGAACATAAACCTTTTGATGTGCCTTATTTCTTGCGCGCACGCAAAGGACAAAGACCCACCAATGCTCAAGGGAGCTTCCTCTTTGTAAACCAGGCAAATCACTCTTATCTTCTGATTTATTTCTGTGACCAAAGGGTTTATCAGAGAATAGCATAATGTAGTCAACAGGAGATATAAAAGCTGCATCAGATATTATCTGTGTGAGGTTTGAAAGAAAAACTAACATGAAGGACGAGATTTGGTATTTTCTTGAAAAATGCTTTATGCAAATATTCAGCTTTCAAAAAAATTGTTCATTGAGTCACTTGATCATGATGTTTCCAATTTGGCACATGTTCTTCTGGCATATTTTTTAATGGTTCAGCAAAAATCTAATGTGCATCAAATGGTATAATCTACAAGAACCATGCGGCAGAGCAAATCATTTATATTAGATGGTCCTGTACTCAATTCTTTCTCTTTCTGTTTTAAAAGGATCTCTGATAAAATATTTATCTCCTTGGAGAATTGTTGCTACATAGACCACCCAATACTAGGCTAGAGGAGTCATAGTGTAACTCAGGGGTTCTCAAACTTTTAAAGCTGTGGAAATTTATAAAAAGAACACCTCTTTAGAAATTTCTAGGTATTCTTATACAATTCTAAATTCATGCTAGTAATTACTAGAGGGATATTTTTTCTCAGGTAAACAATATTATTTGTGGTTTTTCATTTTCAGGAGAGACCTGGCCCCCTAACTCCAGTGAATGTGAAGTGTTGTAAGTATGAAAAAGTCCAGTTATAGTTCTGTTTCTCCTGACCATCTTGTCTTCCATCAAAAAGAAACATGTCTTGTGTTGGATCTAAGCAATCCATATATTTATCTACTTAATTTATATGCCACTATTCTCTCAGCCTGGTACCCAAAACAACTTATAATTTTTTCAAACAGCTATTTCATTTTACAAATGTTAACAAATCAATTAAAAAACACATCTTTTAAAACAATTGGAAAAGAATCCAGGTAAAAAGCACATTTTGAAACTATTTAAAAATAGAAGATAAACACTTTCAAACCCTTTTTTCCACGTGATTTCAGAATCAAAGCTCTGCCTACATAAAAAAAATCTTTGCCAATCTGTAAAAGAGACAAGAGGGGGCTAACCAGACCTTCCGTAGAGTGGAATTTCACAACCTGAGTTCCATCCAAGTAGATCATTATTTGGTGAATGTTTTCACAAGGAGTGTCAATGAGAGAAGAAGTAGTGTTTGGCAGTGATCGACAATTCGGTGAAAATTTATGAACAGTTTCAACTCTGCACTATAATTAGCTCTGGATTGCTGTAACAGATGTTCATTTTTATTTATTTAATTTAATTTTAATTTATTTTTCAAACTTATATGCCGCCACTCCCCTAGGGCTCGGAGCGGCTTACAAGAACCGGCTAAAATCAACAATTTAAAAAACATCTTAAAAACATCTTTAAAAACATCTTAAAAACATCCTAAAAGCACCTTTTAAAACATCAACAACAGAACTCAAAAGCCTGTCGAAACAGATGTGTCTTACATGCCCTGCGGAAGGCCAACAAGTCCCACAAGGCACGAACTTCAGGTGGCAAGGTGTTCCAGAGCGATGGCACCACTACTGAAAAGGCTCTGCATCTAGTTGCAGTTAGATGCAAAGTCTTAAAACTGGGGACTTCCAGTATGTCTTGGTCCTCAGAACGGAGGGATCTCTGGGGTTTGTAGGGAGTGAGGCAGTCCCTCAGGTACATCGGCCCTAGACCATGTAAGGCCTTGAAGGTAAGCACCATCACTTTGAAAGTGATCCGGTGCTCAATTGGTAACCAGTACAGCTGCCGTAAGATTGGTGTTATGTGGCATCTTATCGGGACTCCGGCAAGGAGCCGGGCAGCTGCATTTTGCACCAATTTGAGCTTCCGGATCACCGACACAGGAAGGCCAATGTAAAGGGCGTTGCAGTAATCCAGTCTCGATATGACTGTAGCCTGGATCACCGTAGCCAGGTTGTCCCTAGACAGATAGGAGGCTAGCCGTCTAGCCTGCCGAAGATGAAAAAAGGCAGTTTTGGTAACGGCGGAGACCTGGGCCTCCATCGTCAATGAAGGGTCCAAGAGGACTCCCAGACTCTTTACCAGTAGAGACGGGCATAGCACTTCACCATCCAGGGTATATCCCCACTGCCCAGTCTGCCCAGCCATAGGATCTCTGTCTTTGCTGGATTCACCCTCAACTTACTGGAACGCAACCATCCAATAATGGCCTCGAGGCACTGATGAAAACTGTCGGGTACAGACTCTGGTCAGCCCTCCATCTTTAACACAAGCTGAGTGTCGTCAGCATATTGATAACACTTGAGCCCGAAATCTCGGACCAGCTGAGCAAGTGGTCGCATATAGATGTTAAACAACAGAGGGGAGAGAATGGCCCCCTGAGGAACCCCACAATGTAGAGGGGACCTTTCAGAGACCAGGCCTCCCCTCTCTACTCGCTGTCCACGGTTGTGAAGAAAGGAGGCCAGCCAATTTAAAGCTGTCCCCCTAACTCCAGCAACGGCAAGGCGGTGGGTCAGAAGATTGTGATCGACTGTGTCAAATGCTGCTGTGAGATCCAATAACACAAGCAGCACCGACCCGCCCTGGTCAAGCTGGCATCGGAGATGATCTGTGATGGAAACCAATACAGTCTCTGTCCCATGCCCCGCACGGAAGCCAGACTGGAAAGGATCCAGTCCGGCTGTGTCATCTAGAAACTGCTGCAGCTGCACCGCTACTGCCCTCTCAATCACCTTGCCCAGAAATGAAAGATTTGAAACTGGGCGGTAGCTGGAGGGAACTGAATGATCTAAATCTGTTTTTTTCAGCAGAGGAGAGTGGGGGAAATAATAATAGAATGCAAAGTCTGTATATGTACCCTATATATTCACATATAAGTCTAGAACTTAGTCTTTTCAGGAAAACCTAAAAGGAAGCACCAAACCCCTCTACTATCTTTGGCACCACTTCTGGTGTGGGTGGGGAAAACTGGTGGCAGATAGAAGCGACTGCCAACACAAGGTGGCATTGATGCTTTCTCCTTTCCATGGAATGTCCCTCAACATATTCACAGGTCATATAAAAATTCATAATTTTAGCCAAAAATATCTTCCCATGGCTTATACATGACTATACATAATACTTCTAGGACATTTTAAAAAAAATATTTGGATCATGATTGCAAATTAAATACTGCCTAACTAAGGTATGTTGAAACTTGCATCACTGGCATCACAACCACCTTGGTGGCCAGGCAGATACAATTATCCCTCCATTTTCAAATGTTTCATACTTCTGGTTTTGATTATTCACAAGTTTCTATTGCTAGCCTTTTCTGCCAACATTGGAGCCACTGTGCAATCATTCACATGGAAGCCCTTTCATCTGGACTTCCATGTGAAGCCCTGATGAGGTGGGGAGAGGCATGGGATCGTTGCTCATGCCATGCCTACCTATGATGGGGTTGCCATGTGAACATTCACACATCAGCCCCATCCATAATATGAGCAGGGGGGAAGTGTTCCATTCTACCTTCTTTGGCCCATGCAAAATAGACATGTGACAGGGAGGAAGAAGAGGAGTTAGCCCCACTTTACTTATCCTTATTCTTTTGTTCCATGAGTGTCTGTTAAACCTGAGCAAGGGAAGGGAGGTACTGTGGAGAACAAAAACACAAGACACACAAGAAGTGACACTGCAGCCATGGGTAAGACCTATTCCTCTTCCTGTATTCTGTTTATTTTGCTTGGCACCACCCCTCCTTTCCCCAAGTGAAAGAGACATACACAGAACACAGAAAGAAGAAAAGGAAGCAGAATCTGCAGGGTAAATGAAGTCCCTTGCGAGATTGGCTCCTCCTCTGCTTCTCACAGGGACCAAGGTATATATCTCACACCACACCTCCCACACCCCAGGACCACAGTGGCAATGCCCCATTCCCTCCTAGAGATATTTGGGAGTCTTCCACCTTTGCAGCAGAACTGCATCCCTAACCCTTGCAAAAGTGAAAGGATGACTGTAGAAGAATGAAGTACACTAAAAGTAATGTGAAAACCACAAGTGTGTCATCATGGATAGAAGGTAAGAAGGTTGCTACTATTTTATTTTTTTAAATAAAAAACTCTCTGACTGCTGATCATTATGACATTTACCTTTCCAAACTTGTTCACCTCAATGCAATTTTCTTTAAATTTCTCCTGTAAAGTCTCTGCTAGTCGACAGAGCAAGGCGCCATTATCCAATTTCTCCATGAATGCTTCAGCTGTTATTTCCTTTCCTGAAACGAAATTAAAATAGTAGCAATCAACATCAGATATGAATTATCCTCATTCTATGAGGAAGTTCTGTTGTACTGCAAATCTAAGTCTTTAATAAAACGTGGTTGCTTCTTGTCAAAGAATATTATAAATGCACAACCTTCTGAAAAATAAGCCAAGGAGTCCTTGGTTAAGAAAAAAATATATAGCCCACAACTTAAAGCTAGAAAAATATTATTTGTACTGTGGTTTCCTTCTTTATGGAGGAGATAGGATAAGCCCCAAGTGTGTTTTTCCACACTTCCCTTTCTTTTTCTATTGTGTCTACAAGGAAAATATCAATTTTGCTTCTGGTTCTGAACAAACTACTGTTCTTTAGAAATTATTTATTCATTTGCTTAAAGTATTTAAGATACTTTTGTGTATACCACAGTGAACATAACCACAAATGAAGAAGGCATGAAATGCAATAAAACACAATCTTCATAAAATATAACAGGGCAAAAATGTTTTAACTTGGAGCCATTTCAGACTATACAGTTTTAGAAATATTGTATATTCCATTAGATATTGCATGGTTTCACATCCTGTGGAATCCTGGGATGTGCAGTTCAAGGAGATGTCCTTAGAATTCTCTGCCAGAATTCTAGCGTGTCACCAAATTACAAACTACAGAATAATTAGGGGTGTGCAAAACAGCACAGATTCTGTTCTGTTTTCGTTCTGTTTTTATTCTGTTTTTGGGTACCTCCCCCCCCCCCCGGTTCTGTTTTTGAGAAGGTTCTTCTTGAAACGGAACTTAGGGTTCCAAATTAATGTTCTTTCAAGCCCTACTACAGTATAATCAGGAAGTTTTAAGTGCATCTGCCACTAAGATCATTCTATCTCTGTTCAAGAAAAAATTCAATCATGGAACTCTGAATCATTCAGCTATGAAGGTTGCCAATGGGTCAAGTAATACTGCCAAGCTATGTACCTCTTGCATTGTAGTAATCCCATCCACATCAATCTGCATAACCAGTTTTTATACATTAGATACCCCCTTTATTGATCAGTATAAAGTGACTTAAAGCAGGGATTGACACAGTATAATCTAGGGATCACATGTTACCCACCAAGGCTTTCTGATGATGCCCACAATTACCCAAATCTTCCTTGGACCAAACTTTTCAGACAAAAGAGGCAAATTGCTCTTCCCCAGAGTTCCCAAGATGGGCAATTACTGAAATAGCTAATCAGATCCTTCTACAATGCTTAACATTAAAAAACACCCATTCTTCTCATCCAGAAGTATACTTTCTGGACACATCTGGTTCAGTTTACTTTTATCCCCATTTTCTGGCAGACCGTGCAGTTCTTAAGGGCAAAAGGAGCAGAAAATTGGCTCACAGACCTGCTAAAGCCGCCCACACCAGCTTTAAACTACGGTTAATGAAATAACAATCCAGAACCTAACAGTGGTTTCAGATTCTGGCTTCTGAAAACATTATGCAAACAAACCACAGTTCATGTCATGCAGACATTATGAGGAACTGTGGATAGTTTAAAATCAGAAAATAGTTTATTTCATTTAGTCCTCTGGTGGGCAAAAGAGAATGTGATGGCAGGGAAAGCATTCAAGCTAAATCTTATTGCAGCGCATATATGTAACATGAAGTCACTGTTTCTAATTATGTCTAAACAAAAACACCACAAAGAAATATCAATTCATAATGAAATGTTGCACTCTCAATCTGATGCACAAAAACAAAGATGAGGAAAAAGCAAAACTATTAATATAGTTTTAAAAAGTCCAAATGGGTTTAGCTAGAGAAAGAATATGAAACAAAACCAACTGTAGCTCTTGCCAATTCTTGAATATTCAAATACTGTGACTTGTTACCATAACTTTTCACTTATAAAACCCTAAGTGCATTGGGATGCAAATCTTGGCTTTTTCATTCTCACATGCAAGAAAAGATAGTTGCAGACATGTTGTCTCTGCTGGGAAGAGATTTTTGTACTTCTTCTAGTATTAGTTTTTTTACACTGTAGGCATATTATCAACCAAAAATTGTCTGTGCAGAAAGGTCTTTGTTTTTCATTTATTTTTTTCAACCCTGCCCCCAACAACTGCCATTCTGTCAGTAACATCCTCAGATAGAGATCCAATTTATGCCTGGTATGTTTCTTTTTTAGCCATTGCTGAGGGAGAAAAGCACAATCTCCCTCTTACAAAAACAATTTACCCAGAGACTCAGTTTCTGTGCTCTACACACAAAAAAATTTCAGGTGGCTGAAATTTTTTTTAGCGAATCAGGAAGAGTAAGTCCATAATACAAAATAATTTAAATTCTATGACTCATTCTTTAAATGTATATAGACTTAATTAAATCAATTTTCTATTTCAGCTATGAAGTTTCAGTCTAAAAAACTGAAAATGACTCTTAATTGGTAATTTAGTGGTTACAAAAGAATACCACAATGCATGTTGGAAACACTTGAAAACTGTGTCAATGCACTTTGACAGAAATTAATCTCCATCGATAAACTTCAGTGGACACTCAAGAGTGCAAGTCTGATCAGTCCTTCTTGCCCCATTGTGCTACATTTCATTTGTAGCTGTTGACACTGGCAATGTTGCAGAAATCTGAAGAAGTTTTCTCACATTTAGAAAAACTGTCATTATCTTGAAGGCATTCATTGTAAAGTTATGTGCACTTGTTCAACTTGGATTTTAAATGGCCACAATTAATAGCGAGGGACACTTGCAGTTCCTGAACTACTTCCCTGTGCCTTGTAAACCTTTCTTGAGGTTGACTACAGAAAAAAAAACCAGAAATGTGATGTACACATTTTACCTATAATATTCCATTGTTGTTGGTGAAGCTGCCTGGCTTTTTCTAAGAGGCTGTCAACATGTTGCAGACTAGAGAAAATGTACATATCTAGTCTTTGTAATGTTTTCCTAAGCTGAAGGGATGGTGAAAGAAGCTTTCTTAGGATGTGTATGGTTATTGCAAATTCCACATTCAGCTAAAACAATGTATCCAGCTTGAGAAGAAATCTCACTGTTGTATAGATTACTCTTGTTTAGTTCTTCAAGTGTTCTCACTACCACACTGTACAGTTCAACAAAACGTTAAATAGCATCAAGTCAGTCAACCCAACAGGTTTCACTTAGCGGCAACAGGTTATTTGCTCTTGATTCAGGGAAACAGTCTTTTCTATTTTTCTTCAATAGTTCCAGTCTGATGGATGATGCTCTGAATAAATTGCACACAGATGATATTGTTCTTTGGCAGTTTCTGATAGGTGGAATGCATCGTCTTGACATCAAAAATGTTGATTAAACATCCATGATGTCAAAACCTGGTCATTTCCACTATGTTGGCTGTTGCTGCTATTGCAATGTAAATTGGTGGAAAGATAGGTAATTATAATGTGACTAAATTATCAAAATTTTGTTGAGATAGTGCTTGCAATTCTGGAGGAACTCAGTTTTGCTTAATATAGACTTAGCATAGAGATTTGGTTAACTAGTTAAAATTCATGAGTATACTACCTGACGTTTTTTTTGTGGTGGGGGGAGTTTACCTGACTTTTCGGGGGGGGGGGGGGGGTTGAACCTGAACCCCCCCCCCTTGCTACAGGCTTTCCTACTCTCAACACAACCATACAATGGCCAAGAGGGAGCAGGGAATAGCCAGCTATGCAAGCTACAAGGTACCCTATGGGAGCAATCTAATGTTCAAGAGTCTCATAGGGTGAAGCTGTCATTGTGAGTCTATCAGAATATAGATGGGTAGCCATCAGCTGCCAATTTTCAACTAATATGTGACTGGGGTTTGCAGGAAAACAGTGAGTGTCAGGAGGTGGTGAGATTTTGAGGAAAAACTTTTGCCTAGTAAAGTTTCACACTATATCTTTTCAGTACACGATTTCATCCATTATTTGTGTACAAAAAAGTCAGTTACTCCCTCTCAAAATATTGGGGTTTGTACTGAAGGGGTTTTTTAACACCCTTCAGTATTTTATGCAAACTGCTGTTTTTACAGAAAGGTAAAAAAATTGGATGTTGATCATTTCCTCCAAAAAAAAAGTCTCAAAATGTGTCAAGATACCCATTATTATCAAATGTAATAAAACCTGTGAGTCAGCCAGTGTTATGTACAGGCAGTCCCCAAGTTATGAACTAGATAGGTTCTACAGATTAGCTCTTAAGTTGAATTTGTATGTAAGTCAGAACAGGTACATTTTAAGAATAACTTCAGCCATATATGTGTATGTGTCTGTGTGTGTATTATATTTGTTTGTATTGTTTGTATTGCATAGGGGAGGACTAACACCACTGTGAGGTTTGTTTTGCTCTCTGTGACCCTGTTCAGAAGAATTCACCTTACTTTCTGTTCCTGTGATAACTAGATTTTGAAAAAAAATTGGCTTGTTGTGGAAACAAAGATTGGGGATAAAGTTTCAGTGGAGACCACTTTTCCCCATGATAGTAACTGTTTCTGAATTGAATTTCCATTCTTGGGGCTAGATTCCTCTCACTTCCTGTTGTCTCAACCCTGTTCTTAACCATGAATCATTTATAAGTCAGATGTTTGTAACTCTGGGACTGCCTGTAGTGGTTTGATCATTGGAGTACATCTCTGGAGACTAGGATTCAAATGTCCATAAAACCCACTGGGTTACCTTGGGCAAATCACACTCTGCCAGCTTCCAAGGAAGGAAATGGCAAATCTCTTCTGAATAAATCTAGTCAAGAAAACCCTGAGATAGGTTTGCTTCAGGTCACCAGATTAGAAACAACTTGAAGGCATACAACAAAACAATTTACGTGTTTAGCTCTGTACTGCAGAATAACTGCAAATTCATCCCTCAGCTCATTTCACTGCAAATTTTCTCTCACAGGTTTTCATTGCATGGCAAGCCAGAGCTCTTAAAATAAACTATTGTTCTGTGGAAACCAAGACATAACTGTGCTCTGATTTGCTCCTCTCCAAAGAAAGTTGAGGCAGAATGGTTTGTTGAAGGATTATGTCACTAATTTTTTGAGAAAGAAATAAACCAGAAGAGCAATTGTCCTCAAGTTCACAAAATGTGTAAATCCCATCTATGAAAAAAGCAACATATAAATCAAATAAATAAAATACATTGAACAATAACAAACATTTCTTCATGTAGTACATCATAAGCTAGGGCTCCCATGGCTCCTTTGCTTAGTGTATCTTGTGAATGGGCTCTCAAGATTGTATCCACATATGCAGGTTTATTTTAATTACTCAAAATGGCACCCCAAAGAATAAACAGAAGATATGTGTTTTGCTAGACTGGTCTAGTATTGAAAATTATATGAGATCATCTGAGAGGGGAGATAAATACAAGCTCTGATAATTATTTACTATATTAGATAATTTAAACAAGAGTTCACATACTGTGGTGGAAAAGAAGTAAATACTAACAATATCATACAATATTGTGCAGTGCAAATAGAAGGAATGTTTGGACCTCCAGCTATTGATAGACTTCAACTCACATTAATATTATCCAGCACAGCCAGCTATGAGGGGTCCAACAGCATCTGGAAGACAACATGTGTTCCCCATTCTTGATTCAGTAGCTGTTGTTGTGAAAGCTAAAGAATCACCACACTTTTACTTCCTCCTAAAGACACTTGTAGGACAAATTGATTCATTACTTGATTGATTGATGAATTGATTGATTGACTGATGTTAATGTTAACAGATTGAGTGACTGGATGGGTTTATTAAGTACAGTAGAGTCTCACTTATCCAAACTTCACTTATCCAAGGTTCTGTATTATCCAAGGCAGTCTGCCTTTTAGTAGTCATTGTTTTTGTAGTAAATGTTGCAATGTTTTGGTGCTAAATTCGTAAATACAGTAATTACTACATAACATTACTGTGTACTGAACTGCTTTTTCTGTCAATTTCTTGTAAAACATGATGTTTTGGTGCTTAATTTGTAAAATCATAATGTAATTTTATGTTTAATAGGTTTTTTTCTTAATGCCTCCTTATTATCCAAGATTTTTGCTTATCCAAGGTTCTGCCGGCCCATTTATCTTGGATAAGTGAGACTCTACTGTAGTGGATAAATGTCCAGGAAGAGGCCAGAAGACTTCTTCCATATCCAAGGCTGCATGAATAAAAAGCAATCTAAAGTAATTACCTTTTAATAACATTCTTGCAACCATTACTGGAATAAGATACAGTGTGTTCCAAGCTTCTCTTCACACTATTTGTCAGTTTGAAATTTGTGAAGGAGTTGTTGCATACAGACATGGAGATTGCCATCTGTTTCACCCTGATTGTTTAGACCCATCAAGATGATAAATATTTCTAAATATTGTACTACTTGTTTTTAAATGGGTGGGAGGTGAGCACTTTTGCTTCCACTGAAAACTTATGGACTTTGTGGCATAGTGCCAGAACAGCTACACTATCCAACCATATACATGCCTGCAAAGGCAGAGGAGTGGATTTTTTTTCTTGCTTTTATTACATATTGGAACCCAGTACACAGGATTACAGTCCTAGAATGCTTTTCTTATTGCAATTTCCATTAATAAGTTTGTATTTAGCAACACACTTTGGCTAAAGGCCTGCATATTATTTACTACCTAAAGAAACCATGTGTAGGACTGCAACTTTGGGATGTTGCATTTCAATATAGTATGGGATAATCTCTGTATCAACAGAAGATAAAGTCTCAGATATTCTGTGGAAAGACAAAACTGCTAATAATAGTGAACCATATTGAAATGAAAGACTTCTAGCCCAAGGAAATGCCTAGAAGGTCCATGTTTTGTTGGAAGTGGATAAATTAAACTACATATAAAGTTCATGCAGAGACAGGGTCATACTGCAATTATGGCTGCTGTCTAACTTTTTAAAGATCAGAATTATTCAGTCCAGACAACAGAGTAGCGATGAAGTGATCACAGATCACAACTGACTGCTTCCCACATTAATATCACCTTTCTGATCTTTCTCAGCACCAAAGACTTACCAAACAGCATGATGCTAGATCTGGAGGGTCTTAGCTTACCACAAATAACAATGCAGGTGTTTCATTCACACATTTGACAAAGAAGAGAAGTCAATGGTTATAACTCATTTCATGAAGATGTTTCTAGTGGCAGTAGGTACCCTGTGGAGTTGATAAAGTGAGGATGGACTCACCAGGATCAAAGACAAGGGGATATCAGAAGTGAAGTCTTCTATATGCAGTTTGCTATGCAACTTCCTCCCTTGAAAATCTTTATACACTAGTGCAGGCACTGTATAATGGAGGACAGGGAACACTGTACAGCTAAGCAGTTAATACCTGACAAGGGATGTACTTTTTTGTAGAGAATGTTAATAGCACTAGCACTAGCCCACATAGTGTTACACATCTGTCCATCACATATATTTCTTATTCCCAAATGTATTCATGTGTTACTACTGTTCATAACATACTCTTGGGCCCTGTAGGTCTTCAAGGAAAAAGACCTAAGAGTCCCTAAATAGCTTGTGGATCCTCTGTAAAGAAAAATAAAACTATCTTGTTCTCTTCAGTTCTTGAAAGCTATAGCTAGTACAAGACACTCAAACAGAGTTAAATAGAAAATCCTTGTGTCAAAGACACTTGAAAAGGAACACTATGTATGCTTCTATGCTAATGCTAGGAGTCTCCAAACCAAAATGATGAAATTAGACTGCTGAGTTTTAAGAGAGAACACAGATATGAACATACCAAAACTGTGGTGAAGCCGGGACTACTAATACAAATGCTATAGAGAAAACAGCAAAGATTCTGTGTATTAGGGAGTAATTCTATATAGACATTTAATTCTGGGCCCGAACAAAGTGTCAAAAACCTATGATGGTTTTTACCACCAACCTCCATGCTGCTGCAGAGGTGGAAGGGAATTCTTACAGCCAGGCTCCAAGCTGCTGCAGAGTCAGGAAAGAGGTTTTTTTTTTACCATCCAACAGTGCCAAATCCAGTTCAGCACCACTGGATGGTCAACCTTACTTTCTCCCTCCCATTCTCATCATAGTGGTAGCCTCAAGGCACAACGTGGCTTGTAGCCACTGCTCGTCACTTGGAGTAATGTCGACCCGGGCACTAGACAGCCACAGGAGTGAGGGCAAAAAGGAGAATTTGGACCTTTCTTTCCCCCTCCAGTCACCATTCCCTGCTATAACAAGAACAAGAGGGGGATAGTAATTGTCATTTCATGTCCCTGGACCACAAGATGCTCATATGAACAGTTATGGACAGTTCTGTCTCAGAATAATTTTAACTGTTTATATCAGCTTGAAGTCACAGTTTGTTCTGGATTCTCAGGGACAATTTTAATAACGTAGTTCAAGGCCGTGTTAATCTGAATCAGCTCTGAACATCATGCAACCACCAGGAAACAGATTCTTCCCACCCCTTTCAGGATAAATGGTCCATATAAATTGGTTTGAGAATCTATATAAACCCTGTTTGTTGAGCAAACTGGAAACCTTAAAGGCTCCTGACTCCTCTTCAGAAATGCTGTGAATGATAATAATAAACAGCAAAACTAACATATGTATCATCTACTGGCCTAAAATACTTCAGACAATATTCAAAAGAAGAATGAAAATGAAGGTATATAGAGGATTATACTAGACTAAAATGCTAGAACAGTTTGTTATGGAACCAAGCAGAGGGGACCTGATCCTAAGTAGGACTGCCTAAGATGTAATATGATGAGTGATCATAGAACCAATTGGAAATAATGGTCACAGTACCATTTAATATAATTTATATGTAAGAAAATCCAGTACAATGAAATGTCAATAGGGTAATATTACTTCACGATTTCAGCCTATTGAAACCAACACTATTAGAATTTCAATGTACTGCTAATCATTTCTCAAAGATATATCAACTGTATCTGAATATATATATCCACCAAAAGATAAGACCTTTCTCCCTTCACTTTGAAAAGGATGACCTACTTCCCCGAGAACTCCCTTTCTAGACTGCAGAAAAACTGTCATGATGGGAGCAGGATTTTTTTGAAGACCTCACCTACTGATGTATGTACCTAGCTCTTCTCTGCTATCTTTAAAAGAACAAAACTGTTTCTAGGTGCAAAATGGTGTGTACAAAGTGCACACCATAACATCTTTCTAAAAGGCAAACAGACATACATGTGACTTTCAGTGAAATACTCTGGATTGCTAACAAGTCCTGTCTTCCCAGTGGCTTTTATATTTGTTGTATTTTAAATATCCTTCATCATCTGGTGTGGAGAATAATGCTTTGCTAGTCCAATTCTGTCAGACTGCTTGGAAAGGCAGGTGAGTGAAGATGCAGGACACTGAAGAGCCACCTGTTTTCTCCAAGACAAAAAAGGAGCAACCCACCCACACAGATCCTTTTTAAAGAGAAATTGTAATCCAGTGTGCTGGAAGTCTGAGAGGAAACAATTTTTCTCTGCTCCAGCTGAAGATGGCTAGTTCCAAACATCCTGTAACCTGTCATACCTCAGCCACCTTTGGTTTGTGAACCTGATTCAGAAATGAACTTTGACCAGGATGAAGCTTATTCTGACTTTTTGCCTAATCCGCAGAGCTCCTTCCAATTACAGAGCCCAGCTGTTGATAGCTCGGATGCTTCCTTAATTGGGAGAGATACTGAAAATATTACTCCCGTGGCTGAACCAGATGTCCCGAGTTCCCCAGGGAATGTATCCTTTAACAGAAGGGAGTTTCTGCATCGCCAGATATCAGAAAAACAAGGGCTCTGAAGGAGTCAACGTTTGGCATCTCGAGGGGATAATGGAGAGAAGATTCCCTTGGGAACCTCTGGGGAGTTTGGCTTTCCTTCACTGTGATCAAATCTAAGTTTCATAAAAGTGCCCTACACTGTGAACACTTTACGGTGTCAACGTAGCGATTTCCTGAGAACAGTTCACTGACTCTAGTTTCCTGATTTCACCAAGCCAAGTTTCCTGTTCCTAGAACCGGAGTAAATTCACTTCCTTGTGTTGTTCCTGAATCAAGATTGGTTTTAGCTTTGTCTCATTCCTGCCTTGATATCAAAGACTTCTTAGTGACTTTGGACCTTGTTATTCACTCTTGCTTCCTTGTTGTTTTCCCCGCTCAAGAATTTTCCAACAGTTTTGAGCGTGTTTCGGTTTCTGGACTTTGGACAATAATATTGAACATTTCTCTTCAATTCTTTGGACTAATTCATACCTTTTTATAAAGGACTATTGCTCACTCATCCTTTCCACTTATTCATTCCTGAATTTATAATTGTTTTAATAAAGATATTATATGATAATTGGCCTCTGTTAGGTTTCCAGTGCTCACGCTGCCTTGGGGTGCAACATAACCTTTCCATGTCATGGAATGTCTGAGGAACCTATGCATTGCCTGGTCCTACACAGCAGACTTTTGGGATGTATGTGTGTGGGAGGGGGCATTATGCATGGAGCTATTTACCATCTCCTTACATGATAATCATAAAAGGACTCAGGCAAACATAAAGCACATGTATGTCACCAATAGGATTTCGGCCATTATAAACTGGAAAATATTTATTTGGTTGCCTAGAGAATTGTTATCAACTAGCAAAAGCATAATTGTAGAATCATAGGGTTTTTATTTATTTTTTTTTGCATTGGGACTGTGATGCTTCCTAGAAGCAGAATTGGAAGGACATCCATAGGCCATCTAGCTCACCCTTGTCATAGTTCAATCAATTCCATGAAACAGTTTTCCAATTTCTGTTTTAAAAACATCAGTGAATAAGAGTCCACCATTTGCTGAATTGGGGACTTTATAATTTTATGCAATTATTGTGCTATTCTTCTGCTTTAACCACCATGGTGAATCCAATGGCATCCTGGAATATGTAATTTGGGGAACCACTGGATATCTCTGGCTGATAATTCTAAATACCTCTCCCTGAACTGCAAATCCTAGGACCCCATGAGATTCATCCATAGTATTATAGTGATGTGGTGTAAAAAGTCACTGGTGTTTATCTCATGCTAAGTATCTATCTTCCAGGACTACCGTACCTTACAATACGGAACTGACTGCCTTCCCCATGTTCTGTTCCAAAGAATAAGACTAGAAATATGAATTAAAAGAGCAATGAAGGTATGAGTTAGCTTCCAGTTAGTTACCGAAAAGTAATCAGAACAAGAACAACTTATTCCTCTAGGCTCAAACGGCATATTTTCATTAAGCTATTGTTGACTGACAGGTCAGTGGTTCAAATTCAGGGAGAGCAGGTGAACTCCTTCTGTCAGCTCCAGCTCCCCATGCAGGGACATGAGAGAAGCCTCCCACAAGGATGGTAAAACATCAAACATCCAGGCATCCCCTGGGCAACTTTCTTACAGACAGCCAATTCTCTCACACCAGAAGAGACTTGCAGTTTCTCAAATCACTCCTGACATAAAAATAAATATCATAATGGCACACTGTGCCATCATACCACATAACTCATGATATGATTTTTATATTAGCTTCAGCTGCAAAATACTACCTTCAAACTACTTAACTATTTTCTCTAAATCAGCAAAAAATCAAATAAATTTGAGATTTCAAAGATGTATTGTTGGGAGTACGAGGGTTTAGGGAAATCATTAAAGGAATATTGGCAAGACTATGATATCCTCAGTGCTTTGGGACATACTTAATTTCAACAAACAACAACAATAATAATTGTTTGTTGCTATTGCAAAGCCAAAGATTTGGTCAATGAATTTTAATGAGTTCAAGGCCACTCTGGTGAAGAATAAGAGGAGTTCTAATCCAACAAATCTGGCAGGTAGCAAGTGGGAAATGTACAATGATATAGGTAAATCTGAAGATTTATAATGAAATATGAATGAAATATTCTTTCTCACACTTCTATTTCTGTTTCATATTTTATAATGTAAAGAGGCTAATTCCCAATAATTTAAAAATGTGTATTCAAAAGAGGTACAAATATTTTGCTAAACTGAGCAATGTATAAATCTGACAATTCACAGTTTTGATCTAAATCTAATGAGCATCTCACTTACAGGAGAGCCACTGACAGGAATGAGATGTAGGCTAGTCACATCAAATGCAAGTCCCATTCATTTGAAATTGTGTATGCTAAATAGGATTAACACTGGCTTTAACTCTCTATACTTTAAGAGTGTATCAATGGCTATAGTGCTTTGCTCATACACCGATTCTGCCACATAGACATTTGGAAAATACAGCCTCTGACATGAGAGTAATATCTATTGCTTTCAAAAGTACTCAAAAGACACCCTTCAATAGAAGTGATAATCAAAACCGCCAGGTATTGGACAGACTTCCATGGCTACTATGAATGGTGGTGGTTACACATAAGTGACAACAGCTCAGTGTGGCAAATGCAGTTCCAGACAACAGTTCCAGACAACAGCCCCAGGTTCAGCACATATGTGCTAAATCAAGGGCTACTCCATTGAGCTAACCTGGTGTGGACAAGGCCTTTGTGTTATTATTAAGAACACATTTACAGCCTATTTGTGTTGTTGTTGGGGGGGGGGAGTTGTGCCTCTTGTGCAAGTATCTAAAGTGTAGGTCCCTAAAATATTGACACCAATAAGCCAGGATTCATACTATCAGGTGTGTGTGTGTGTGTGTGTGTGAGAGAGAGAGAGAGAGAGAGAGAGTTAAGAGTTCAAAATTTTTATATATGTTATCCAATTGTAATACACGCAGTCTCAGAGTTACAAACATCTGACTTGCATATGACTCATAGTTAAGAATGGGGTTGAGACAACAGGAAGTGAGAGATATTGCACATAAACAAATCTTGCTCCCTCACCTCCAATCCTGATTATGCTCACAGCACCTGGAAGGCTGCTGGTTATTGTATGTTTTTATTGTATTTTATAGGTCTTTAATTTTACATGTTATATGTTTCGCCCCTGTGTCGAAGTGTGTTAAAGCACTGAGCTGCTGAACTTGCAGACCGAAAGGTCCCAGGTTCATATCCCGGGAGCGGAGTGACGCCCACTGTTAGCTCCAGTTTCTGCCAACCTAGCAGTTCGAAAGTGAGTAGATCAATAGGTACTGCTCCGGCGGGAAGGTAACGGCACTCCATGCAGTCATGCCGGCCACATGAGATTGGAGGTGTCTACGGACAATGCCGGCTCTTCGGGTTAGAAATGGAGATGAGCACCAACCCCCAGAGTCAGACATGACTGGACTTAACGTCAGGGGAAACTTTTACCTTTACTATGTTTTAAATGTACCTTGTTGTTGTATTTTGTGGTGTATTTTTGGCCTGGTCCCCATGTGAGCCACCTCAAGTCCCTTCAGGGAGATGGGGTGGGATACAAGAATAAAGCTATTATTATTATTATAACTTTACCCCTAGGAAGAAAAATTCACTCCTTAAACAGTTATTATCATGGAGAAAAGGTGTTTCCACTAAAGCTTTATCACAAGACCTTATTTCCACAACAAGCCAAATTTTTCAAAATCCAGTTATCACAGAGACAAGTGAGGTGAAGTCTTCTGAACAAAACAAACCCCATGGGGGTGTTAAACCTTCCCTATGCAATCCAAAGCTCGTGTGTGTGTGTGTGTGTGTGTGTGTGTGTGTGTGTGTGTGTGTATACATATATACATCTGGAGTTACACTTAAACATGTACCTGTTTTGACTAACATACAAAATATTACATGCATTTATCACACTAGGACACCTCAGTATCTTAGGCCAATTTGGAGACAATCAGATCTACACAGATGCCCAGATAATGCCACAAAAAGAAGCATTTGAGGTTTCAAACATATCTGCATTCTTTATTCAGAAATGAATGGATTCAGTTTTCATAGCAAATATAAAATAAATCAGATTGGATTCAAATTTGTTTGTACTTAGGTTAAATTAAAATCTATGGGGAAATGATGGTCATAACTTAAATCCCTTGCTCTCACATAGAACTATATGTAAATTGTTCAGTCTATATGTAATCTATTGTGGCATACAATGTCTAGTTTCTGAAGTGATGTGAAACATCTGATATATCAGTCCCTCTAACAGTGAACTCAACTGATATTGGCAACACATGTGTAGCTAAAATTGTGTGATGTTTTAAAGAAGTACAACAACCCCCCACATATTTTTACATCTTTAAAAAACAATTCAGTGGCAAAGCAAAGTACAGTAACCACTAAACAAGAGGGCTTAGCATGATTAGTATCAACCTGTTAAGTAACAACTGGAAAAGCAAACTGAGGAAGCAGTGAACAGAATGGAAGAAATGGCTGACCGAACAGCAGAGAAAAGACGTAGTAACCATTTGTTGCAAGTTTAAATTGTGAAAATCAATTCATAGGTTTGCAGCAATGCATATTCTGCTCCATACTGTAGAAGTAAGAAAACAGTGTTGAAATTGTGAGAAGCAGAAAAATGATAGACTGCTTTGAGGAATATAGCACAGAGGGAAGATGCCTGAGGACAATTCTGAACTAAGACATTTTATTGCTGCAATAAATGATGAACAATTCAAGTCAAGCTGGCAAAGTTATTTTGGAACAAAAAGACTCATAATTCTTGCCCTGTGCCTGGACAGAAATACAACAAATTAAATAACTAACCATTTTCAGTCCTTTCATGACACTCAAAATCTCCTGCTTAAGACAGCCATATCACTTTGCCTAATGGTAGGGCATCCCTGTTTCAAGATGTCCGAGGCAGGTGCTTCAATATGGAACATGAGGAATTGTGGTAGTGGCAGTATATAAGCAGCACATGACACCTCTTGGCTATTGCCTACATAAATATCAGAGCATGTATATTTAGGGTTACCAAGCCACAACAGCTCAGCTGTGCTTCACCAGACAAGGAGACATGTCTCTGCACACTGGAGGAAGAGGAGGAGGGTGTTTGATTTCAGATAGCTTTAAAGGCTGTGCATCAATCTCCATGTATCCAAGCTGGTGTCAGAGTCCTCTGGCTGAGTGTGAAGGTATTTGATATGCGCTGGACTTGTGTGATCACAGTGCACCAAAGGACAGAAGTAAGGAGAGATACTGGTGAGAGAAATACCCTTGGACATTTAGAGCAGAACAGTAAATAGAACTATGAATGAGCACAATTCATTACCCTTCTTGATGTAGAAGCCTAACATCAGCAGTACAGGGCCTGGGGAAAAACATTTCTGACAGCCAGCTGTGCGCTTTAAGACCCAGAAGCAATGCAGGATCTTTTAAAAAGAAATTCCGCATCTTATGTGGGCTGTAAATAAAGGTCATGAGATTTATGAACCCTAGAAGAAATACCAGCAACTGCTACAGCAACTAGGTACACTTTACTGTCCGCCTGCCCAGCAATAAATAAATAAATACAATTTTACAAAGGTCTTGTGGGGAGTGGGGTTCTCTCTTGGATTGCCTTTTTTTTAGTTAGCCAGGGTCCATGTATCTCGATTGCTCTTTCCACAGTCAGCTGATATAGAACAACCTTCCAACCTTTGCTTAGCCCATATCTTTGCCATTGTGAGCTCTAATCTAATGACATCACAGAATTCACTCCTGTGACAGCAAAATGATCTGTCCCCAAATCTCAGGTTTTGGGCCCTGAAACCTCAGTGAACTGGATACTGCTGAGCTGGCAATCCTATAATGTGCTGCCACATTAGGATTAGGGTAATAATATGTTTACAGGCTAAGAAAGGTGCTGAAAGGAAGGAGAAGATACAGATTTCGGCAGGTTAACAATTTATTGAGAGCAAGTCTTCCTACTTGTGTTTGAGAAACAAATAAGAAATTGAATTACCTGTAAAAACATCTAACAATAATAACAGTGTTGAAAAACAATCTTACCCAGCAGGTTTGTCAACCATAGAGCCAAATCCTCCTTCATTGGTAACAAATTAGCCTCATGTCTGCTAGCCAGCCACTGGCTATACTGGTGCATGTCGGAGAGGCCAGGGCCTCGGGCCTTGGGGCTCAAGGCAGTGCACATCCTTCAACAACTGGCGCTACCTGTTTTTCAAAAAAAAAAAAAAAAGGAGGGAAGGAGAAGAAGTGATTTAGCGTGTCTCATGAAGCATTGTATTTTTATTATTTTTGGCTGAGAATGGTTCAGATTCTATATGACCTTAAAATAAAAGAACAGAAGTCCATTCCATGAAAATAATATACAGGGTGTTTGAAAAAGAACTCCCTAGTTTTAAGTTAAAACACATTAAAACTAGGGAGTTCTTTTTCAAACACCCTGTATATGACAACCATATGTTGTTTATTATGACTATCCTGTGGTTAGTCTGACTAGAGGAGACTCATTGACTATTAAGGTCTACTTATATGTTGACACACCATTTAACAATTGATTAAAAGGTCCACCCATCATGATTATTATTGAAATGGATCACTTTACTGCTGGTAAATCTAAGAACAAAAAACAGATGAATGCCCTTGACATACTGTTGGCAAAATCCTCTGCAAGCAGGATTAAAAAGTCAGATAAAGCAGAAAACCTTCACACACAGATAGATACCTTCATAAAAACTCCAACCATCACCCAAGTCAAAAAAGAAGCACAATCAAAGCCCTGACAGACCGTGCACAAAGAATCTGCGAACCTCACCTCCTCCAAGGTGAACTAAACCACCTAAACTGGGCTCTACAGGCCAATGGATACTCCACCATGGGCATCAGAAGAGCTGTGAGGTCAAGAACAAGCCAGGAGAGTAAAGACAAAGATCCACCCAGAGGAAAGGTGTTCTTACCATACATCAAGGAACCACTGACCGCATAGGCAGACTGATGAAGAAACACAACCTACAAACTATCTACAGACCCACAAAGAAAATCCAACAAATGCTACGGTCAGCGAAGGACAAGAGGGATCCTCTCACCTCTGCAGGAGTCTACTGTATATCATGCAGCTGTGGACAAGTCTACATAGGGACCACCAGACACAGCATTGCCCAAACACGAGTCAAAGAACATGAAAGGCACTGCAGACTAACTCAACCAGAGAAATCAGTCATAGCAGAGCACTTGATGAACCAACCTGGACACAGTATATTATTTGAGAACACAGAAATGCTTGACCACTCCAAAAACTATCATGTCAGACTATATAGAGAAGCATGTGGACAACTTCAACAGAAAGAAGGAAACCATGACAATTAACAAAATCTGGCTACCACTATTAAAAAATTCAAAAATCAGACCAGTAAATAAGAAGCAACATTCTGAAAACAGTTCCAGACATGAATCAACCAGGGGTAGCTAACGACTCTGAACAAAGGATGCCCCCAGGAAGGAAGAAGACAGGAGATGAAGCTATCCAATGCTAATTAAGGTGATTAACTACAACATTCACACTGGCCCCCAACTGACAAGAGTTCTTCTCTCACCCTGGACTTTCCACAGATATATATCAACCTTCCTTGCTTAGTTTCTGCATATCTCACAACCTCTGAGGATGCCTGCCATAGATGTGGGTGAAACATCAGGAGAGAATAATTCTGGAACATGGCCATACAGCCCGGAAAACATACAACAACCCTCAGATAAAGCAGTTAAGCAAAAAGGTAAACTATGTAACAGACAATTCTTTGTGATAAATGGGACAGATTTCTCAAAATAGAATCAGTCTGACATCTGAAAAAAATATAAGTAATATTCACACACACATACTGGTATTCTGAAAGAGACATGAAGCAGCTACACATTGATGGTTTCTTTTCTATTAAGAATGCCTCCAGGGGGTCTATTCCTACCCTTTCTGATTATTTTTTGAGATCTACAAGACATTTTCTTCATTATGAAGTATTTCCAGAGAATTTCCAGCACTTTAAAGGGCTTTTTATTTACATTCTTCAGGTGAAAATAAACTAAACCAGTATTTAAGCAAATGAAATGTACCTCTCCTTGGCAGTGTGATTTTGTTATTCTAGCTAAAACAGCTTCCAACAAGAAGAATGGCAGCTATTCTCAGAACAACAGATTCAACAGAGATTAAGCGAAGGAAATAAAAACGCATTGAAAGAAAATGATCCCAATGTTTAAGTAGTATAATATTGGTAAAGCACTTTGAGAAGAAATCCTGAACAATAGTTTAAAATTTAGAATCATAGAATCGCAGAGTTGGAAGAGACCTCATGGGCCATCCAGTCCAAACCCCTGCCAAGAAGCAGAAAATCGCATTCAAAGCACCCCCGACAGATGGCCATCCAGCCTCTGTTTAAAAGCCTCCAAAGAAGGAGCCTCCACCACAGCCCAGGGGAGAGAGTTCCACTGCCGAACAGCCCTCACAGTGAGGAAGTTCTTCCTGATGTTCAGGTGGAATCTCCTTTCCTGTAGTTTGAAGCCATTGTTCCGCGTCCTAGTCTGCAGGGCAGCAGAAAACAAGCCTGCTCCTCCTCCTCCCTCCTCCCAAACATTGTCTGAGACTAGATGTGACACATGATCAATGGGAAACATGGAAAAAGACCACAATGGATTGAGGGAAACCTGGGATATTACAAGAAAGAGTTTGGAAGCAAAACCATTGCCTCTTTTTTACTTGTCCTAGGTCACTCAATAAATGTCTATGGCTGAATGAGGACATGAACCCTAATCTTCCAGAGTCCTAATCCAAAACTCAAACTACTATACCACAATGTATAATGCTGGTTCAAGTGTTATGGAAGTGAAATATTTTCCTGTTTACTTTCTGCATATTGTGCAGTTTTATTCATCTACATGTTTCCATTTTCTAACCTTAATACTTTTTAAAAAGTACAATAGGAATCAGTACGCAATGATTAATTTAAAAAGAATATTAGCTTAATCCTAAAAGGAGTAAGCCAAGCAAGAAAGCTGGATGTTGTCCCACTTAATGGGCTGGGTCTCAAAGGTATCCTGATGATCTGTCAGCTGCATCAGGATTAGAACCTAATAACCTCACAAATTACATGACTAGGAGCAGGTGGGTTTACACAGGGAGTCTTCAGCTTCTCTCCAAAGATCAGTAAGAAATGATACTGCCTGTTGGGTTCTTTGTAGGCAGCAACATGGCTCTTATGGTTGCCAAATGACTGCAGGGCGCAAATCACACCAGAGATTGCAGCCTGGAAAAAGATGAAATGATAAAGTGTTCTGCTATTTGCGAGGGGAAAATATTAATAGTGTTCTTTCCCACTTTTTAAAAGATTTCTTTATTTTAAAAAGCAAAATAAACACAATTTTAAAACAGCTTAGCAGCTTCTCTTTAGAACAATTAATCCTTGTCCATTTACAGACCCCCTGCTAATTAACAATTTAAGCCAACACTGTAATAATAATAATAATAATAAAAACTTTATTTATACCCCGCCACCATCTCCCCAACGGGGACTCGGGGCGGCTTACATGGGGCCATGCCCAAAACAATACAATGTAAACAGCATATAAAAGAACAGCACAACACAATACAATAAGCAATACAGTAAATAATATCCATTACAAAATAAAACAAGAAGACAATAAAAACAAGGGCAGACCACATGAACATTAAGTTAAAACTCGGGGTGAGAAAGACATAAAAATAAAAACCACAGCGAACAGGGTCATAAGGGAGTGGGGTATTCTGGAGGATAGATATTAGAGGGAGCAACAGAAAAGAAATATAAAATGGTTACTCTCCAAGAGCACAGCGAAAGAACCATATTTTCAAGTCTTTCTTGAAGGCTGCTAGTGTGGGGGCTTGCCTAATCTCAGCGGGCAGAGAATTCCACAATCGGGGGGCCACAGCTGAAAAGGCCCTCTCCCTTGTTCCCACAAGGCGGGTCTGGGATATCGGGAGTGGGGACAGGAGAGCTTCCCCTGATGAACGAAGGGATCGTGTAGGCTTGTGATAGGAGATACGGTCACAAAGGTAGGTGGGTCCCAAACCGTTTAGGGCTTTATATGTGATGGTATACACCTTGAATTGGGACCGGAAAATAAAAGGCAGCCAGTGGAGCTCCTTGAACAGGGGAGTAGATCTCTCCCTGTAACTCGCCCCTGTAATTAACCTGGCAGCCGAGCGCTGGACCAATTGTAGTTTCCGGGCTGTCTTCAAGGGAAGCCCCACGTAGAGCGCATTACAGTAGTCCAGTCTAGAGGTAACTAAGGCATGGACCACCATGGTCAAGTCAGACTTCACAAGGTATGGTCGCAGTTGGCGCACAAGTTTGAGTTGTGCAAAGGCCCTGTGCCTCAAGCGTCAGCGCTGAGTCCAGGAGGACCCCCAAACTGCGGACCTGTGATTTCAGGGGGAGTGCAACCCCATCCAGCACAGGCTGCCACCCAATACCCCGATCCGACGCGCGACTGACCAGGAGGGCCTCTGTCTTGTCAGGATTGATCCTCAGTTTGTTCCTCCTCATCCAGTCCGCCACAGCGGCCAGGCACTGGTTCAGCATCCGAGGGGCTTCCTTGGATTCAGATGGAAACGAGTAGTGGATTTGTGTGTCATCTGCGTAGAGATGGCAACGCCCTCCAAAACTCCGGATGACCTCTCCCAGCGGTTTCATGTAGATGTTGAATAGCATGGGGGATAGAATAGACCCTTGCGGGACCCCACAGGTCAATGGCCAGGGGTCCGAGCAGGTGTCCCCCAGCTTCACCATCTGGGAACAACCCTCCAGGAAGGACTGGAGCCACAGCAGAACCATGCCACCGAGCCCCATCCCAGAGAGCCTCCCCAGAAGGATACCATGGTTGATGGTATCGAAAGCCGCTGAGATGTCCAAGAGAACCAGCAGGGTCACACTCCCCCTGTCCAGCTCCCTGCTGAGGTCATCCACCAAGGCGACCAAAGCCGTCTCGGTGCTGTGCCCAGGCCTGAAGCCAGACTGCGAGCGGTCCAGAAAATCAGTGTCATCGAGGAACTCCTGGAGCTGCGTGGCAACCACCCGCTCCAGAACCTTGCCCAAAAATGGGAGGTTGGAAATTGGTCTGTAGTTGTTACATACAGATGGGTCTAAAGAGGTCTTTTTTAGTAATGGTGACATATGCAGTCCAATTTTATACAGAAGAATGTCCATATTTATTTCAAAGCTACATTCACAGTGAAGTGTCTGTGTATTCAGTCTGTCACCAGTATGGGTTAAACAATGAGAGTCAGTGGCTCTCAAATCTCAAACTCAAAAAATATGTGGCACCAGAGATCCTGAAACAAGCAACATATTCTTAATATTACATGGACATAAGTATGAAGACTTGGAAGAATCTTAAAGTGACAACAGTTTGCAAAATATTATATTTTGAAAGAGGCAAATACTGATTTTATTTAAAGAAATTCAATACAAAAAACTGGATTCATTCCAATAAATATCAGACTCAAGCAAAACGTCGCTTCTTGCACTACGTAATCATGAATGAATTATGTACACAATAAGCCCTAAATTCTGAATATTCTCCAAAAACTTAGGTTTTCAAAGACTTTCTTATAGTGGGAATAAAATTTCTAAAATTACTCTTTGTTTACTTTGAGAAAAAATTGTAAAGAATTCATCCCTCAAGGCATGCAGTATATTTCATATGCACAAAATCATGCATTCACTCTAAAAATGGAAATGGCTAAAATATGTATTTTATTTGGGGGGGGGGGGGCATGGTCCTATTTTGCTAAAGTTTTCCAGCCAAGGTATTTCCCTTCATCCTCTTTTTCTTCTCCATTGTCCTCCTCTTTTAAAAAGATCAAGGAAGCAAATATATATGTTTTCCTACTTTTATGGGGTAGGCTAACAGATCATAATGATTAATATGGAACCACTCAATACATTACAAGACTTAGCAGGAATACAAACTCCACTCTTCCTGGTCCCTATATTGTATGATATCCATGCTCTTCTATGGGCGTGCCTTGTTAGGAAACCAGTGAGTGTAGCCTACTGATTTGAATGTTTGGAGATTTGGGTTAAAGTCTCCACAAGGTGACCCTGGGCAAGCCACATTTTCTTGGGCTTAGAGAAATGCAATGCAACCCTTTTTTGTATACATCTGGCCAATGGAAATCCTATTATATGATAGCTGTGAACTCAAAGGCACACAACAAAAGTAATTGTGCTGATTTAATACTCAAAGTAGTGAGTGTTCATTCTTTTAGACCTTAGCAGAACTCCTCATGAAAATGACAAGTACATGGAAGATTTCAATGTTAATGTCCCAAAATGTCTTTACAAAGTATCGGGGTTTTAACATCAATACCACTCTACAAAATATATTATTATAAATGGGAAATCGGTATGCTTCTAGGGAAAACATGGCAGGGAAGAGTCTATTTCTGTCTTGCAATGGATTATGAATGCCCGAAACACTTACCTTTTTATTGCTTTCTTTCAGTCATACACCTTCTCCATACTTCCTTCCTAGATAGTTTCATTAGGAACAGGTCTTTATTTATACTCTTGTTATGCTGTACCTCCTATTTATGCAGTGTAACACTCTCTATCTCCCCACCAATAGTAATGAAGCATCTCTAATTCTTAGCCTTATTGTCTATGTCAAAGATTCAGCACAGGATAGTTTACAGTACACCTAATGGCATGTAACAGTTTCAACAAGCTGGAAGGCTCCATTCCTTCCCATTCACTCCTGCCAAACAGTGAAGTTTTTATGTTCCTAGACAGTAGTGCATTTAGTTTTCTGCATATTGTCGCTCCAACTAGGAGCTTGCCAGCTCTGCAATTTAAACTGTCTGCTGATGTTTGCCTGTGATCGCCAGCGATAAGCAAAAAAGGTCAGGTGATCCTCTGCTATCATTCCACCGGGTTGTGGCTTGCTGTTTGATTTTCTTTCTTGTTTTCTTTTTGGCACTAGGCTACAACCACCTATGAGTCGAAGAGACAGATTTGTTCAAGGACTTACAGCAGGTAACACTTGAAAAATGATCTTTTTGGTTCTGTTGCAATGACCAAGGACAAGCTATGACTTTTTGTTAAACTCCTTGAGAACTAATGAATATCAAGTCTTCATGTACATGGTTTTGAATTGTTGCTGTTTTTAAGTAGTCTTAATTGTTTCTTATAAGGTGGTTTTCACTATGACTATGTATAATATGTTTCTAACTTGTTCAAATTACATATGTTTTAGTCTGAATATGTTTCAAATTGAGATTCCATGGTAAAGGATGGGATAGAAGTATTAAAGTAAATAAATAGAGGAATAAATAAGGCAACTAAGTGTCCGCACCCTTTGTTGCAATCCTATCTTTTGGTACACCTGGCAGTATGTCACCTTGTTCCATTCACTTCTGTTTACTCAAACAGACTTTGGTCTCAATAAACATACAAAACTGATCATTACCCCCAAAGTGAAAAAAATATGTCTTACTAAAATTTTGTACTTTAGAATCAAAGGTCATGTTTATGAGAGCAAACTATGCTAAATACTACAATGTATAGAATCATTTCATTTTGTCATCTGCGATAAACCTTGGAAAATGCTAATGCATTTGGAGTAAAACATCATAACTCTCAGTGTTGAGAATTCACCATATATATTTTATCAGGATTCAGCAATGCCATATATTAGGTCAAGTAGAACATATGAGCCTCCAAGTATTCCTAGAAGAACCTATTATTCTTCACCATTAGCTATTCTGCATTGTACACATGAGAGTTGTGATGCAATAATATCTGGAGGACAAATATTCCCCCACTATAGCCGTAAAGTAAACCACAGGTGTGGTTTGTACTACAGATGTAAGTTGAGGAACAATGAAGCTTACATGTCTTGGTAGGTGGTATTAAACAAGACAGGTTTTCAACAAGCTAATTTTCAATGGGCAGCTATTTTGGAAGTCTATACTGTACAAAAACTCTATAAGCAGCAATGGAACCTCTATTCTGAATTTATCAATGGCATTTTACCAGGTTTTATCACTAGAGAAACCAAATGTCAGATAAAGCTACATGTTTTGTATGCTTAAGATCCCATCTTCAATCTATCTAGTTAAAATAAAAAGAATCACAAACCATTATGTAGTAGGTTAAGGGAGAAATCTTTGGCTGTGTGGCTCTAAAACCATGGTGTACGCATATATTCTGAAGTGCAGGGGCTTCTAACAGCCCCCATAGCCAATCTTCCAAGCAATGGCAAAAAATGGAAACAATTGTTTCTCAATTCATGTCAATAAACCAATTCTAACAGTTTAAATCTACAATAAAAGCAGGATAGCTCTTAATTGCTTGTTCAAACCCAAATGTCTCCAATACCTTGAATTACAAGAATGACAATGCAATAAAAAAGCCATTTCTATCTGCACACACTGAAAATAATGTGAAATTTGTAGCGAAGTTTTGAGAGACTGGTGCATCTGAGCTGTGAAGCAGGCAACATCATTGCCCCTGCTAACAGAAAAGTATGTCAATTATATGTCAGCTATACCCAAATACCTAGAAGATCAAAGGATGGGAACCACTACTTTAAAACAAGATTTAATTACATAAATAGCTTATTCATTGCGTGTGTGTGTGTGTAAACAGATGGATAAATGGACAGATACCTTTTGAGGCCACTGGGTATTTATGTCATCAAGTAGGTGCCCTACTGTCTGGTTTAGTGATATATACTAGGACCTGCATATCCAAGGGGCAAATACATTCCTGGCCAGATTGTGTTTACCCGAAACCAAGAATACAACTGAATGTTATTAATTTGCTTGATCTTTCCCCCAGCATACAATAGAGTTGTCCTGGAGGATCTAGAGATTCCTAAGAGACATCATCTCTAGAAATTTTCTAGTCTTCCAGCACAGCTCTATGGTAACCCCCAAGGGAAGTATACTATAGAATTGCACTGGAGAACCTAGCAAATTCCTAGAAAGATCATTTGTCCTGAGGCCTGGGTAAGTCAAGCTGCAGATATAAATTCTGTAATTACAGGGATTTGGTTATATTACTGAAAGAAAACATATTGAAAACAAGCAGAGACATCATTCACCAGATGATGAAAAACAGCATAATAGCAACATCAACAAAGCTAGTTGAACATAAAAGTTAACAGCAAACACAGAATACTGGAGAAGAACCCTTTAGAAAAGAAAGAACCATAAACTAATCAGACGTCCAAATTTAGTTTAACAGAATCTAACGAATTTCTGCTTACCTAGTACTACTATTTCTCATTAGCAAAAAAAAAGGCACTTAAAAAGACAAAAACTATTCTGAGTTTTCATCTGCCTCCTGGCAGATGAGGGATTTTCAAAAAGAAATGAAGAAAAACTGTACCTTCTGCTTTGAACACTGAAACTGGTAAAGCAAGTTGCCAGAAAGTAGAGACACATGTTGATGAGACATTAATAAATAAGCACTTACATTTTGCCCATGAAGCATGTCGGTTAGCTGACATTATTGCTGGAAGCCAATGTGAGTCTGCACACAGACAGAAGCCTGTGCATTAAAGAGAGCATTGCGAACTTCTGTTAGAAATGAACAAACCAACCTTTCACTTTAAAAGGCAACTTACGCACGGCAATCAGTTCCATCATCACATGAGATACTTTGATGTGGATATGTGTCTTCAATAACAAACCAAAAAAACATAGTACACATTTGATCCTCTATTAAGATGAAGATAGAAAGAAGGAAAAGACAGAGGGATTATCTGCCAGCACTAAATGAAGACATTTTACTGTAGGAGGCAAAGAACAAAATGGACCCCCACCCTACCCATTTCACATACAAATACTGACTAGCACCTGAATATTTCCTCAACACCAGCAAGGGTACAACATCATCCATCATGAAGGAGACTAATAAACTGGATTATGGGGTAGATGAAAGAACACATGACATACAGCTTCCCTCCAACACCTTACTGCCACCTCCCAGCACCTGCTGCCTGAAGCTTCCTTCTGCCTAATGATAGGGGCACCCCAATCACTGCTACTGAGCTCATTTATTCATACATCCCCATGTAGATGGCTCTTTGGCTCCCAGCAACCAGTCTGATATAGGCAGATGAGCCCACAGAAAACAGTGCAGACGTGTCCAGGCAGAGCTGGGGAACAGGGGCAGGAGACAGTCTCAGCACAGCCCAAGCCCAACTGAAGGAAGTTGGCAGAATGTAGGAGTCAGACTGGAAAGCTGGTAGGAAAGAATCAATAAACACATGGAAAAAGACAAAGAGTTGGAAATACAAGGCCAGAGTGAGATTGTTGTTAAGGCAATGACTCAATTCTAGACTAGAAGTGAAGTGAGAAGAACTTCTTACATTGTGGGGAAAGAACAGCCCATTCAAATAGTTGTGTTGTCTGAAGAAGAACCCAGTTTATGGACAGAACACTAGTTGATAAGAAGTTGAATTTTTGGTCAGCATCTTCCACCATACTCAAAGTCCACAAACTAAATCAGGGATTTGAAAGCAAGACATGTGGCTCATAGCATTTTTCTCCAAAAAACCCCGTTCTCACTTCCCAGTGTGACATAATGGTTTGGGTGTTGGACTACAACTCGCCCTCATCTTCAAATTCCTGCTCAACCAAGAAAATCCACAAGGTGGCTTTGGGCAAGTCAAACTTTTCCAGCCTCAGAGAAAGGCAATGACAACCCCCCTCTGAACAAATCTTGCCAAGAAAACAGTCGCTGTGAGTTGGAAATAACTTGATGTTATGCAACAACAACCTTCCTTTTATTCTTCTTCTTGGTAGCCTTGAGTGCCTTACTGCAAGTGACACTAGCAGATGAATTGAAGGCTTTCTTGTAGTAATCCTGATAACGTATATGCCAGCAGATTCCCAGTGGATTTTTTCACATGTTGCAACTAAAGATGTTGATTTGTGCTTATTCTCCATATGTAGTACAACATGCATTAGGATATCTAATTTATTTATTTACCTTATTTCTACCCCGCCTTTCTCTACCCCAAAGGGGACTCAAGGCGGCTTACATATGGCAACCATTAGATGCTTAAAATACATACATACATACATACATAGACTTAAAATCAATTAAATTTAAAATTAATACATATTAAACATTTAAAACATTACATTCAATATTAAAATCACATCATCCTAAAATCTTGGTCCAAGGCTGTTCTGTCAATTATCCATAATTCCAAGTCTAGTATTGCACTGTACTTATCACCAAAAGCCTGATCCCAGAACCAAGTTTTTACTTTCCTTCTGAAGGCTAGAAGGAAGGGGGCTAATCTAACGTCACTGGGGAGGGAGTTCCACAGCTGAGGGGCCACCACTGAGAAGGCCCCGTCTCTTGTCCCCGCCAGCCACGCTTGCAAAGCAGGCAGGATCAAGAGCAGGGCCTCCCCAGATTATCTTAAACCTCTGAAGTAGCTTATAGGGGAGATATGTTTGGACAGGTAAACTGGGCCAGAACCATTTAGGGCTTTATAGGCTAAAGCCAGCTCTTTGAATTGTGCTCAGTAGCAGACTGGCAGCCAGTGGAGCTGGCATAACAAGGGAGTTGTGTGCTCCTAGTATGCCGCTCCAGTGAGCAGCCTGACTGCCACCTGTTGACAAGCTGAAGCTTCCAAGCAATCTTCAAAGGCAACCCCATGTAGAGCGCGTTGCAGTAGTCTATTCGGGATGTAACAAGAGCATGGACCACCATGGCCAAGCCAGGCTTCCCAAGGGACGAGTGCAACTGACACACAAGTTTTAATTGTGCAAAAGCTCCCCTAGCCACTGCCGAGACCTGGGGTTCCAGGTTCAATGATGAATCTAGGATCACTCCCAAGCTGCAAACCTGTGCCTTCAGGGGGAGTATAATCCTGTCCAGCACAGGCTGTAACCCTATACCCTGTTCAGCCTTATGACTCACCAGGAGGACCTCTGTCTCATTTGGATTCAATTTCAATTTGTTCACCCTCATCCAGTCTGACACAGCCACCAAGCACCGGTTCGGGATCTGCATAGTCTCCTTAGTTCCAGGTGGAAAGGAGTGACAGAGTTGGACATCATCTGTGTACAAATGACACCGTACTCCACAACTCCTGATGATCTCTCCCACCGGCTTCATGTAGATGTCCAACACTCTTTTCCAAAACTTTATACTGATTCAACCCAACAAGCTCCAGGCACAGAACTAGGGGAGGCAGGATCGAATATTATTCATTCAACCCATTATTAAATCCTACTTTTTCCACCAAAACAGTTTTATGAATTGCCCCAAAGAGCTAGGTAATGTTGATATACATGATGATGGTGATGATAATGATGATGGTGATGATGATGATGAAAATACTATGGTTGAAGGAAGCTATTTTCATTCATCTATATACCAGTAACTTGACACTGTTCTTGAAGAATGTGTCATGAGCAACAATATTTGCTATATTAAATTCCAGCAACATTAAGAAAACTGTGGAGGCACCATCACTTGAAACTGGCAAAACTAAGCTCTGAAATCAAATTATGATTTGAAGCAGAGGTGGACCTGACAAAGCAATATAATATTTCATCCTTACAGTAAAAAAAAGGTTTGTAAAGGCCAAAAGGCCCCCCTAAAACAAAGCCTGTTCAGTGAGCACTGACTTTTAATTTGTTGGGAGAAGGAACAACAGAAAAAGCAAAGTAGGATATGCAACTGAACTATTCCAGAGGAGGAGCACATCATTGCCCTATGTTGCTGAAGCTCCCAATTGTACAATTAAACTTTAAAGCATTTGAAATTAATCCAGTTCAGTTCTACTAACCTTAGAAGAATAAAGGGGAAGTATTTTGATTTAAGCTTGGAGAGAAAGCCTTCCACGCAGGAACAGCATCACATGTATTATTTGTAGGACCCAATACACTGCTTGTGCCAAATAAACCTTAAATGATAGCAGTATAAGTCTTTAGGTTGAAAATGTGGAATATTTTTCTTCATTTTATTAGAACTTTTATGTATATGATGTCATGAAGTAAGCCACTTTGAGAATTTCTGGTAATGGAAGATAGACTCTACAAATGTTTCTTACTAACCACACAGCCTGAGAATACATATTTATTTCTAACAATATCACCTTTCTCCAAAAAGCATGAAAAACACAATATAACTTTGCAATAAATGCCTGTATTTGCAGAAAAACAATATGGTATAAATAATATGAGAAATAACAGGAAAATGCCAGTTCATAAATTGAAGGAAAGTCACTAAAACATTTCATCTGTTCAAATGGTTTCAATTTGATGCCTAGAAGGTATATTTCAAAAAACATTCAAGGTTGTGCATAAAGGTCAAGGTGCAACATATGGATGAAAGTTGTCTCTCAGGGCCCATCTACAAAGTAAAAGGAGGTGGCTACATGATGTTAGCTCTAAATGTGTGCTAATTTGCTGCAACGGCCAAAAAACATGCGATAAAAAGTTCCCCTTTTATCCTGTTTCCAGCCAAAAATGTGCATATTCACATCACTATATATCCCTGCACTTAACAAAAACACGTGATTTCCTGCCCCCCGCCCCCTTTGAGGAGACTGCTCTAGCACATGACTGCTTTTTAAAAGCCTGAAACAGCTGATTAACTGATTAGGTTATGAAACGGACACACGGCTGATTCAAAAGAAGCACAAACAGAGAGCAATTAGAACTCTCTGAAACTCTTTATTTTAAACTGTATAATATTAAACAGAGCTTGAATAATCAATTAGAGAAAGGGAGAAATCCAGTGAATTTTTTAATTCATTCTATTATGTGCTGAACCTCATAAGCGCACTTGCAAATTTGCTTATATTTATATTAAGATATTTGCTTATGTGCATATAGGGTTCAGCACATAATAGAGTTAATTTTTTAAAAAACTTCTGCCCAATGTCCCTTATCTGCCCTCCATCTTGTTCCAAGACAGAGGATGCCTGTGAGAACTGGGGGGGGGGGGGGGGGGATAAATCCTGGGTCCCACAGGTCAGTGTGGTGGACCTGGTCTCAGGTCCCAGGGTTTTTGTCCTCCCTCTTAAACCTGCATTTTTGTGCTGTACGGAAGCACCCTCAGATACACTAGGTTTGGGGAAGTTCAACTCCCAGAGAAGCCCCAGCAAGCAGAGCCAATGCTAAGAAGCCATGGAAGTTATAGTCCAAAATACCTGAAGAGCAAGATCTATCCCATCTCTTTCATTATCACTAGCACCTCATAATGAGGATAATAATAATAATAAATAATAATAAGCTTATTTTTATACCCCACCTCCATCTCCCCCGAAGGGGACTCGGGGCGGCTTACATGGGCCAAGCCCGGATAAAACAATAACAATATAAAATACATCCATAGACAAAAACATACACAATTATAAAATATAAACATTAACCTATAAAGAACAAACTTAATAAAACATGAAATTTAAAATGGTGAGGTTGTAATAATAGACTGGGTAAACTGCACCTTGTAAAAGTTGTTACACGAGGTAACTGATAAAGTGCTGCAGATTTGTGGGAGAGCGATTTGGGATGGGAGAAACCCTGCGTCAATGTCAAATTGACCAGGAAAAAGTGCAACCGGTGCAGAAGTGGTCATGGCACATTATTGTTATGGGGATGGGTGGTCTTTATCCAAAGGCCTGTGTTAAGAGCCAGGTTTTCAAGCTCTTCCTGAATGCCACCAGGGTGGGGGCTTGCCTAATTTCTCTGGGGAGTGAGTTCCAGAGCTGGGGGGCCACCACGGAGAAGTCCCTCTCCCTCGTCCCCACCAACCATGCTTGTGACAGAGGCGGGAGCGAGAGGAGGGCCTCCTCCGACGAATGAAGAGATCATGCAGGTTTGTAGGGGGAAAGGCGATCACAAAGGTAGGAGGGTCCCAAACCATTTAGGGCTTTGTAGGTGATCACCTGCACCTTGAATTGGGTCTGGAAGGTGAACGGCAGCCAATGGAGCTCCTTAAACAGGAGGGTTGACCACTCCCTATAATTAGCTCCAGTTAGAAGCAAGGCTGCTGAGCGTTGGACTAGTTGAAATTTCCCAGCCGTCTTCAAGGGCAGCCCCATGTATAGCACATTGCAATAATCCAGTCTAGAGGTAACGAAGGCATGGACCACCATGGGCAGATCAGACTTCACGGTGACAAGTGAGACAGAGAAATTGGAATAATATGCCCTTTACTGACATTCTCACACTCATATTAGACTATAGTAGAGATCTTAAGTTATTTCAAGGAATAAAATATAAGAAAATACATATTAACTCTAACTACATCATAAGTACAAAAAATTGTAATTTGAATGCTTATTTTCCCTGTCTAAAAATAATAAATAACAGGATAAAACATAGGCTCACTCATATGCAGCAAGAGCTATTATATTTTTGTAAAGCAATTCAATCTTTTTTTCTCTTTCTCTAGTTATTTTATTATCCATATAAACTATACCACAACCAATTTAGCCCAAAGTTCTGGAACTCTCCCAGATTAGCTTGGAGCATATTCTCCATGTTAAAGGAAAGGAGGAGGAGAGTGGGGAAAGAGGAGGGGCGCCACCATCTGAAACTCATTAATCAATTAGAATTTTTAAGGGCTTACATCAAAATGTGATCTATTCTGATAAAGTAAACTCTAATTCACAAGCAGCCTTTGTCCTTTGTGTTATGAATAAATTTGATACAAAGTGCATGGTGTGCCTAAAACGCAGGAGGACAGGAACCTGGCACATGCCTGCACACCGATGCCTAAGGCTTATGTAAGTCTGTTGGGTTGGAAGCCAGCACAAAATGACATTAGCAAACATATTATTCATCTATTTTGCAGGTGGTCATTAGCAGGGCAATTCTATGCACGCCAGCTCACAGGAAGGCTGCACTGACTTCAATGGAGCTTACTCTCGGGTAAGTAAAGATCCTTGGAATTTCCACATTATGATTCCTCCTACTCATTCCTCTTTCTTCCTCTTCCTCCACACAGAAGTCTCAATGCAATCAGTTAAGACAGAATTGCTTGAGAAGGACTCAAGGGCCTCTTATTACCTTGTCCTGCCAAACAGATTTCTCACACTCAATTTTTCTTCTTTCTTGAAGATTAAACAGTGCAGCTAAAGTCTGTTACAAATGCTTGTTAAATGGGGCTATGGATGGGGGAGCAGGTTAGGGAGGATAACAGAAGGCCAGTGAAGATCAGAATAACTGAGAGAAAAAAATGCCAGGGGAACAGAAAAGCCAGAACAAAGCCAACACAGAATTTAGAGGCCAGTGTGCCTAACAAAAGAAAACGAGTGTCTTATGTGTTTTCTGTGTGGGGCATGAATTACACTGCATTTGATTTGTATGTACAGTAGAGTCTCACTTATCCAACACTCGCTTATCCAACGTTCTGGATTATCCAACGCATTTTTGTAGTCAATGTTTTCAATACATCGTGATATTTTGGTGCTAAATTCGTAAATACAGTAATTACTACATAGCATTACTGCGTATTGAACTACTTTTTCTGTCAAATTTGTTGTACAACATGATGTTTTGGTGCTTAATTTGTAAAATCATAAGCTAATTTGATGTTTAATAGGCTTTTCCTTAATCCCTCCTTATTATCCAACATATTCGCTTATCCAACGTTCTGCTGGCCCGTTTATGTTGGATAAGTGAGACTCTACTGTATTTTAATTTTCTTTCTCATGGATTAAACAAGGCATGGGTAAACTTCCGCCCTCCGAGTGTTTTGGATTTCAACTCCCACAATTCCTAACAGCCTACTGGCTATTAGGAATTGTGGGAGTTGGAGTCCCAAACACCACTTTATCCTGTGGAATCCTGGAGTTTGGGTTGTGAATAGGCACTCTGGATGAGAATTGTAAATCTGTCCCCATAAACGGCAAATTCCAGATTCCATAGGATGAAACCATGACAGTTCATTCTTCAGTAGGGAGTATCTCAACAAACTACACATCTCAGAATTCCATAGCATGGATAGTTAGTGGGTTAAAGGGTCTAACAGTGCAGTGTATACCTGCTTGAGACAGGAAATACATTTCTTCCAATGATCCTCAAGTGGTGTGATCAACTTCAGTGGGTCCAGGGATGAATTGTCTCTCCCTGGGAACCTATAGGACACCACAAGGATTGCCAACAATCCCAGAAAGAACCCAAAAGTGGCCAGAACTGTTCTGGTTTTAAAAAATTAGTATCTATTGAAGTTAGACAGTGTTTACAGGAGTCATGCAATATACTCAAAAGGTTGCTACTTGCAGCTTCTTGCTGTGACAATTCACTTTTTTTCTTTTCTTTTCGGTCAGAAAAAAAGTGGTTTGGATGTCAGAAAAGCTCAAGAGTTATGAAAGCAGCTTTAGGAGTTACACTTTGTTCTCCCCTCAACCCCACTGCCCAAAGGTAACTCCAGAAGAAGCACCCAGCTATATATGGTCACCAGATTGAAAACTGGAAATGGCTCCTGTACCTTTAATGTTCATCTGGAAGATGGGCTTTAAACAAGTGTGTATCTCAAGCAGGTAACCAGCAACCAAGGAACCAGCAACATCTGGTGAATTTCCCTCCCCTAAGCCACTGCTTCTTAAGCTGTGGATCACAACCCCAAATGTGGTTCCCATAGATCAATGTTGGGGTCATGAAAACATTGGCAACAGTAAAGGTTTTCTGAACATCACCTAGTCGCTGTTTTTGACATTTCATGAATTTGTTAGCAACATTGTGCAGTTACAGTGGACTCTGCAGAAAATGCTTCAGCTGTACAAACAGTCCCAGGTTACAAACATCAGACTTACAAACAACTCATAGCTAAGAACAGAGGTGAGACAACAGGAAGTAAAGGAAACCTACCCCTAGGAAGGGGAAATCACTCCTGAAAGAGGTTATCGTGGTGAAAAGGCGTCACCACAGAAGCTTTATCACCAATCCTTGTATCCACAACAAGCCAAATTTTCAAAACCCAATTATCACTAGGACAAAAAATGAGATGAAATCTTCTGAGCAAGGGCACAGAGAGCAAAACAAATCTCACAGGGGTGTTAACCTTTCCCTATGCAATCCAAAGCATGTGTGCATGCATATATGTGTGTATATTATATGTATGTATGTATGTATGTATGTACACACACACACACACACATACATATGGATGAATGGAGTTACACTTAAAAATGTACCTGTTTCAACTTACAAACAAATTCAACTTTAGAACAAACCTACAGAACCTATATTGTTGTAACTTGGGGACTGCCTGTACATAAAAAGGAAAAGTCGCCTATTCAGCAAACCTTGCAAATACTAATTTATTATCAGTAAATATTTTGTTTTATACCTGTATAAAAACATCTTAGGCAGAAACAGGTAGTCAGTGGGAAAGGTTTAAGAAGCCGTGTCTTCTATGCAATCATTATAGATCCGGGAGCTGTCCCCAGTTTTCACTTGAGCAACACTACTGGAGAGGATGTGTTACTCTGTAATAATGAAAGGGAATTCTTCCTATGTTTCTAAACCTTCTATCATTCAACACATTGTAGAAATGAACCTGAGTACAAAAATACATCCTGAGGGAAAAAATGTACTCCCCTTAAATTCCCCTGGGCCTTTCCTACAGAGTCTAAATATCCCAAAGGCACCAAGTTCTGCCTGATCTTGGAAGCATAGCAGGTTCAGAATTGGTTAGTACTTCGAAGGGAGCTCACCAATGAATACCAGGTGCTAATATAGGCCAGTGCTTCTTAAACCCCTCATATACTGCCATTAAATCCAGATAATCTGCTTTGAAGTGGATTGTATGGCAGTGTGGCAGTGTAGACTCATATAATCCAGTTCAAAACAGATATTTATTTATTTATTTATTTATTTATTTATTTATTTGCTACATTTATATGCTGCCCTTCTCACCCCGAAGGGGACTCATATTATAATCATATAATATGGTTAATATGGATTATATGGCAGTGCAGGAGGGGCCTTGAACTTTTTCACTTGTGACCCTTTTAGGCCTGAGAAATTTTTATATAGGTATAAAATCAAACATTTACTGATAATAAATCTTCACCATTTAGTAGGCTTGCTAAACAGACTGATTTTCCACAGTTAGCTCCCACTACTCAGGAGACACCAATGGTCCTTCCCAGCCAGTGTCCTCCACAAACACCATACTGCCCACCATCCAAGTGAAGGCTTTCATAAGGTTACAATTTCATCCTAGATTTTCTGTTTTTCTCTCCATTGGTGAGGAGTTTGCATGATCCCGCCCACTGTCTCTCCCTTAACTCTTTCCTACTCTTTTCTATGGCACACAGCAAACAGAGGAATTGATCAGCAACTGAACATACTAGAAAGGTTTGGGGAGAATTCACCATGATTTATAGGACTTGTAGGTACTGGGATGTATAGTTCACTTGCAATGCAAGAGCACTCTGAACTCCACCAACGATGGACCTGGAACTAACTTGGCACACAGAACCCCCATGACAAACAAAAAATACTGGAGGTCTTTGGAGGAATGTATAGGAGTTGTAGTTCACCTACATCCAGAGGTGAACCCAAACAATGATGGATCTGAACCCCACTTGGCATGCATACCTGATATGCCCAAATTTGAATACTGGTGGGTTTTGAGGCGAATTGATCAGCACAAAAATACTGGAGGTCTTTGGAGAAAATTCACTTTGATTTGGGGGAGTTGTATTTCACCTACATCCATAGAGCACCCTGAACCCAAACACCAATGGATCTGGACCAAACGTTGCACACAGACCTGATATGCCCAAATTTGATTACTGGAGGGGTTTGGGGGGGAGGTGACCTTCATTTCTGCGAGTTGTAGTTCACCCTCAACCAGTAGTTCACCGATGATGGACCTGGACCAAACTTGGCACACAGAACCCCCATGACTAACTCAACCTACTGGAGGGGTTTGAGGGGACTGACTCAATATAGTGGATGTTGTAGTTTACCTTACAGTCAGAGAGCACACTGAACCGCACCAATGATGCATCCAAACTTGCCCAACATTACAAACTTTAAGTTCTGATAGAGTTTTTCGGGGTGAACCTGGCATGATGTCAGTTGCAATTCACCCACAACCTTATGCATTTTGTAAAATTAAACACTGACTTTTTCAAATAACCAGGGCAACGCCGGGTACCCAAGCTAGTATAGGAATATAGACTACGTCTAGAAACGTTTCATCTCGCCATTCACAGCCAACCTGTCGCTTCCCCCTCCCATAAGTCTCCTCATTGGCCTCCAGAAGCACAGAATCCCTTCTGGGGAGTGAGCCTGCGACTGCCTCTCTACTCCCATTTCCCTCCTCGGATCAATCTCTCGCCGGCTTGGCAGGAAGCCCTGGCAGGGAAGAGCTAGGCGCTGCTCGGCCATGCTGATCCATGGTCTCTGGAAGAAGGGGAGAAATCGGCCTTGCAGAATGTCAGCTCCTGTCCCGTTCAATCCTATCCAGTCGGCTACTCTCCCCTCCCTCTCTCTCCCGCCTCCCGAAGTGAATGCGTTTTGGCGAGGAAAAGGAGGGCACCCATCTCCCCGCCTCCGCCTCCGCCCTCCCCTCCTTCCCGGTCCTTGCCCGGAGGTGGGGGGAAACCCGCAATGCGGCAGAGAAATAGGGCTTCTCCGTGGACCCCCCTCCCAGGAAAGGAAAGAGAAAGCCAAGAGTTGCTCCACCGGCCCCTTCCCTTCCTTCCTTCGCCTGCAATTCTTTAAGAAAGGGACGCGCAAAGGGGGGGGGGGGGGGCGAGCCAGTCTGAAGAAGCCCGACGGTAACCCGATGCCTGCAGAGACCCCCAAAGAGCGAGCCTGTCTCGTTCTCCTGTCTGCCTCTCTCTCTCCTCGGCCAGGAATGGGGTGGGGGAGAGAGAGGAGGTGTTTAAGATTGGAAATGTGGAGGCCCGTGCCTCCCTAGGGCTCACCTTGAGCTCTGCAGAAGACCCAGAGAAACACGCGCGTCCTGCCTCCCTCCCTCCCCCAGCAGATATTTATTTTCAGGGAACAATACAGAGAAAGGAACGAAAGGAAGGGGGGGAAACCGCAAAACATATGGTGTAGACATGGACAAACTTGGGCCCTCCAGGTGTATTGGACTCCAACTTTAAATTGTGGGAGTTGAAGTCCAAAGCATCTGGAGGGCCCAAGTTTGCCCATGCCTGATATAATATATCAGATCCATCACGTTGTGTATTTCTTCTCAACTCTGAACCCTCGAAGCAGCACAAAGCGATTTTATTTATTTATCATGTCAGAAGCGAGCCAAGGGTACAGTTGTGATGTATTTAAAAACACAAAGTTTAAAACTTGGCATTTACTCATTGTCCTTTGACCTGAAGCTGGCCACTTGAGAGTGTCTCTGGTGTTGCTATAAGAAGGTCCTCCATTGTGCATGTGGCAGGGCTCAGGCTGCATTGTAATAGGTGGTCTGTGCTTTGCTCTTCTCCACACTCACATGTCATTGACTCCACTCTGTGGCCCCATTTCTTAAGGTTGGCTCTGCACCTTGTGGTGCCAGAGCTCAGTCTGTTCCGCGCCTTCCAAGACATCCAGTCTTCTCTGTGCCCAGGAGGAAGTCTCTCATTTGGCATCAGCCATGGCCTGAGGTTTTAGCCTGCCACTTTTGGACTCTCACTTGATGGGCTGTCCCTGCGAGTATCACTGTAGATCTTAGAAAACTATTTCTTGATTTAAGGCATTGCCATGCTGGCTGATATTCTAACAGGAGATGGGCCAGAGATGTCAATGCCTTGGTCCTTTCATTGTTGGCTGCTACTTCCCAATGGATATCAGGTGGTCTAATACTGGCGAAAGAGTATAATTTCTCCAGTTGTGTGGGGCATAGACATCCTGTGATAATGTGGCATGTCTCATTAAGGGCCACATTCACTGTTTTAATGTGGTGAGATGTGTTCCACACTGGGCATGCATACTCAGCAGCAGAGTAGCAAAGCACAAGGGCAGATGTCTTCACTGTATCTGATTGTGATCCCCAGGTTGTGCCAGTCAGCTTTCAAATGATGTTATTTCTAGTGCCCACTTTTTGCTTGATAGTCAAGCAGTGCTTCTTGTAAGTCAGACCATGGTCCAGGGTGACTCCCAAGTATTTTGGTGTGCTGCAATGCTCCAGTGGGATTCCTTCCCAGCTAATCCTCAGAGCTCAAGATGCTGGTCTGTTCATAAGGTGAAAAGTACATGTCTGTGTTTTAGATGGATTAGGAATCAGCTGGTTTTCCCTGTAATAGACAATAAGAGCACCCAAAGCTTTGGAGAGCTTTTGTTCAACCATTTCAAAGCTCCCTGCTTGGGTGGTGATGGCAAAATCATTAGCATAGATGAAACTCTCTGTCCCTTCTGGCAATGGCTGATAATTTGTGTAAATGTTAAACATTTCGCCATCTGCTTCTCTGGCCCTGGAATTCAAAAAAGCTCCTGTTTTTGTAGCAGATTTCCTATGAAGCAAGTGAGATGGTAGTCCTTTCTGATATTTTAAGTTTTTCTCAGGAGAAGGCAATGATTTACAATGTCATAAGCTGCTAATAGGTCTATGAAGACCACTCCTGTAATCTGCTGCTGTGATACCACCTGGGTAATATTGGGTCCCCTTTCATGGGTTCATTTTTGGCTGTCCATATTCTAGAGATCTAATGGGTAATCAAACTGAAATGAATGAAAGGGATGACTGGAAGCCAAGGCCATCAGAGGCTGGATGGTGTCCTATACATATGTACACTTTAATCTGGGATAAAGCCTCAGCGGTAGTGGGGAACCATGTAGGAGTGCAAATCCCATCAACTACTCCGTTGATGGGATTTGAGGATCCACAGAAACCACTAGAAGTTAACAATTACACCAGATTCCTGTGACCCTTCAGATGTTGTTGAAATCTAGATTCCATAAACACAAGCCAGAATGATCAGTGTCCAGGGATTATGGGAACTGGAATCTAGCAACCTCTTCACATTTTAGAAATAACATCTCCCACCATGATTACAATCCACAGTGTTGTGGATCTCCTTGGACCATCTTTTTTTTTTGCCCCTCTCTTCCCTCCAGTGAACCCAGAGACCAAAATGTGTGGTCAATTACTAAGCTTGAGGAGTGTTGGTTTAAATATAATACCTCAAAGTTGCTTGGATCTAGGGAGCCCATGTGATCTCAGAGAATGATCCATGGAGACCCACAAAACTAGATTATTGGGAATGTGGCTTCTAAATAGGGGTGCGAAATCTGTGACCCTCTAAAATGTTGCTACAATCCAGCTCTCATCATTCCTGCCACTGGTCGCTCTGGCTCGTGTTAATGGCATCTGGAATTTAAAAACATCTGGACAGGCCAGAGGTTCTTGGTGTATCTGATGACATCTAGATGTTGCAAAACTCCATAATCCATCCACAGAGTAGCCAGGGAGGATGGCAGCTAGAGTTTACCAACCCCTTAGGGCACATGTGCACTGTAGAATGAATGCAGCTTGACTCCACTTCAACTGTCAGGGCTCAGTGCTACAGTATCTTGAGTATTGTAGTTTTACAAAGTATTTAGCACTGTTTGCCAAAGAATGCTGGTACCTCACCAAATTATTATTATTGATATTATTTACTTTATTTATGGGTTGCTGTGAGTTTTTGCAGCAGTATGGCCATGTTCCAGAAGAATTATCTCCTGACATTTTACCCACATCTATGGCAGGCATCCTCAAAGGTTATGAGGTATATTGGAAACTAGGCAAGAGAGATTTATATATCTGTGGAAGGTCCAGGGTGGGAGAAAGAACTCTTATATGTTGGAGGCAAGTGTGAGTGTTTCAATTAATCACCTTGATTAACACTGAAAAGTCTTGCAGCTTCAAGGTCTGGCTGCTAACTGCCTGGGGGAATCCTTTGTTGGGAGAGAAGCCATTGAAATCCCCAAGCAGGTGGGCAAATTCAACAGAAAGGAGAAATCATGAAAATGAACAAAATCTAGCTAACAGTATTAAAAAAACTCTAAAATCAGGACAGTAAGTAAAGAACAACAATCTGAAAATGGGAATTCCAGACACGAAACAATCAGAGCCAGCTAATACCTTCCAACACAGGATTCCACTAGGCGGGAATCAGTCAGGCCTTGTAGCTGCAAGGCTTTTCAATGTTAATCAAGGTGATTAATTGCAGATAATCACCAGCATCATTATCTTGGAGAAAATCATGATGCTGGGGAAAATGGAAGGAAAAGTGAAGAGGGACTGACCAAGGGCAAGATGGGTGGATGGGATGGTATCCTTGAAGTGAATGGCTTGACCTTGAAGGAGCTGGGGATGGCGACGTGGTCCGTGAGGTTAGGATGGCTGAATGAATAAACAACAACACACTTGCCTCCAATAGACAAGGGTACTTTCTCCCAACCTGGACCTTCCAGATATATAAACCTCCCTTGCCTAGTTTCCAATTGACCTCACGACCTCTGAGGATGCCTGCCATTGATGTGGGCGAAACGTCAGCAGAGAATGCTTCTCGAACTCCCAGCAACCTAGTGATTCCGGCCATGAAAGCCTTCGAAGATGTTTTATTTATACCCCGCCTTACAACTCTATCGCATTTAAAGCGGGGTCTGTCTGCATTAATTCTGCAATGTAGTTGCCCCCTAAGGGTTCTATTCCCATTCTAAAGCGATATGCTATGCCTGCTCTTTCACCTCCTCCGCACTCATGACCTCAGGCTTCTCGAAGCCTTGCCTCTGGTGCCGGGGCTTCTCTTAGGGGAAAAGACCCTGCCAAGATCCAGCCCTGAGAGCGGAGGTGGATGGAGTGCCGTCTCCACGCGCAAAAGCCCTGCTGCAAGGCTCGACCCAGCTTCTGGAAACAATGCCTGGGCGGGGAAGAGCCCTGGACGACTCCCCGCCCGCGTAAGACACCCACGCAGCCCCTTTCCTGGCAGCCCCAACCCCGAAGAAAGGAAACGACCGTCTCTCCATAGACTCAAAGCCAGACAGGGCTCTCCTCCTATTTGCAAACTTCGTGAGCCCAGCGAGCGCCTCTCTTTGCACAACGCAGAAAATCACGGGTTCGTCTACGCTGTGGAATGAATGTAGTTCGACCCCACTTCAACTGCTAGGGCTCAATGCTCTGGGATAGTAAGAACTTAGGAAGGTTTTTAGCCCTTTCTGCAGCCTCAAGAGTGCTGCAGCCTCATGCCTACGATTCCATAGTTAAAGTGGGGTCAAACTGCCTCGATCCGCAGTGTAGATGCACCTCAGGAGGATCGAAAAATCCCTGCACAGATGCACAGAACCGCAACAAACGAGGCAGGCAGGGAGGCGTCGCGGTGCCCTCCCCTTGCTTCGAGCAGCCGCAGGCAGAGAGGAGGGGGAAAGCAAGGCGGTCAGATGTTCTGCGAATGGTTCACAAAAGAGCCACCCGAGTGCGCCTTCCCCGGAGAGGGCTCTTGCTTAAGAGGTAGCCAGCCAGCATTTCACGCCTTCCTCCCCCTTTCCTCTCTCCTTCCCTTTGCAAAGAAATTATCTCACTCACTTTCTCGGCGCAATGTCCCCACCACTCTTCTCCACTTGCTGCCTGTCCAGACGCTCTGCTCGCCCGAATCGTTCGCCAGGAGCAGCAGCAGCAGGCGCCTTGCTGCCACTCTTCATACTTCTGATCTCTCTGTACTTGCTGCTCTCTTTGGGAAACCTGTTTTTTTTTTCTCCCCAACCCCGCCAGAAACAGATTTCCTACATTTCATCAGTCCGCATAGACTGAGCGGAAGTTTAACGCTGACTTTGAGGGGGGAAAGGGGGGGGGGGGCAGAAGGGAGCGACGACCACACGGCAAATACAATTGATACCGGTTTTACCCTTGAAACGCGGAGAGATTGAATTACAAACTCTATTGGCCGGGAATTCGGGGAAGGGGTGGAGGGGAGAGAGGGTCCAACTCTGGGTTGTGCTACTTCCAATATTTTGGGGAGGGAAAGTGGAGCTGGAAAAGATGGAACCTGAGCGTTGTTGGAAAGGTTTTGTGACATCATGCTGGTAAAATGTTTCATTTGGAGACCCAAGTGACCTGATTTTTAGCTTCCTTCTTTAGAGGTCCCTGGGGTGAAAATGACAAGTGTAAACAAACAAAATGAACAAGCCACTAGAGTAAAAACAAAGATCCACCCAGAGGAAAAGTCAAGGGAACCACTGACCGCATAAGAAAGCTGATGAAGAAACACAACCTACAAATTATTTACAGACCCACAAAGAAAATCCAATAAATGCTACGGTCAGCGAAGGACAAGAGGGATCCTCTCACCTCTGCAAGAGTCTACCATATACCATGCAGCTGTGGACAAGTCTACATAGGGACCACCAAACGCAGCATTGCCCAAACATGAATCAAGGAACATGAAAGGCATTGCAGACTAACTTAACCTGAGGGGACAGTCATAGCAGAGTACTCATGAACCAAGCTGGACACATTATATGATTTGAGAACACAGAAATGCTGGACCACTCTAGCAACCACCATGTCAGACTACACAGATAAGCCAAGCATGTGGACAACCTCACCAGAAAGGAGGAGACCATGAAAATGAACCAAATCTGGCTACCAGTATTTAAAAACTCTAAAATCAGGTCAGTGGGTAAAGGATAACACTCAGAAGACAGGGGAATTCCAGACCGCGAACACCTCCCAACAAAGGATTCCCCCAGGCTTTGAAGCTGCAAGGCTATTCAATCCTAATCAAGCTGGCCAGTTGCAACATTCACACCTGCCTCCAACATACAAGAGTTCTTTCTCCCTTTCTGAACATTCCACAGATATATGAAGGCCACTTGCCTCGGTTCCATCAAACCTCACAACCTCTGAGGATACCTGCTATAGATGTGGGCAAAATGTCAGGAGAGAATGCTTCTGGAACATAGCCATACAGCCCAGAAGACTCACAGCAACCAAAAATGAAAAGCTGATAAATGGTGGTGTTCACCTTCCAGGGCAATTTTCCTTTTCTTAAGAAAACTAGTGCCACGTTGATCTATATTAATTTCAACCAGGCTTGGTTGTATTGGATAGTATGTATTAGACTGTGGACTTGTGGTGCATCTCCACTCTAGAATTAAGGCACTTTCTTTGATACCACTTTAACTTGTGTGGCTTAATGCTATGGAATCCTAGGATGTGGAATTTGATGAGTCACTAGCACTCTTTGGTGCTTGTGAAGCTAAATCTTCAGTGTTTAGATTATACACACCTTGAATGCACACAGCTACACACATTAAAGGGATAAACTAAATGGGTGGGGGGGGGGAAGGGAGGGTTCCAAAATAAAGCTCATTCATGTGCATCAGCACACCTAAGTGTAAATCACATTGCATAGTAAAACCAACCAAGGGACTGCCACCCTGAGTACAAGTGTATTGCAATAGCGGAAGGTAAAAAAAACAAAAAAAACCCAACCTGAATCCTACATGGCTGTAAAGCTACAGATACTGGAGATTCTGGAACTGGTTCAAGACCAACTGCATATAAGCACCATCCAGGCCTTGAAACAGTTCCAGGACACTCCAACCTAAGACTCAGTGTAAATGTACTCCAAGTTAAGCCCCTACAGAGTAATGAAACCCCTGAGTTCCCTTCTACACTGCCATATAATCTAGATTATCAAATCAAATAATACAGATTCTACACTGCCATATAATCCAGTTCAAAGCAGATAATCTGGATTTTATATGGCATTATAGAAGGAGCCTTAGACTATTCAAAATCAACCACTTCATCTTCCTTCATGGTAGGACTGCGTCTGTCATTCTTATTGATTGGCTTCCATGGCAGGCTTTTTTTTTTTTTTTTTTTTGCATCAGGGCTCAGTATGCATTTCAGTTCATAAAAATTGATGAGCATTTTTTTCAGAGCATCATCATTCACAAAGTCCTTTGAAGCGAACAACTGTGTCCTGAGCTCTGAAAAAGGCCAGAGCAAGACCCCGTTATCATAAAATGAACACAAGATAAATATCATTTGAATTTGGGCCAGTGTGAGGTTTATGTACCAGAACTGTTTGCATGTGTTTTTTTATCCACTTTATAGATTGATTTTTCTTACACATCACTAACCAATACTACCTAAAACCACCAACATGGACATTTTGTATCGCACTGAATTTTTTTTTTTTTTGCAGTGATGGTTAAGCTATGTGTTGATTCACCATGTATCCATTTGGATCAGCTGTTAAATCAATGATATTACAAAGATATATTCACACTGCATAATTGTAGCCACTTGGAATTTTTAGTGCAGCGGTCAAAAGTTTAGTATTTGAACTCCTTGGCAAAAAAATTCCAAATTCCTTGAGAAACTTAAAATCCTGTAACTTCATAGGATGGACCACAACAGTCAAAATGTTATCAAAGTGCTATAATTGTGTAATGCAGATACACTGCACACCTGGTTTTCACCACAGATTTGTAGCACTTTAATGGCCATTCTGTTTTTTATGTTCCCATCATATGGAATTTAGGGATTTATAGTTTGATGCGGGTACATAGATTTCTGCTCAAGAGCTCTAATCTATGTCATATATATATATATATATATATATATATATATATATATATATATATATATTGATTGAGAAGTTAGTTGCCTTCTAACTCCAGGTAGTCTTAGATGACACATACTTCCTTGACTCATTTCAAAGTGGCTTCAGAGCAGAATACGGAGTTGAGACTGCTATGGTCACCTTAGTGGATGATCTCTGTCTCAACACAGACAGGGGAGTGTGTTCCTGTTAGTGATTCTAGACCTCTCAGTGGCTTTCAATACCATCAATCATGGTGCCCTTCTGGAATGCCTGGAGGGGCTGGGAATTGGAGGCACTGTTTTGCAGTGGTTCCGGTCTTACCCCTCAAGCAGGTTCCAGATGGTGGTGCTTGGGGATAGCTGCTCTTCCAAAAAGGCGGTGTTATGTGGTATCCTATAAGGTGCCATTCTATCTCCAATGCTTTTTAATATTTATATGAAACGGCTGGGAGAGATCATCCATAGGCATGGGGCGGGGTGTTATGAGTATGCTGATGACACCAAAATATATTTCTACATGCCTTCAAAAACAACCTCATCTAACACAGCATGTCTTCTCTGAATGAATTCCTGGAGGAAGTAATGGGCTGGATGAAGAAAAACAAATTGAAACTGAATCCAACATAACAGAGGTGTTTGCCTTCAAGAGTCCTAATCTGACAATGGAGGTATGTCAACCAGTTCTGGATACCTCCAAATGTCATCCCAGCTAGATGCAACAATCAGGAGTGCTTACTACAAGCTTAGGCTGATATACCAGCTGCCCCCCTTTTTAGGTTAGGAGGGCCTGAAGATGGTAGTGCATACACTAGTAACTTCAAGATCAGACTTCTGCAGCACACACTACATTGGGTTACCCTTGTACCAAGTTTGGAAACCAGCTGTTTCAAAGCCAGATTGGTTACGGGAATATCTGTGATGAGTCATGGGCCATGTAGTCCCGTCCCTGGCACTGTTGTGCTAGATGAAGAGGAAGACTTGGGTTTTTAACCGTTTCAGTCAGAATTGGAACTTTCCCAGCCAGATTTGGATACCTTGCACCTGCAAGAGATTTGTCTTCCAGAAGTCTGTCAAACAAGCCCTGAGCCTAAATCTCCTACGTTTTCTCGCCATGAGTTTTGTAAACAACAGAGGGGAGTTCAAGCGGCCTCTCGCAGGAGTGCTAGGATAGCTGCTAAGCATTCAGCTGATTAAGTCTGCTTTCCATGGGAAACTTTAAGGAGTCACACATCTGGACTCAGAGAATAGCTTTCGTTTCTGGTTCTCCAGAGAACTGCTCTTTGGCGGGAAAACCGGGACCCTATTTAGGTGTTCTACCCACAAAGGGATCTTGCGGAGTCAATTCGTCAGCTACCGGAGTAGCGTGTGTGGACAGCTACTCCGTTTCCAAGCCTCGTTCCTGTTTCAAGCCTTGTTCCCGATTCCAAGCCTTCGTTTCCAGCCTTGTTTTACTCTCCGGATTTTGCCTTGTTTTCCGGACCTCGCCAAGCAATTCCACGGAACCTATTCTTGCTCCTCGTTTCCTTGTTGCCTTGAACCAAGCCTTGTGTTCCAAGAATCAAGTTATTTCCTAGCCTTGCTCAAGTTCATGGACTAAAGGACCTTGTCATCTCCCCTCACTTTGCCTGGCAAAGTGAGTGTTTCGGTTATTGGATTACAACTTTGGACCTTAATATTTCATATTGGACATTGTTTCTTTGGACTAATTTTGACCTTTTCTGAAAGGTCTACTCCTGGACTAATTCTTACACTTGCTTTTATTAACTTTATATATTTCCTTAATAAAGATATTAGATAGATTCTGGCCTCTGTGTATGGTTATTGGTGCTCTGCTGCCTGGGTCGTGACAGTTTGACTCCGCCACCCTAAGCACCAATTAACCTAGGCCAGAATGTCTACCGGAGCCGGGCCGGGTGGCCAACCGATCAGCTACACCATCGACAAGGATGAGGTGGACCGGATCCGTGATAAGCTCAATGTGCAGGATGGGGAAATAAAGGGTTTGAAGGAACGCGGAATCCGTCTCCCGGCCATGGCGTTGCCAACCAAGTTTTCTGGAGAAGCTTCTAAGGTTCATGTTTTCCGTCGTCAATGCCAGGCTTATCTAGAGGCCCGTGCTGCCGAGTTTCCCCAAGAAGACATCAAGGTGGCGTGGGTTTACAGTCTCCTAGACGGGCCAGCGGCCAACTGGGCGACGGCACTGTTCGACCAAGCCTCCCCACATCTAAGGTCAGCGCAACACTTCCTGGACCACCTTAAGGAGACCTGGGGAATCGAGGACAATTTGGAGGCAGCCGGCCACAAACTCCGGCGCCTCTCCCAAGGGGACAGACCCTTGTCCCAGTACATAGCCGAGTTCCGAGTGCTGGCCCACAACACCGGCTGGAACGATGTAGCCCTTAGAGGACAATTTCGGGAGGGTCTCAACATTGAGATGCTGGAGGAAATCTCCAAGGTGGATCCTCCCCACTCTCTTGAAGCACTCATTGATCAATGTTTACGAGCTGAAGTCATGCTTGCCAACAGAAAACAATGGGTCCGAGGCCAGAGCGGTAGAGCTGGGGTGAAACCTCCCGCTCCCACCGGCGTCCAGCCGCGCCCAGTATGGAGACCCCCGCCACCAGCCCCATACCCCAGAGGGAGCGAGGAGGTGCCGATGCAGTTGGGCAATGTGCGTCCCAGATTAGATGCCGCCGAGAAGGCCCGCCGCCAACGCCTGAATCTCTGTTGGTACTGCGGAAACGGGGGCCACTTCGCCAGAGAGTGCCCAGCCAAAGGGAAGCCCGCCGCCCGTCTGGCGGCGGCGTCCTCCACGGAGACGAAGACGTCTGAGGCGGCTGGCGCGCAGCCGGCGGGGGAAGCCAGCGACCGGGCGTAGAGAGGCTCGCCAACCCGGTCAAAAAACCCACTCAAGAGCCGCCAACCGGGGTCCTGTTTCTTCTAGTGGTCACCTTGTGGTCAGCAAAAAAAGGGCCCGTCATGGTCCATGCCATGATAGACTCCGGAGCCACCAACAATTTCATTGATAGAGAGTATGCCGACTCTCTGGGATTACAATATCATGACTTCAAGAATGCCCGTGTGGTGCAAGCCATCGATGGCCGCCCCCTCGAGACGGGTCCCGTAAGCCAGTGGTCGGAACCCACCAGAATGTGGATAAGGGAACATATGGAAGAGATTTCCTTCTTTGTTACCGAGGTTCCCCATTTCCCTGTGATTTTGGGAATTCCATGGCTGACACTTCACGACCCAAGCATCTCCTGGTCCAACAGAGAACTGCAGTTTGCTTCAAAATATTGCCAAAACCATTGCCTTGTAGCCAAGGTCTGCCATGCCACAGACACTGAACCCATTATCACCTTGCCCAAGAAGTACTCAGAGTATTGGGATGTATTCAATGAAAAAGAAGCCGAGAGATTACCCCCACATAGACCTTATGACTGTGCCATTGACTTGGTGGAGGGGGCCCCGATCCCGCGAGGACATCTCTACTCCCTGACCGAACCGGAGCAAGAAGCTCTCAGGGAGTTCATAGAGACAAACCTTCGCAAGGGATTCATCAGACCCTCTCAATCCCCAGCAGCCTCCCCAGTGATGTTTGTGAAAAAGAAGTCAGGGGACTTACGCTTGGTGGTGGACTATAGAGCATTGAACAATATCACTAAGCGGAACAGCTATCCCCTGCCCTTAATCTCGGACCTACTAGACCGACTTCGAGGAGCCAAGGTCTACACCAAGCTGGATCTTCGGGGGGCTTATAATCTAGTTCGCACCAGAGAAGGGGACGAGTGGAAGACCGCCTTCCAGACTAAATTCGGATTATTCGAGTCCCGAGTTATGAATTATGGATTATGTGGAGCTCCCGCAACGTTCCAGCATTTTGTCAATGACATCTTTCAGGATTATCTAGATCGGTTCTTGATCATCTACCTGGACGATTTTTTGGTGTTTTCTAGATCACAATCAGAACATGAGAACCACGTCAGAATGGTGTTACAACGATTGCGGGATCATGGACTTTATGCCAAGCTGGAAAAATGCGCTTTTGATCTACAAGAGGTAGATTTCCTGGGGTACCGCGTCTCGCCACTAGGGCTCTCCATGGACCCGGCAAAGGTTTCAGCAGTATTGGAATGGCGGGCGCCGACCAACAAAAAGGAGGTGCAACGATTCTTGGGGTTCGCGAACTATTACCGCAAGTTCATTCCAGATTTTGCCCGCTGGTCTGACCCAATCACCAGCTGCATCCGTGGGAAACAGCCCTTCCGCTGGACAGATCAAGCAGAGAAAGGGTTCCAGCAACTAAAGAAATTATTCACGTCTCAGCCAATACTTCAGCATCCAGATCCTGAAACCCCATTTGTCGTGCAGGCGGACGCCTCCGATGTGGCAATTGGGGCTGTACTTCTACAACCAGTGGGAGATCATCTTCATCCTTGTGCCTTTTATTCCCGTCAGTTGACCACACCAGAGAGAAATTACACCATTTGGGAAAAGGAACTTTTGGCCATAAAGGCAGCCTTTGAAACCTGGAGGCATTGGCTAGAAGGGGCCAAATTTCCCATTGAAGTACATACTGATCATCGGAATCTAGAGCATCTGAGAACTGCCCGCAAGCTTAATCAGAGGCAACAACGCTGGGCTTTATTCTTTGAACGTTTTAACTTCCAAATTCATTATGTAACCCCAGCCCAGACCAAACAAGCAGATGCTCTGTCGCGGAAACCGGAATACGCTGCAGGGCGCAAAGAGACCTTTGAGTCCCAGCTGCTACAACCCGAGAACTTTGCCACGATCACAGTGGGAAACACCAAATCCACTCCCATTGAATCAACTCCCTCTACTCCAGGGCCCCTTGGTGCTCAGGAAATCAGGGCTAGTCAGCAAGCAGATGCCTGGGCACAGGACCAACTTCGCCAAGGACTACGTTTTCCCTTTTCGCTTAAGGATGGGCTACTTTGCTATAGAAATCATGTTTACATCCCCCCAGGGCCGGGCAGGGAAAAAGCACTTCGTCTGTGTCATGACTGCAAGCCAGCAGGGCATTTCGGACTATTTAAAACCATGCATTTGATCCTAAGAGATTTCTGGTGGCCCAAGATCCGCAAGGATGTGGAAAAATACGTCAACACCTGCCCAGTATGCCAGCGCTCCAAGACAAGAAGGGAAAAGCCCTCAGGGCTTCTACATCCCCTCCCTACCCCATCTCGTCCATGGGAAATAATTTCTGCGGATTTTATCACCGATCTACCACCTTCCTGTGGATTCACCACGATCCTAGTGGTGGTGGACCTTTTTACCAAGTTAGCCCATTTCATTCCCTGTGATGGCCTTCCCACGGCCAAAGAGACTGCAGATCTATTCCTCCAACATGTTTTCAGATTGCATGGATTGCCCAAGAGTTTGGTCACAGACCGTGGGTCCCAATTCACCTCTCGTTTCTGGAAAGCACTACAAAAACTATTGGGCATAGACTCTCGTTTATCTTCAGCTCACCATCCCCAAACGGATGGGCAAACTGAGCGCACCAATGCCACTTTGGAACAATACCTTCGCTGTTATGTGAACTACCAACAGGACAATTGGGCTTCCCTGTTACCGCTGTCGGAGTTTGCCTACAACAATGGAGTCCAGGCTTCAACTAAAGAAACCCCGTTCTTTGCAAACTACGGCTTCCATCCACGTTTCTTCCCTCCAGTCATTGAAACCTCAGAAGTTCCCGCAGCAGAGGACTGGCTGCAGGAACTCACAGCGGTGCAACAACTTTTGCTCCAGCAACTGGACCAAGCCAAGGAGAACTATAAACGCCACGCTGACAAACATCGCCAGCCGGGCCCCGAAATCAAGGTAGGAGACCGGGTTCTTCTGTCCACTCGTTTTTTGCCCTCCCATCGCCCTTGCCGGAAGTTAGATGCCCGTTTCATTGGCCCCTACCCAGTGGTGGCGCAACTTAACCCCGTGACTTTCAAACTCCAACTTCCGCGCTCTATGCGCATTCATCCAGTGTTTCATCGCTCCCTGCTCCTTCCGGCGGATGGTGTGCGCCCTGATGCAGACCGGCCGGCCCCTCCTCCTGTTTTGGTAGATGGAGGGGAGGAGTTCGAGGTTCAGGACATTTTGGATTCTCGCTTTCACTGCCGCCGCCTACAATATCTCATTGACTGGGTGGGTTTTGGCCCCGAGGAACGCTCTTGGGAAGACGCTTCCACAGTCCACGCTCCCGATTTAACCCGCCGCTTCCATCAGACCTATCCCACCAAGCCGCGGCCTCGCACCTCGGGGAGAGAGTCCCAGTTTGAGGGGGGGCTTGAGGAGGGGGATAGTGTGATGAGTCATGGGCCATGTAGTCCCGTCCCTGGCACTGTTGTGCTAGATGAAGAGGAAGACTTGGGTTTTTCACCGTTTCAGTCAGAATTGGAACTTTCCCAGCCAGATTTGGATACCTTGCACCTGCAAGAGATTTGTCTTCCAGAAGTCTGTCAAACAAGCCCTGAGCCTAAATCTCCTACGTTTTCTCGCCATGAGTTTTGTAAACAACAGAGGGGAGTTCAAGCTGCCTCTCGCAGGAGTGCTAGGATAGCTGCTAAGCATTCAGCTGATTAAGTCTGCTTTCCATGGGAAACTTTAAGGAGTCACACATCTGGACTCAGAGAATAGCTTTCGTTTCTGGTTCTCCAGAGAACTGCTCTTTGGCGGGAAAACCGGGACCCTATTTAGGTGTTCTACCCACAAAGGGATCTTGCGGAGTCAATTCGTCAGCTACCGGAGTAGCGTGTGTGGACAGCTACTCCGTTTCCAAGCCTCGTTCCTGTTTCAAGCCTTGTTCCCGATTCCAAGCCTTCGTTTCCAGCCTTGTTTTACTCTCCGGATTTTGCCTTGTTTTCCGGACCTCGCCAAGCAATTCCACGGAACCTATTCTTGCTCCTCGTTTCCTTGTTGCCTTGAACCAAGCCTTGTGTTCCAAGAATCAAGTTATTTCCTAGCCTTGCTCAAGTTCATGGACTAAAGGACCTTGTCATCTCCCCTCACTTTGCCTGGCAAAGTGAGTGTTTCGGTTATTGGATTACAACTTTGGACCTTAATATTTCATATTGGACATTGTTTCTTTGGACTAATTTTGACCTTTTCTGAAAGGTCTACTCCTGGACTAATTCTTACACTTGCTTTTATTAACTTTATATATTTCCTTAATAAAGATATTAGATAGATTCTGGCCTCTGTGTATGGTTATTGGTGCTCTGCTGCCTGGGTCGTGACAATATCTAAGAATAAGCATATTACACCTATCCTAAAGTTACTCCACTGGCTGCCAATTAGTTTCCAGGCAAGGTGTTGGTTTTGACCCTTAAAGCCCTACATGGTTCCAGGTTCCTCATAGGGTCGTCTTCTCCCATACAATCCGCCCCAAACACTGAGGTCCTCTGAGGGAGGCGGGGTTACTCCAGCCTGCCAGAACCCGATTGGTGACCATTACCCAGAGGACCTTTTCATCGGTTGCCCCAAGACTGTGGAACGACCTGCCAGAAGAGCTCCAAAAGTTAGATCAGCTGTTAGAATTTAAAAACCATCTAAAAACCTATCTCTTCTGGCAGACCTGCTCAGCTAGTTGAAAGCATGAATTTAAAACTCACGTCTAGGGTTTTGGTCTCTGTCCTGTGTGATTAAGGTGCATTTTATAGAAATACTTTGATATGTATCTTTTATGGAACTGCATTTTAATATGCGTGTTTGGAGAATTTTTATAGTATTTGTGTGTTTTTGACCTTGCTGTGACCCGCCTCAAGCTGTGGGGAGAGGTGGATAAGAAATAAAATAAAATAATAATAATAATAAGCAATGTTGATCGGGACTTCTGGGAGTTGGAGTCTAAAACATCTGGAGGATCTATGGTTCTCTGTTTTATATGTTGAGTACGTATTATCAGTCTGAGTATGCTCACATTCTTCTGTCAAATGAAAAACTGTTTCAGATGGATGGATGTTCCCCTGCCTCCTTGGTTAGAAACATATCAATGTTAAACAACTAGGATTTTAAAGAAATGTTACAATATATCATTGCTCTTATTAGTTCCAGCAAGCCATGTCATCCACCAGGATATTATGAACTGTAACAAAAGAAATATTCTACCCCACATGTGCATGTATCTATTAGAGTGCAACAGATTTTTAAAATGTTTTTGCTAAGGGTTTATTGGCCTATTCAAACCTCAAGCTTATCCCATTCATGCTAATCAAACTAAATCTTGTTAACATGGTTGCCCTATTTTAGACCCTGCCTCATTAGCATTTATAATTAGAATTTGCAATTAGTATGACTGATGGTATATTTATGAGATTATGGCTGTTGCAATCCTATTGATTTACATAGCTATAAATTTCATGGAATTGAGTGGCACTTACCAATGAATAGAAATGTATAGATTTGTGTTTCATGTGATATAAGAATATCTCAACCAATCATACATATTTAAAAAAGTGTAATGAGAAACTTTGTGTAGTAAGCAGTTGAGATTTGGAATTGAGATGGCTATTTCTATGAAATGATTCATACTTAACCAACTGATTTCTGGGCTCCACACAGTCCAATATGTAGAATTTATTCAAATATTTTGTGCTGTAATTGATCATTTTAAACCTATTTCTCTTGATCCTCCTGCTTGCTTTAAAGTCATGCCAAAGGGTTTTGATCACTGAAATTTAACCAGTTTCTTTTCCAGAACATTTATCTCGATAATGTTGAACTCAAGAGCTTTCCAAACATACTTTAAAGCAAAATCTAAACAATACTTTTCTCCTAAGCAATCTTTGGTTTGGATCCAGCAGTACTTTTCACTGAGGCTGTAGTAGGTGCACAAAAGTTGTGAAAATCAGATGCCCCACTTTGCATGTGCAACTGGATTCAATCCTTTAGCTGCACTGGACTTATCTTTTGCTCAGAGTTTTGACAAGTTACTGTTTGGATCATAGTGCTCAGACAGCTTGACTCACTAGCTACTGAATGTTTTGTAAGCTGTGCTCCAAAAAAAGCAATATTTCTAAGCTCTGTTAATATCATTCAAGCTGTAACCTATCTTCATGTGGTAGAAATTGTAATAGCCTTGCCTGCCCTCAGAGGGATTAGCTTGTTATAGAGTTATTTTTTAAATTGGAAATATTGTGCACATGCTTAAGACTTGGAGAGTCCAGAATGCTGTGCCAATCTGTTGATGGGTCCAGTTACTGACAGCATGTGACCCCTTGTTTAGACAGCTCCACTATCTGTTTTCAGGGCCAACTTCCATGAGCTGCTTATAATTTATAAAGACCAAAACAACTTGGGCTAATGAGCTTGCTATTTGAAAAACTACATTCTCTCATACAAGCATACTATTTTTAAGAATTTCAGAAGAGGCTCCTATCTTGCTCGGTGGACAACTGAGGGAGCACCTTCCCAGTGGTTGCTCCAGTTCCCATTTTGTTCATATCAAAAGTGACTTGAGAAACTACAAGTCACTTTTGGTGTGAGAGCATTGGCCATCTCTCACACCAAATGTTACCCAGGGGATGCCTAGATGTCTTACCATCCTGTGGGAGGCTCCTCTCATGTCCCTGCATGGGAAGCTGAAACTGACAAACAAGAGCTCACCCTGTTCTCTGGATTTTAACTGATGACCTTTTGGTCAGTAGTCCTGCTGGCACAAGGTTTTAACCCATTGCACCACCAAGGGCTCTCGGTTCCCATTTATCTCTGTCCCATTAGTTTCTTACAATGACAAATACTGCCTTTGTAACAGAAATCATGATTCTGATTTACAGCCTTACACATTGCTGGGAACAGACTGAAACATCCTCCTTGCAATATAATGACCAGCTGAACATACTTCTTTTACCCAATCTTTCTGCTGGCTGTCAAAGTACACCAGGAAGGAAGTTACATAGTTTTACAATAAGACTACTTGAGACTTTGTCACATGAAGTTGTTATTTCATGGCAATTGTCCAATTACCAAAACCAAATAAATTCAGCATGAGCACACTTGTTATTTTACCTCTCTCCATTTGCACAATTGTATTGATTTACCAACCTGTGGTCTCAGAAGCATATATTTGCATATCCTCATAACATCGATTTCCAACACTTCCACTGCAATTTTGCAGTTTCAGCAATGTGTTTTTAAAAGTAAAATACTACCATAAACTAGAAAAAAAACCAGGCTTGGAAATGGCATGGGGGAGAATGGGAAGAAAATACCTCCCCCCGACCAGGGCTGGCCCAAGGTAATTTTCAAGTATAGGCAAACAGAATTTTGGTGCCCCCCCAAACCAATCACTGAAAAATAAAAGCGTTAGATAAGCGAAAATGTTGGATAATAAGGAGGGATTAAGGAAAAGCCTAAATAAAGAACAACACTCTGAAAACAGGGGAAATCCAGACAGGAAACAATCAGGGCCAGCTAACACCTCCCAACCAAGGATGCCCCCAGGGAGGAAGCAGCCAGGCTTTGAATCTGCAAGGTCATTAAATGCTAATCAAGCTGGCCAATTGCAACATTCACACTAGCCCCAAACAGACAAGAGTTCTTTCTCCCACCCTGGACTTTCCACAGATATATAAACCCCACTTACCCAGCTTCCAACAGAACTCTGAACCTCTGAGGATGCCTGTCATAGATGTAGGTGAAATGTCAGGAGAGAATGCTTCTGGAACATGGCCAGGAAGTCCGGAGATCCGGCCTTGAGGAAGGGGCGAGAAGGAAGGCATTCACCGCTTTGGGGAGCAAAGAAGTGGGGTTTTTCTGCTCTGCAAAGTGGTGAACATCTTCCTTCTTGCCTCCTCCGCCATGTTCCTGGGATGCCCGGCAGCGGCCCTGGGGGCTTCCCTCTGCCTTCTTGCACCCTCCTTTCCTGACAAGAAAGAGGGGGCACCACCATTCCCACCTCCTCCGCCCCCGGCAGGCGCCCGGCCCCTCGCTTCCGAGGCGCACTTTCGGAGGCAGGCCAGGCCATGCCCACAGAGGGCAGGGGAGCTAGGGAGGAGGAGGGAGGCAGGCTGCACCCTCATGGCACCTTCCGGAACTGCGTAATCTGACTGCCTCAGCCTGCCTCCACGGCCGTGGCCTGGCTTTCGCCCAGGCCACAGCACCCTAGAGGATGGCGCCTTCAGCAACCGCCTAGTTGGCCTAACGGGTGAACCGCCCCTGCCCTGACATCACTCTAGTGCTGGCATGCAGTTATACTAGCAGAACAGACCCACTGGAAAAGGTAGGTGATGTGAACATTCTAGGATTGGAAGCTATTGATGGTTTTTTTCCCTTCAATAGCACAGGATGGGTTAATCATGGAATCAAGGCTGACAGGCAACAGGATGTGCATGGCATTGTGTGATAGGGATCATCACTTTTGGTTCGCCTTCCTTGTGTAATTAGGACTGTAGTCTAAGGGCCCATCTAGACAGATCCATAATATGGGATCTGATTTGGTTTTTCCAGAGGCATCCAGGAGGGCTCAAGGAGTAATGTTATGGTGGACAGGTAAGTTTAATTTTATTTTAGGGTCACATTTGGGGTTTGGTGGAGGAGGTAGGTGTACCTCTTGGTTTTTCAGGCTCCTGGAGCCCGAAAACCTAAGATGGCTGTGTGGATTGGTATTGGAAATCACCTGATGTGGTGTTCAGGCCCAATCCACACAGGACCCACACCCGGTAAGACCCGGATCTTATCTTTCAAACCAGATCTTACCAGGTGTTTAATTAATTTGGGGGGCTTTGGGGTGGCTGTATGCCATCCTGATTGTTATCGGTGTGGCACGTAGCCACCCCCCCCCCCCCCGCACCCCCATCCCGGGAAAGCCCAGGTTTTTGGAGGCTTGTGGGAATGCAAATCTGCACCAAAGCGGGTTTTGAAAAAATCACTTTGGCATGGATTTTTATCTTGTGTGGAAGCACCCTAACTGAAAATAGCAGTTAGAGATCCCTCTTGGTTATAACTGCAGCACTAAATGCTAGCCATGGTTTGTAAGAGCTGCAAGAGGTAGAATTGTAAGTGTCTACTTTTTGTACAGCTTGGACAGGAAGGCACTTTGGCCACTGATACCATCTATGTTGAATTTCTGTGCTGGTAAGCCATCATCTCCTGATTCTGGGTAGTTTGGAGACATAGTACCAAGCCACAGAATCAAGAATATCCAGAATTTTCCAGAATATGTATGACTTCATACTTTTTTCAGGAGAAGTCTTGCATCTGGAATGAAGCACCGAATTTTTTCCAGACTTCAGGCTATAAACTAGCCAGTTATGCATATGTGTATTTCACTGCAGAAGGGTTTTTCTTTTTTTACAAAAGAAAGAATTGGAAAGCTTTTGCAGCCACATGTACACTCCCTCTTCAAACAGTGGATAATGCAGACCTTAAACAATGGTCCAAGACATATGGTGGGGAGGAAACTATGCCAATTTGTCTATATTTAGTCAGTCTGTATTTTCTTTTGTATTTTCTTCTCTTTCTTTCTGGTTACTTGCATGAGATACATTTAGTGAGCCTTTTCTTCTTGTTTTTGCTGAACAGCCATCAAACGGGAATGTGTTCTGCAAAATATAGTGAAGCAATCAAAAGCTAGTAAATCTGTACAATTTAGAGCAAACGCTATGGAAGACGGCCTGGTAAGACCAGACTGCCAAACATCCAGCTGAAATCTACATTATAAACTACAAATAATGGAGGGATTTGCACTTCAAACAAGCCTTGTGCTTTTTTTTGTTTCACACTTATGATTGAATTTTGTCTCTGAGTGTGGCTTCCTCTTCAAACGATAGCATTTAATAAGGTTTGCAGAAGAAACAATTTTTAAAAGTTTATTTTAAATAGTTTTGTAAATTTTTACCTTACATTTTCAGGGCCCCTCAAGATCAGCCCAAAGATTTGAATGGTTAAGTATGGGAGAGTTTAAATATTTTAAGAAGGCATTTCTAAGCTAGTCTTAGAGAACAACTGATAAAAGCAAAAGAAAACAAAAACACTGGCCTAACATATGCTTAGAGCCAGCATGGTGTACAGTTGTGATTCTCAACCTGTGGGTTCCCAGGTGTTTTGCCCTACAACTCCAAGAAATCCCAGCCAGTTTACCAGCTGTTAGGATTTCTGGGAGCTGAAGGCCAAAACATCTGGGGGCCCACAGGTTGAGAACCACTGGTGTAGAGATTTGAGCATTAGACTACAGCAGAAGATCAGTGTTCGAATTCCTGCTCAGTCATGGAAGCTCACTGGATGACTGGAAAACCCATTCTCTTTCAGCCTCAGAAGAAGGCAACGATAAACCTGTAAACATCTTGCCAAGGAAACCCAATGATACATTTACCTAAGGGTGCCATGAGTAAGAAATGACTTGAAGGAACTCAATAATAACAACAAAAACATTTGCAAGAAAAAAATGTACTACGTATGTACTTGAAAAAACGTACTATGAACAGCAGAGCACAACCAATCTAGTAAATTTCCAGTAAATTTTATTTCACTTTATCTAATGCACTCTTTTTAAAAAACTACAAAAAAGCAGAGGTGGCTATAGGGGGCCAACTATATTACTACGTATTTAAAGAGGTCATCTGTGGGGTGGGGGAAATCTTGTTATAACTTCTATTAAATGCAAAATGAAATGGTTTACTATGTGCACTTAAGGAATCAGCTGTATTTATCAATGGACATAATGTCTTATAGAAGTATATATGGTTGTGTCTTACGGTACTATTGTGCATGCACATGCCTTTAAACTGCCTGTCAACTTACGGTGATTCCATGTATTTCATAGGGTTTTCTTAGGCAAGAAATATTCAGAGATGGTTTTTGCCATTTAATCTGAAACCTGGCATAGCATTTGTTGGCAGTCTCCCATCCAAGTGCTAACCAGGGCTGCCCTTGCTGAGATTCCAAGATCAGATGTGATCTGTTATCTTTACAGTATTTCCATTAATAGCTCTTTCTAGCATTTGTACATAAAAATATACAGGCTAGTAGACCTATTCATGATACTGGCATGTACAACTGGTTTGAGAAAGTACTAGACTACAATTACTCTAAACCATTGATTCCCAAACCTTAGTTCAGGTGTTTTGAACTTCACCTCCCAGAAGCCTCAGCTGCCTTAGTCAATGATCAGAAATTATTGGAACTGAAGTCTAAATACCTGGAAGACAAAGTTTGGAAAACACTGCTTTAAACCAACAATAGTAGAGCAGAAGAGGAGCAATGAGAACTGAAAAGAGTCTACATTCTACCTGGTTTGGAGGGGAAATGAACAGAGGTTGGAATTCTGAAAAGAATGAGAGAATGAATGAAAGGGAGGGGTCTTGGGACTGGCCACAGCCATGCAAAGCATGAGCTAAGGGCATGCCTAAAGGGCATCTGGAAACGATTAGTAGAAAGGACCCTGGAAATACCATAGGCAGGTATATGTTACAACAGTTCTGTTCTGTTTCTTTTTATGTCAAGACTCAGTTTTGTCTCAATTAAAAAATAAATGAGCAATCTCCAAATGTTATTAGCTTACAGTTTGCTTCATCTCTAGGTTCTGATCATGTGAGGTCAGGCTGATGGAAACTGGGAGTCCAGAAAGATCTGGAAAACCACATGCTAACCAGTGCCTTAAAATGGCTGGGAAGGACAAAACTGAGGAGGTCTCCACTTAAGAGCAGCATCTTAGTATATTATGAAATCTCTTTCCAAAGAAGGACTATTTTTATCTTGCCAACTTATATCTGGCCATTCTGAAATCAGCTTGTTCTAGCCATGAGTATGAATGGATGATATTAGTCTGAATGCTTTTCTCCATTTGATGGTATTCACTTGCTCTTTTAAAATGCTCTTGCTTAAAAAAAATGTGCTTTCCACCTTAAGCCCCCAGCCTCAAACACATCGTTAAATGTTTTAAACAAACAGCAAGAAAAATGCCATTGTTGGATCATTTTCAAGATCAGATTGTGGAGAACTATCCTAAACATTAATCTGTATTACCTCTCAGACACTGCCTCAGAAATATGTGACAACATGAACTGGCCTGTACTTGAACAAATATGAGGTTTAAAATCTTTGTTGCCACTGAAATTATGAAAAGTACAATAATAAATCCCACTGGATTAACAAAAATGCTGGATTGTGCATAGTTGACATTTTTCCTTTTGTGTTCTTTGACAACAGAATAATTTTACTTTTCCCTCTTCCCATTCATGAAATACATTTACTTGCATTAAATAAAACAATAAAATTTAAGTTAATGCAAGTCAAACTTCGTACATGGTATTGTGAAGCCAAAAGGGACAAACCTTGAAAGTGAGCAGTGTGAGATGCACTGAAGACATAATATGGACTAAGGTAGTCAGCACACTAATGGAGAAGCAACACCACCGTTACCCCAGAGAAGAAAGGTTTCTATTTCCTGCTTGGTACTAGAGCTGTGCACGTATTCATTTTCTAGAACAGGACTTGTCTGATTAGTTGTTTTAGTTTGCTGTTTCAACCATAACGGCATGGGCATCATGAGGGTTTTTTTCCAGCCTCAACAAATAACACAGTGTCAGAAAGTTACCAGAAAGCGGATTGGGGAGGGGGGGAGGCTTAGAAAACGTCACGAAATTCAGGAAGGATTTTCCCCAAAATGCACACTCCTACTATGGCAAACAGATCCAAACCAGCTAATGCAATGAAACTGAGTGCAAGCCAAGCAAATAGCAGCAGAGCAGAGAGAGCAGCAGAACACTAAAACAAGCAACTTCTTTCATACAAAGTCAGGACATGGCTGGAAATGGAGAAGTGCTTGAATTGACCTAGCCTGGAAAGAAGACATGTGAGATGGTTCCTTCTTGCAATTGGCTCAGAAAGCAAGGGCCACAGTAAACCCTTTGTGTACAGGCTAATGCTCTGCGTGCCATGGGGTTGCCTTTGAAAATCCGAATACAAGTGAAACCACCCAAAGTCTGGCACTGTATTATTTGTTGTGGCCAGAAAAAAACCCCTCATGCCACCCCTGCCATTACGGCTGAAATGGTAATTAAAACAACAAATCAGACAAATTCCATTTTAGAAAATGAATACGTACACAGTCCTATCTAGCAGTAGTAGCTTTCCTCATCCCAAACACTTAATAAAAAAAATAAACAAAGCCCTTAGAAGTTGTTTGTAATGTTCACATCTTGGATTCACTCACACTCTCTCTGCCCTACTGCTGCTCCTCCCTGTGGAGACATTCCTGGGGATAGGAGGAGAACCTTTGGGGGTTTGTTTTTTTTAAACAGATATTTTATTTCATGAAACTTTAAAATTTTACTACAAATGGTATTATGAAACTTGGGGGGCTTTGCAGTGGTAAATGTGTCCTCCTAGTGTGGCCACTTTCATCCAAATAGCCTTAAAATGATGGAAAGGGGAGCCTGTTAAGCCTCCCCATTGCTGCCTATGGCTGGATAGCTCCCGAAAAATGACATATCACCTATTCTGAAAGATGAAAGTTCCAGGGAAATGAATTGGGGAGGGAGGGGGCGTGCTAGAAAACTTCGTGAAATTCAGGAAGGATTTTTCTCAAAATGTACACCCCCTACTTGGTACCACCTGTTTTCTGATGGCTGCTTCTGGCTGCTCTCTCTCTCTGCTGTAGGCTGGTGCCTGCCTGCCCAATAGGACTTACATAATTCCAAGTGTTTCATAGAATCATAGAATCGTAGAGTTGGAAGAGACCTCATGGGCCATCCAGTCCAACCCCCTGCAAGAAGCAGGAAAATCTCATTCAAAGCACCCCCGACAGATGGCCATCCAGCCTCTGTGTAAAAGCCTCCAAATAAGGAGCCTCCATCATACTCCGGTTTACCCATATAAGTACCATCTTTCCCTTTTGCAAGATGATATGGTTCCCCTCTAGAGAAGACTGTTGAGTCATGAAGTGAGTAGGGTCACATTACACAACTTGCTGGATTTGAATGTATGTACTTTGAATGTATTCAGGTAGGTGATTAGGACAGCAGGGGTGTTAAGAGTCATCCAAGATTGCTGTGGTGTAGGATTTCAACATCCACTGGGAGACTGTTTTGTCAGGAACAGCTCAGAGCCTCATGTCTCCCATGATGATCATGATTCTGTCCCAAGTAGTATTTGGCAATATCCATGCAGCAGACCACATTTTAGACACAGGGCACTTCCAGACAGTGCCAAAATACAGGATAAACCAACTCAGGACCTCAGAGCAGGTCCCCACACAGACTTGCCAGTCTAGTGGCTTTCTTCTCTGCTGTCCTTACAGCCCTTCTCTGTCTTGGGATAAAATGAAGGGTGGACAGGGGACATCCTCTGGAAGTTTTTTTTTAAAAAAAAATCATTCAATTATGTGCTGATGCATATATGTGCACATGTAAATATCCTAACACAAATATGGATAGATTCCTATGTGCACATATAAGCCGCAGCACGTAACAGCGGGAATTTCTTTTTTAAAATGCCAGCAGGTTTCCCTCTTTTCCCAATTGCTTATTCATGATCTATTTAATATTATAAAGTTTAAATTAATAACTTCCAGAGACCTCTAATGACTCTCTGCTTCTCCTCTTTTGAAACCAGCTGGAAATCAGCGGTGTCTTCATGGGAGCCTGAACAGCTGATCAGCTGTTTCAGGCCTTTTAAAACCAGCACGGGGTGAGAAGCAGTCTCCACGGGGGTAAAGAGGGAAATCCCAAACTTTACATGGCTACAAGGCCCACAGTCATGGAAAAACAGATTTTTTTTTACCCAGAACCAGGGTAAAAGAGAAACTTTTTGAATTGGGTTTTCCCTCACTTGCTGTGATTAAGCACACATTTAGCATAAGCGTCATCTGCCCCCTCCCCTTTTAACCCATTCTCTCCTGAATTATAGATAACTAGCTGTGCCCGGCCACACGTTGCTGTGGCAAAGTGTGGTGGTTTTGGAAATAAAGTATTGAGGAATTGGTGGTAGTTAGTATATGTTATTTCTTAAAGCATGTGAATATACAATATTTCTGGTTGTTCCTTTTTTTTTTGTCTGTTGGAGGCAAGTATGAATGCTGTAATTAGCCAGAATGATTTGCATGTAATGGCCTTTCAGCTTCAAAGCCTGGCTGCTTCCTCCCTGGGGGAATCTTTTGTTGGGAGGTGTTAGCTGGCCCTGATTGTTTCATGTCTTGAATTCCCCTGTTTTCAGAGTGTTGTTCAGAGTGAACCCTGCCTGTCCCGCAGGCGCCATTGGTTCAGTGGTTTTGTTGTTTACTTCATGGGAAAAATGCACATTACACACACACACACACACACACACACATATATATATATATATGCATTACAATATATTATTATTATCAATATTGTATGTATATATAATATATTATATTAGCATTGCACAATAGAGGCATTTTATAGTACTGTATTGTAGTATACCATTATACTGTAATATTATTACCAATTTTACATGTATGCTCAAACAAGTACACCACGCTGGCTCACCTGGATCCCAAGTACTCACCACAAAGAAGAGTGTTTAATAACTTGATGCCATAGCTAAAAGAGTTCTGCTTCACATCTTTTTCTAAGAGAGCAAGGTGTAATCTTAGCAATTTCCTTCCCACTGCAAAAAAAAAATCTTTTAAATCACACTGGTTTTGAAGTCTATGTACAATTTGGCACATATCCCGTACAAAATCTGCACATGGAAAACAGCATTTTCTGCATAAGAAAAAGCATCTATGCAGGAAATAACAATACTGTACTTGAAACATTTTTAATATTGTTTCCTACCTGTTTTGTAGCATAAATTCATTTATTTGAACTCACCTATGGAGACAATTGCACAACACATTGGAAGACAACTGATTGCAAAAAGTATTTGATTTGAAAATCACTCTGATATAAAGCATGTGTGTAAAAGTACTGACACAATAGGAGGAAGTGTTATTTGGATGTTTTGACTGAGGTGCCAAAATGTAATCACCAAATATATATACAATGTGCCTTCACTTTTTTTTCTTTAGTCAGTAGTGGGCCAACACTACTTCAACCCTATTTTGGATGGAATCATTAGGTGGTCACTGGCAGTCCATTCTATAATACAACATATGTTGAATATCTACAATACATGGATAACTATATATTGTAGATAACTTTTTTTTACTGAGCTCTTATTTAAATTAGTGACATAATGACATAGTGACAGGCATGGGACAGCATTCCATGATGCAAGCTAAATGTTAGACTACAAACCCTTTATTCCATGGCCAATGGGAAGAGTGATAGAAAGTACACCTGACTGAGGAAGACTAACTTAGAACATATGAATACACTACTCAACAAATAGTGTGTGTCTGTTTCTCACTGACCTTGTTAGAACATCCAAAATGGGATCAATTGCTTTTCTAAAAATAACAAAATTACTTTAAATCTATATGATAAAGGATATCATTTATTTTTTAAAATGTTACTGTTCAAGACAAATGCACATTTTAAAGGTTTGCATAACCAAAGGAAAGCCCGGTCTGCTTGACCATCTGTACTTCCTTATCTTTAATCCCACATTTCTGCTTTTTATGTTATTTTACCGTCTCTTCCTTGTAGGATACAAATATACATTTCCCATAAACTCATTGATGTTTTTGTTTCAGTTTCCTTCCTTAGTAACTTATTCCAAATGTTTGCTACCTCTTGTGTGAAATTGACCTTCTATTTGTCGTATTCTTTTTTTTAAAAAAAAAACAACTTACAATGTAAATCTGCTTCTAATGAAGTCACTGAAAAAATGTATTAATTTCACTAGAAGGTAGCATCAGGTTCTAATTTCAGATTGTTTTCTTTTATTTTTCAGTCTTTCACGTATGTGAGCCAACTTTTTGACTCCATTCCAAGTATGGGTCCCATTTGTAATGCCAGATGGAGTAGCCATACATTTAAGCATTACAAAGTGAAAAGTCATACTTACTAGCTTGCAGGTCTGTTTCTTCAAGGCATAGAGTTCCTACTGAAGACTTTGCTAGCATTGGCAGATGGTAATCTAGTCCAAGATTTTATCTGAGTTTTAAAGGAGTTATCCAAAGGGCTCAATCCCTGGACAGCTTCTCTGGATTAAAACCCAGAATAAATTCACTGGCCCACTGACAGGGAAATCACACTCTTTGTTTAGCTAGCTCCAGTCTCAATGAGAAGGTTTTGAAAAATGTATTTAGGGTTTCATGTGGATGCAATACCACATTAAATTCAGAGAGTGTAAGATTTATGCACAAGCTGAGTGAAGTATAGATTCAGACTTCATGTTAGGAGGAGCTGCTAAACACAAAACAAGAACAAGTTTTTGTTGAAGGCTAAAACGAAAATACTACATACATAACTTTTTTGTAATGTTATGGCACTTGTTGAATGTGACATCTCAGTCTTTCTGAATCCAGCTTTAAATATTGAATGGACATCTGAAGCAATGGAGTCTTTCTCCATTGTCTTTCACAGGAGCAATCACACTTCCCATTCCCTGGATTAGAAGCTACTGTTGTTGTTGTTGTTGTTGTTGTTGTTGTTGTTCCCCTCTTCCTCCATTGCCATTATCGTCTCCCAATTTTGGGGAAATTGAAGAAAATAAAGAAATCACAATCAAACAATTGCTTTGATTTTCCACGTGTATGATACTGGGAAATAGTTCAGATAGCAGGAATTATTACTAATACAGTTTCCACACTTTTGAGCCACATGGAACAAACTATTTAAATGTGAAATAGTTGGGGCACTGTTAGATGGATTTGTAAATGGTTGGAAATGGTTTTCAGACAGTCACCATCAATGACTGTGTTTCAGTTTGGAAAGGGGTCTCAAAGGGGATATTTTTCTTCAACATTTTTATCAATGGCATCTTAGATTATGAGGTGGAGGGAATTCTTATCAAGATGACACAAAATGGTGAGACACAAAACTTGGAATATAGGAATAGATTCCAAAGATCAATAAAATAAAGTTCAATAGAGACAAATGCAAAATTATACAGGCCACTAAAACAGGTATGAGAAGGGGGAATAAATGGCTCATCACAACTATATTTGAAAAGGACCTTGGCATTATTGTTGATGATTAGTTAAACAGCAGCCAGGAGTGTGAGGCTGCAATAAAGAAAGTGAATTCTATTTGACAATGCATTAATAGAAGCATAGTTTCCAAGATGAGGGAAGTAATAGTTCCACTATATTCAGTGCTGTTCAGGTCTCTACTAAGTCCTGTGTTTAGTTCTGGGCACCTCACTTTGAGAAGAATATAGAGAAGATGGAACAGGTTCAGAGAAGGATAATAAGGATGATAACATGTACAAACAACAAAACATATGAGAAGAGACTGAAGAAGCTGGGCATGCTCAACTTGGTAAAAGAAGTCTTAGGGGAGACATGATTGTATTTTTAAATGCCTCAAGGGCTGCCATGAAAAGAAGGGTGCAGGATTGTTCTCTACTGCCTGAGAGTAGAACCAGGTCTAATGATCTGAAGTTACAGAAGAGTAAATTTCAACTGAAAATTAGAAGGAACATTTTGACAGTAAGACCAGTTTGGCAATGGGACACATTGCTTAGTGAGGTGGTGGGGTCTCCTTTTCTGGACATCTTCAAGGATTCTTTAGCTGATGATCTTGCATTGAGCATGGAGTTGGACTGGAAAGCCCATAGGTTCACTTCCAACTCTGTGATTCTATGACTCTATGGGGCTGGAGGTTGGGGAAATCACCAAGAAGATGCTGATCTCAAATGGCATATTGACCATATTGATAAAAATAGCATATTGATCAGTGGGTACTATATTGAGTAGTCCTGTCTCATTAAGTTTGGTACACTCAGTATTCGTTTGGGGACTGAGACTGGGAAGGAATGACAACAGCTCCACTGGGTATAATATTGCAAAAACTAAAAACCAATTCAAATGTAAATCAGAAACATGCACAGAGACTCGTTTGGGACTATGCCATTTGAAGTATACATATTTAAATGCTCTCTCTCTCAAAAAAAGGTCCCAAAATGGTGAAAGCTAGCACTTCAGCCAAGGTCTCTCCTTATCATGTTGACTTTCCATGCTCTGTGTTGTTTTTCTTTTTTATCTAGAGAAACATGGAAAAGACTATGTGCTTTTTCTGGTTATTTAAATTTACTGTAAGAATGCACTCAGAACAAATTCTAGTAGTCAGATGAACTGCCCCCCTAATGATGATGTTATTTGGATGAATGCATAGCGTCTTTGCCAAATGTATGCACTCTTACTCTCACTCATTCCTTTCTGCTAAATGGAATTGGAATTTTGTGTCTATGTGTATTGCTCAATATGAGACATTGTGCTGAAACATGTTTTCTAATTTGATGCTGTCTGAGGTTTTGCTGTTTATTGCTCTTAAGTAGATTTACAAACAATGGGCAGGCTGGTTACTCAAAATACAATAATATCATGTGCTTCTGAATACATCAGGTTCAAATGTCAGGCCAACCATAAAAACAGATGTCCAGAGAAACAAGTCATGGGAAGACAAATACATCTTGAAGATAGTAGGAATTTTTTTAAATGTGAAATTGTGCTCCCATGGTAGAAAACATTTACTGACTTTTTTAGAATGAAACTGTTACTGTAATTAGTTTTCAAAGCAATAGCCATGTTCATCTATTTCAATATCAAAAGGATAAGAAGTAAGGCATCTAGTGGCATCTTTTAAACAGGTTAGTTTAACATGAGTTTTCATGGATTCCTATCCATTTTTCAGATGTTTTGATGCATTTGTATTTTTTTTTCTTGGTTCTTGAGTTACTACAAAGTAGCATACTCTCTTAAATTTTATAATATGATCAAAACAAGAAATAATTGTGCCTATACAAATAGCATTACAAGCACAAACACAGTGTCCAATTGATTTAAACTGGTGAAAGAACCATTTTGAGGTGAGTGTATCTAGGACAGCAGCCACTGAAATCGATGGGGACTTAAAATGCTTACATAGGGCTTGATTTAGTCACTATGATTAAATCCGTACGAGGAATATATCCTAACTCCACAATATCCTGCCTAGGCTGACTCTATTAAAGTTACATGTACTTATTTTAATCTGAAGTCAAATTTGTGCTGAAAGCCACACACCTCTACCTCCCAGAAGTCCCCTTTGTACAAAAGGCAATTTTTGGCATATTCACATGTTCTATTTAAGATTATTTTAGGGTATATGATTGTAGCACTTGCAGGGCCTTTTCTTCCCAGCATGCATGGCAATTCACTTATTTCCACATAAATTTATCAACTGATAACCTTTTTCCTGTTAACCTTATAATCCATTTGCACTCCCATTGGACAATTCACCCCTCCCTTCAACATGATTGAAAGAGGGTGGGCATTTTAAATGTTGTGGGCTAAACCTACTAGGGAAGTATTTTAAGTCTTCTCACAGAGATACTTAGAATAGGATTTTTGTTATAGTCGCTTTGGCAGCCCATATACTACAAAAATTGGAATAAGACATTGTCCAGAACATGGTATCTGTCTGAGCTGTATTGAGGCGGGAGGTAAAAGAACCCCAGGAAATGCCATATATGGGCAGAGATGGCGACGGCTAGCGACCCGGGTGCATAAACTCACAGAAACATGTGGTTTCTGGGAAATCATGTGTTTCTGAAGAAATGAAAGCTAAAGATAAACAAACAGCGCATGCGCACGCAGGCGCTCTGAATGATTATGAACACGGCACAGAAAGAGTGCGCCCGGGCCGCTGGTCAGCGCTGATTGGATGCAAGCTAAGCAGCGTCACAATTATAAGCCAATGAATTTGCTTGTGGGCGGGCATAACCCGAACCCTGCAGTGTGTATAAATATTTACTCAGCCTGCCGCTGGGGGTTCTCCCTGAGAAAGCACTTATTTTGTGCGAGGGGGAACCCTAGTGGCCACTTGCCAAATAAAACTGCTTTCTTGGAATTACTCCAGTTGTCCGTCTCCAAATCCCTCCCACTGCGCTCGCAAGGACCGTAGCACAAAGGTTCCGCTACATTTTCTGGTGACCCCGACGTGATTTCCTATAAGACGGGCCAGGAGGTTGGAGACGGATCCCGTTGGCGGGACGGTCCCAACTCAGCGGTGGGGACCGGAGGCAACTACCGTGAGACGAGAAGGGGCCCCTGAATATTGCAAGACCGGCTGCGGTGCTTGCCTCTGATGCCAACGCCGACTGACGGTGGGAGCTGCAACACCAGCGAGGTTCCATAGAAACCAGCCAGGAGGGAAAAGGATCCAGGGAAAAGCCCAGGGGCGAAGGTTGGTCCGACGTCTACAGAAATCTGGCAAGTATAGTGGTTAAATGAGACATTAAGGGAACACCGGCGCCGGGAGGGACACAAAAGTTCCCAGGGAGGTAGAAAGGGGCTCTGTCTTGTGTTTCCTGACACATGCCATTGAGTGTCCGGGTGCCCAGGCCAAGACAGTCCCCTCTATTAGGCAGGATGGGAGGGAAAAATTCAAAGAGCTCCACTCCCTTACAATGCATCTTAGATAATTTTGGCTCTTTTGCTACCCGAGCCGTAGCAGGCAATCCAAGGGACCTGAGAGATTATAGACTGAGGAATTTGTGTCAGGGAGAATGGCCAGAGTTTGAGTTAGGTTGGCAAGTAGAAGGGACGTGGGATCTGAAACTGATCCGAACAGTGGAAGAATATTGTGCTGTGAATCATCCGAACCAGTGGGTCTATATTGCTACCTGGGAACGGGTAGTTAGAGAAGATCCAGGTTGGGTTCGACAGTGCAGGAATGGCAAATGTATGGTGGTGAAGAAGGAAGGGAAAAAGAAGGAAGTTTTCCAATCCAACGAGGACTACCCAGATTTACAGTTGAGTGTACAGGCCAGACAACAGAAATTATTGCCGCCACCCTTGCCACCGCCCCCACCCCAGGGAACAGCCCCCGGTGCACCTACACTAGGAACGAGACATATATTACTACTCCACGCTTTTTCTCAGGAGCTGAAGAAAAATATTCTTGTCCAATTGATTTTTGAGTCAGATGTGATATATGTTTATGGGAGATATGGGTTTCTTGTAGTGCCGATATGTCGTATCTACCCTTCCTTATGGCGTTGAATATTTTTTTTCTTTTCTGTGGAGAATTTAGTCCGTTGACATTATTAGAGTAGAATCTGATTTCCATCTTCTTTATTTTCCTCTTCTTCTTCTACTCCTTCTTCTTCCTCCTCTTCTCTGTCACAGTTTTCTTCCTCTTCTCCAGATTGTATCTAAGTAATCAGAAACTAGCCAAAATTTCAGAAAAACATAGAGAATACCTCAATAAGGAAATATCAAAAGAAGAACTGCACAAAGCAATCAAGAAACTAGACTCCTCAAAGGCTCCGGGACCCGATGGATACACTGCGGGTTACTATAAGACATTTGAACAAGAACTGTCACCATTACTTCTAAGAATAATGAATCACGCAATGCAAAACCAGACAATACCAAACTCGTGGAAGGAGGCTACAATAACATTAATTCATAAAGAAAAATCAGATCCTCAGGACATCAAAAATTATAGACCAATCTCGCTTTTAAACACAGACTACAAATTATTTACAAACATACTGGCGGAGAGGTTGAAAGCCTTTTTAACAGAATGGATAAAAGAAGACCAAGCCGGATTCCTCCCAAGGAGACAAATAAAAGATAATGTCAGAATAATATTAAATGCAATCGAATATTACGAAAGAAATAATCAAAAAGAATGTGCCTTCCTCGCGCTAGACGCGGAGAAGGCGTTTGATAATATTAATTGGGATTTCTTTATTATGTTGTTAAAAGAATTGGATATGGGACATCAATATATTACAGGAATAAAATCAATTTACACTAAACAAGAAGCAAAGATTTATATAAACGGCCAAGAAACAAAAAAATTTAATATAACAAAAGGCACAAGGCAAGGCTGCCCACTCTCACCTTTATTATTCATACTCTCATTGGAAATGCTCCTAAATAACATAAGAGAGGACAAAGAATTAATTGGAATAAAAATAAGAAAAGAAGACTATAAAATAAGGGCATTCGCCGACGATATGATTTGTATAATCGAAAATCCACTAGAAAACATCCAAAAGTGGATAAAAAAAATCGAAGAATTCGGCAAAGTCTCGGGACTGAGAATTAACAAGAATAAAACAATGATAATGACTAAAAACATTTCAAGGAAAAGACAAGAAGAATTGGAAAAAATAACAGGAATAAAAGTCACTAATAAAATAAAATACTTAGGAATAGTCATTACACCCAAAAATGCGCAACTATTAAAGAATAACTATGAAGAAAAATGGAGGGAAATAAAAAAAGACATGGAATCGTGGAAACATCTAAATCTATCGTTACTCGGAAGAATATCAACGGTCAAAATGACCGTGCTACCAAAAATCCTGTTCCTCTTTCAAACAATCCCTATAATAAGAAACTACCAAATATTTAAAAAATGGAACTCAGACATAACTAAATTTATCTGGACAGGGAAGAAAGCGAGAATAAAACTCCTCAACCTGATCGACGAAAAAAAGAGAGGAGGACTGGGACTACCAGACCTGAGATCATACTATGAGGCTTGTGGCCTAACCTGGATCAAAGACTGGGCAAATTTAAACAAAATCAAAAGCTTAACCTTAGAAGGATTCGACCTAAGATATGGTTGGCATGCCTATATGTGGTACAATAAGAAAAAAGTGGAAAAGAATTTTGGAAATAACTTTATTAGATCGGCCCTCATCAAAATATGGGGAAATTATAAAGCAAGATTTTACCAGAAAACACCTCTTTGGATATCCCCAATAGAAGCGTCACAAAGAACAGAATTAAGATGGGAAGAATGGCCAACATATAAAGATGTCTTGAAAAAACAGAATGGGGAATTTATATTGAGAACTCAAGAAGAAATAAGAAATAGATTTCAAAAGGTCTCGTGGTTTCAATATAGACAGATCCAAGAGTATTACAACAGAGATAAAAAAATGGGTTTGCAGAAAAAGATACCTTATGGGATAAAATCAGACTTAATGAGAGAAAAGAAATAACTAAAAACTATAAAATATTGTTACAATGGACTACAGAAACAGAACAAGTCAAGGACTGCATGATAAAATGGGCATCCTATGTGAGACATCCAATAAACATGGAAGAATGGAAGAAAATGTGGAACCACAAATTGAAATACACCAATTCATACGATCTCAAGGAAAATTGGTACAAAATGATGTACCAATGGTATATGACTCCTCAAAAACTGGCAAAGTGCTATAAAAATGTAAAGGACCACTGCTGGAAATGTGAGAAACAGACAGGCACATTCTTCCATATGTGGTGGGGATGCAAATTGGCAAAAGATTATTGGAAAAAAATACATGAAGTGATACAAAAAATCATTAAAGTCAATATCCAACTAAGACCGGAATACTTTTTATTAGGAATGATTGATACGAATCTCAACAGAAATCAAGAGATTCTATTTAATTACTTTGTAACCGCAGCCAGAATAGTTTATGCAAAAAAATGGAAATCAAGAGACATACCAACTAAAGAAGAATGGATATTAAAAATCATGGACATAAAGAACATGGACACATTGACATACTATATGAAGACCCATCATGGCAAACCAATAAAAGAAACAGATTGGTCACCACTAACAATCTACATAGAACAAGAAGAACTTTTTTTTTTCAAATCATAATGTCGGAGAGGACTTACAGTGATAACAAATACGAAATTTTTCATTACCCCAAAGAAAAGACGGGAAGTACTGTGTTCTTTTTTTTTTCTCCCTCTCTCACAATCCCATGATCCCCTTCCTTTTCACTATCTTTTCTTTATTTATTATTGTTCTCACTCTTTTTATGTTAATAAAATCTTAATAAAAATTATTACCTTTTCCTGCGAGAGAGGTGATAGCTGCAGCAGCTGTGATGGAAGAAGAATGGGAAGATATGGATGGAGGAGAGGAATGAGGAAGCCAGGCTCTTGTTTTGTTGGACCCCGGGGAGCCGATGGTCACACTTGAAATCGGGGACCAACAATTGGACTTTTTAGTGGACACAGGTGCCGAAAAATCAGTAGTAAATACAAAAATTAGTCCACCAACTCAGGAAACTACGAAAGTAATAGGGGTGTCTGGGAAGACCCAGAAGTGCCCCTTCCTCAAGGAACGCACCTGCAATCTGGCCGGACATCAGGTCAAGCATAAGATGTTATATCTTCCAGACTGCCCAGTCCCTTTGTTGGGAAGGGACATTTTATCAAAATTACAAGCACAACTCCAGTTCATGAAAAATGGACAAATGGAAATATCATTTCCCATGGAAGAGGAATGGAGACTGTTTCAAGTTAGGATTTTTACTGAAGAAATACAGTGGCCATGGCATGAGACTCCTTTAGTGTGGGCAGAAGATAATCCTCCAGGATTAGCTAAATATGTTCCACCGGTGGTGGTGGAAGTGAAAAGAGGAATGGGACCCATATGTAAGCCACAGTATCCCGTCAGTCGAGAGGCGGTGCAGGGGATCAGAAAGCATCTAGAGCGACTTCTGCAGCATGGGATATTGGTACCATGCAGTTCCCCGTGGAACACGCCCCTGCTCCCAGTCAAGAAACCTGGAGGACAAGGAGAATATCGCCCAGTTCAAGATTTGCGGGCTGTGAATCAAGTCACCGTTCCCCTAACCCCAGTAGTGCCTAATCCATACATCATGATGAGTCTAGTACCAGCATTTGCCAAATGGTTTACTGTATTGGATTTAAAGGATGCATTCTTTTGCATTCGATTGGCCCCTGTATCCCAACCGATCTTTGCTTTCCAATGGGAATCTCAGCAGTCAGGGCAAAGGACCCAGTATGTTTGGACACGCCTTCCTCAGGGGTTCCGGGACAGCCCGACCATTTTTGGTCAAGCCCTGGCCAAAGACTTACAGGATTTTGTAATACCTAAAGAAGAGGGAATTTGGCTTCAGTACGTAGATGATCTGCTTGTCGCTTGCCGGACACTAGAGGGCAGTAGAGATCATACTTTGAGGCTACTCAAGGAATTAGAAGAGAAGGGTTACAAAGTGTCAAGGAAAAAGGCCCAGTTGTGCTGTCCCACGGTGAAATATTTGGGGTTCCATCTGACCGAAGGAAAGAAGATGTTAGGAGCTGAAAGATTGGAAGTTGTTTGCGCCATCCCCACTCCCAGTACCCGGCGACAGGTGCGGGAATTTTTGGGATCAGCAGGATATTGCAGACAGTGGATCCCCAACTACGCCGTGTTGGCTAAGCCGCTGTACCAGGCTACAAGAGGTGGAAGAGAAGATCCGTTTGAGTGGACAGAAGAATATCAACAGGCGTTTAAGGCATTAAAAGAAGCATTGATGTCATCTCCAGCATTAGGACTGCCCGATTTGGAAAAACCATTCACTCTGTCCGCTGCAGAGCGGGAAGGAACAGCGGTTGGAGTATTGACCTAACCACTAGGTTCATGGCAAAGGCCGATTGCCTACTTGTCAAAGCAATTGGACACAGTGGCTCGTGGATTGCCACCTTGCCTGAGGGCTGTGGCAGCATCAGTAGATTTAATCAAAGAAGCGAATAAATTGACCCTAGGACAGCCACTGACAGTTAAGGTGCCCCATAGCGTTAAGGCACTGTTAGACACTAAGGGACCGCGCTGGCTCACAAGTGAGAGGTTAATGAAATACGAGGGATTGTTGTGTGACAACCCACTGGTGACCCTGGAGACTTGCTCCACTCTGAATCCGGCCACCCTGCTCCCGACTCCAAGAGACACCACGATCCATCAGTGTGCCCAGGTGATGGACGAGGTATTCTCCAGTCGACCGGATTTGAAGGATGTGCCACTGACTAAGGTGGACGACACTCTGTTCACAGATGGAAGCTCCTTTATGGAAAATAATCAAAGACACTCAGGTTATGCGGTTGTCCGGTGGGGGGGAGAGACGCTGGAAGCAGGGTCACTGCCCCCGGGGACTTCTGCCCAGAAGGCCGAATTGATTGCCCTGACCCGAGCGTTGGAATTGTCAAGCGGAAAGCGGGTTAACATCTACACAGACTCAAAATATGCCTTCACTACCCTCCACGCACACGGAGCACTGTACAAGGAGCGCGGGCTCCTCACGTCTGGAGGAAAGTGCGTGAAACATGCCGGAGAGATTGTGGATCTCCTGGAGGCGGTTTGGAAGCCAAGGCAGGTGGCTGTGATGCATTGTAAAGGGCACCAACGTGGAGACGATCCCGTAGTGCAAGGAAATAGGCAGGCTGATCTGGCAGCCAAAGAGGCAGCTAGGCTGCCCCATATTGAACATCAGGTAATGGCCCTACAGGTAGAATTAACTGAACATAACGTTACATATACACCAGAGGAAGAAGAATGGGCCTTAAAGGAGAAGGGTCAGTGGTCAGGAGAACTCATAGTGATGCCAGACGCCCGTGTCTACGTCCCTAAGGACTTGGCATGGCACTTAGTCCAACACATGCACCAAAACACACATTTAGGAAAAATGGCATTGGCAAATCTGCTAGGACGACAGTTGTATATCGATGGATTACATAGCCTAACGGCAGCAGCAGCCCGAAGATGCTGGACATGTATAAAAAATAACCCCAGAGAAGGACCCCTCAAGCCACCAGGAGTCCAACATGTGGGTGGGGTACCCTTTGAAGCTTTAGTCACTGACTTTACAGAAATGCCCCCATACAAAGGATACAAATATTTACTTGTGTTCGTGGACACATACACAGGATGGGTGGAGGCTTACCCTACAAAGACTGAGAAGGCTGTGGAGGTTTCAAGAGCTCTAATGAAGGATGTTATTCCCAGATTTGGCATACCCTTAGAAATTGGATCAGATAATGGCCCCGCATATATTCAACAGGCCGTGCAAGGATTATGTAGAATTTTGGGCATAAAATGGAAGTTACATTGTGCATATAGACCCCAATCTTCTGGAAAAGTGGAAAGAATGAATAGGACATTAAAGGCTCAGCTTGGGAAACTTTGCCAGGAGACAGGATTGCCGTGGACGGTGGTTTTGCCCATGGCATTATTAGGAATCAGATGTACACCACACAAACGGACAGGACTCTCCCCTTTTGAAAGACTCTATGGACGACCCCCTTTGAACTTGAAGGGAGCCTTAGAGACAGGAGCTGAGCAACACCTCATAGGAGAGAAACAGACATTGGCCCAGGTTCAGGCTTTGGGCAGACAAATGCAGCAGTTAGAAAAATACATTTCTGAATTGAACCCACCATTCCCTACCACACCTCTACATTGTTTTTCACCAGGTGACGAGGTTTTGGTCAAGGATTGGAAGATTGAGCCATTGGGACCCAAGTGGCGAGGACCCTATGTTGTGCTCCTGTCTACCCCCACTGCAGTGAAGGTGAAGGAGATTAAGCCATGGATACATTACACCCGTGTAAAACTAGCACCTGAGGAGTGGCGGACGGAGCGAGTTCCTGGTGAGGACCTGAGACTCAGGATCATCCGGCAACTCCCTGAGGGGTCAACAAGGCCATGAAGCTGATCCCTTCGGGTGCAACGGAGCGTCGGTGGTCAAGTATGTCGCAGCATGGCCCAACAAAGGCGCTCTCCGGGGGATGGTGGCTAGACATTTTGAGAGGAAAAAGTGGGAGACAAGTTATGAGGAGGGGAGGAAAGCGTACTGTGTTTGGTATATTATTTGTGCTGAGTTTTATTCTCCCTTTTGGAAAAAGAGCACATGGGAATTGGATAAAAGAACATGCCAATTATATGTTTGAGCAGCACGGGAAAGAGGTAGCATTAATATATGAACACCCCCTCACCATAGGAGATTTTTCATTTCTTCCCGATTTAATTGATGAACAACAGATTGTGTTGGAGGGATTGTCCAAGGCTCAGGAGGGTCCACCTACCGTGTTTTCTAGCATACCGCAAAAAATAAATCAAACTCGGTTTCGACGGCTTAGATACCATACCTCCACCAGGGGTTTGTGCTTCTGTTGTGGAGGATCGGGAATATGGAATTCTGAGTGGAGACACTGGGGAACTAGGCAGGCGTTCTTTTCCCGATTAGGCAATTACTCCCATTGTCGAGACCGGTTCTATCTACATGGACGATTTAATACATCTTATGTCTCACGATTAAATCTAACCGCAACCGAGTGGGCTAGCATGTATCCAGATTACCCTACATTTAGTGTGAATGATTCTATTGAGGGCCTAAAATCTTATATGAACATACTGCAACAATTAACCCAACTGAGCCTAGGTAAAAGCCTCTGTCCGTTATGGCAAATTAGGGATCCAAATCTATGGTTTTTCTTTGACAAATGGGCCACAAATTATCACCCCGGCAACTACCAGTGTGTCGGTGTGGGTTATTTGACATTCCCAGTTCAGGTCTTACACAAAAGGCATCAGCGCCTGAAACGGGACATTGTGCAAACAGGCCCTCTAGGACCAGAATGTTCGGATGAGGTCATAATTAACAAGGCCCTGTCAGGTTCAGAAGCCTCCCGTGTAGGAGGAGGCCTGATCACAGGCTTGTTGACCCTGGGTGCCTACCCAGGGATTGTAGCTCAAGCAAATCGTAGAAGTGTTTTAGGCCTGACTTGCCGTCTTGAAAAGTCCATAAATGCCACTGGAAAAATTTTCCGGGAAATCCAGTCTGAAGTAGAAGAAATCAGCCAGATGGCCCTACAGCATAAGCTGGCCCTTGACTACCTACTGGCGGCCAGGGGGGGTTTATGCGCCATGGTTAGAGGGCGTTGTGTAGTGAAATTTCATAACTTGAATAGTACTATTGAAGATGACATTGAGTCATTACAAAAGTTAATTTACAATAATGTCCAGGAGGTAGAAGGTTGGTCTCCCTTCTCCTGGGTGACTAGCTGGTTACCCTCAGTAGAATGGTTGAAGGACATATTGTTGGTAGGGATTTTAGGATTGTTCATTGTTCTCATAGTTATGTGCTGCACTCCAATAATGATGCAAATGTGTACTAGGTGTGTCACACAATCTTTACCTGGAAAAAAGATAGCCATACTCCAAGCCAAGCGGGATTGGATGGAACCATAATGCTTTGCTTCAGCTTTTGTACACGCGCTTCGCAAAAAGAAAATGGGGGAGTGAGGCGGGAGGTAAAAGAACCCCAGGAAATGCCATATATGGGCAGAGATGGCGACGGCTAGCGACCCGGGTGCATAAACTCACAGAAACATGTGGTTTCTGGGAAATCATGTGTTTCTGAAGAAATGAAAGCTAAAGATAAACAAATAGCGCATGCGCACGCAGGCGCTCTGAATGATTATGAACACGGCACAGAAAGAGTGCGCCCGGGCCGCTGGTCAGCGCTGATTGGATGCAAGCTAAGCAGCGTCACAACTATAAGCCAATGAATTTGCTTGTGGGCGGGCATAACCCGAACCCTGCAGTGTGTATAAATATTTACTCAGCCCGCCGCTGGGGGTTCTCCCTGAGAAAGCACTTATTTTCTGCGAGGGGGAACCCTAGTGGCCACTTGCCAAATAAAACTGCTTTCTTGGAATTACTCCAGTTGTCCGTCTCCAAATCCCTCCCACTGCGCTCGCAAGGACCGTAGCACAAAGGTTCCGCTACAGTATGGTTTTGGGGGTTTGGGTTTGGGTTTTTGGGGAGAGTCATCAAATGTTCATAAATAAATGATACTGCTTACCTGGATACTGACTGGTCCTTGGTGACCTCTTCTGTTTAGCATAGCAGTAGAAGTTGTAGAATTATGATGGCTGAGCTAACAATTTCTGGGTTATAAAGCCCACTGATGCCCTCTCTCTCTTTATTTCTATCTTACACACACCATAGCTATCTTCATTTAAGCATTGTAATTTAGAATTGAGGAATCATATTTGGCAGATATTTTTATTAAATGAATAGATGTTCAGAATTGTTTTGAATCCCCTGTGAATCTCCCATTGTGGATCTTAGTCTACTTTCACTCCATCTCTGCTTTAAAACATAGTCCCAATGCACTGGTTTAAGTGTGACCCACAAAACATTTGACAAGCAATCATGATCCTCAAATGCAATGCAGGCATATATCAGAGATATTTTATCCGACTACCTATCCATATTTAGTTACATTGGTTCAAACTGCCCATCTTGTGTTAGGGTGATCAAATATACCACTGGATTTTGCAAATGACATAAAAAGAACCTTTTTACTCTCCTTCAAGATATATATGCTTTTTCAGAGAGCACGTTTGCTTGATCCAGCCATTTAAATGATTTTACACAGAGCACTCTACTTGATGTGTGAGGATTTGTGCACATAATACCATTTTTATGGTTAATGAGATTAACATACAAGGCCTGCCACCAAATTTAGAACATTCACTTAAGTCATGAAACATACGCTAGTTCAAATGATTTCAACCATTCCTTGCTTTGTACATTTGCCCCACAGTGAAAGGATGTTAATATGGAAAGTTGAATTCCCCAGCAAACAAGAACCAATGAGTTCCATAGCAAGGACTGCAAAACTGATGTATATATTCTGTGGTTTCCATTTCCTTGGCTATATTGTTTTTATGTAAATTCTCCCAGGACATTTCAGGTTATATGTCTGGAAAGCTTAGCTATCCAGCAGAGGAAAAACTGAGAGAATAATAAGAAATGTGCTAGAAAAATGCACATAAAAAGCTTTGGAGAAATGAAAATGGAAACAACAGACACTTAGAAACGTATTGCACATTAATGAAAAAATCTGTCTTTTTGTCTTTGGGTGGAGTATGTGAGACTGCAGAAGCACATGCATAACTTCAAATGCTATTAAGATAGCTGGGAGAAATCAGGACATTTTGCTTGCAAGATATTCAAAGTGTATGGATAGATTCAGAATAAAAATCCAAGTCGACTGCTCTGTAATAATCTCCAGACACTCCTATAAATACTGTGGTGTGCTCCCTGAGGAGCAAGAAGTCCAAGAGTAATGCTAAAGCATGTGGTTTCTTTTGGAAGAGAACACTGGTGAGTTTAGGACTTATTTGTATTATGTATTTTCCATACAAATATATAAGTAGAGAACAGTGAAAGCAAGCAAACACCTTCTGCAGGCAGCACATATGCTAATCCTAATTGTGGACCTGATTCCCAAACCAACAGTTTGGGGCCCACAATCCAGACGGAATATTCCTAGAGTCAAAATCTTTAAACGGACCTTTCTAAACTCCAAACTCTGTGCTTCTTTAAAATTCAAGCCACAGTGGACTCCCAAGCCCCTTCTACACTGCCGTATAAAATTCAGATTATTTGCTTGAACTGAATTATATGGCAGTGTAGACTCATATAATTGAATTCAAAGCAAATAATGTGAATTGTCTGCTTTGATAATATGGATTATATGGCAGTGTGGAAGGGGCCTTAGTTAACTGGAACTCAAGTTTCTGGAACTATAAAGCAAGCAGCATCATTTTGAAGAAATAACACTTCAGATTTTAAAAAGCAGTTATTATAATGCAGAAAAGCAGTAAGATTATGGTCAGAGGGGCAGTAGGTTGCCTTCATTTGCTTTTAATTGTTGTTTCAATATTAATATCAAGTCAATACAGAGTTTGTTATATGATGTAGTAGGGAGTATAGTTTTAGGCCTATTTTAATAGTAACTCTCAAGCAACCAGAAGCTACATTTATCCAGTATCTACCAATCCCCATGGGTGCTGGTGAACTGAGCATATACTGATCAACTGTTCCAACCCCTCTGGAGATGTAAGTGGTCATCTTGGTAGGGACATTTCCCATTCCTCATTATTGTCCACCAATGCAAAACATATAGTAAGAAGAACCACATCAGTTATACCAAGTTTGAATCAACATTCTGCTCACCCATTCACAAGCAGCACATGAATGTGTACACTGCCCATCACACAAGGCCGCTGAACTTCCAGCAGAGGCCCCATCCACAACTGGAGTGGAAGCTTCCTAGGGAGTTTCCCTTTCACAGGAGCCTGACTGTGTTATTCTGGCTCTGATGGAGCCAGCATGGATCCATGCTGCTTCAACAATGTTTCCCCTGTGTGGCAGAAACATCTCGTATCCCTGCCGTTTCATCACAGAAGCTGGCAAAACGGCACCTGTGTGTGCGTGTGTGGGAGGGGAGTCACCCGTTTGATGAAGTCCCTAGAAGATACCTGCTTCAAATGTGACCAAACACTCAGAAATTAGAGCTAAAATAGTAATGGCAGATTTCAAGTATTCTGATATTTCTTGGAAAACAACTACATCCATGGTCAATTGAACTACAACCAATAATAAAAAAATTGGCAGAAGTAAACTCAGAAGTACTGATAATCTTTGAGAATTCCTGGAATACAGGAAATATTCGAGCAGCCTGGAGGAGGGCAAATTATGCCCCCATCTGCAAAAGCAGAAGGGGGGGGGGAGAAGCCCCAAACAATTAATTTTGCCCAGTCAGCTCAATAACAATACCAGGAAAGTTTCTAGAATTAAAAAGGGGACAGTCTCTAAGCACTCAGAAAGAAATGCCATGATCACTAAAAGTCAACATGCATTTCTCAAAAACCAAAAACCAGACTAATTTAATCCTTTTTTGCTGAGTTACATGCTTTGCAAATGAAGGAAGTGCTGTGGATGTAGCATATATTGACTTCAGTAAGGCCTTTGACAAGATATCCCATTAAATTCTTGCAAATTGGCTATGAAAATGTGAGCTAGACCAGACATTCTTAAACTATGACTTGGGACCCAAAATGGGGGTTGCTTATATACTCCAGGTACATAAATGAATGAGGGAGGTGAGAGAAATATATGCACGTGCAGAAAGAAGGGAAGCCAGGGAGACCCGTGTATGTGCACGTGAGAGAGACCTAAAGACAGGAAGACATGGGCAGGCAGAGAGAGATGCCTCTCTGCTTTTTCTTCTCCCTGTCTCCTGCTCTCTCTTGTGTGCATACATGTGTCTCTGCTTTCCCTTTTCTCTCACATATGCACATGTGCCCCATTGCCTTCCCTTCTCTCATGCACATTACATGCATATTACACACAGCTCCAACTACAAAGTAGAAAAAACATATACCTAAAATATTAAGTGATCTTTCCAATATAAAATACAAAGCATCAATACAAAATATCAAAATCAGGGAAGAGTTCTGCCTAGCCTTTTTGTCTATAACTTTTGTTTCAGGATAACTCCAAATTGATTATTCTTTGGCTGATCGATTGGGAATAAATCAGCAGATGAACCATATGTGCTTCCAAAAGCAACCAGTGGCTTTGAAATACATTTTTGTTGACTATGAAAGGTATTGTTGTACTCCATTTCATATTTTAAAAAGACAAACTTAAGGTATAAGAAATTACAGTGTGGGAGCTCTCATGCACATCTGTGATAAGGGGAAAGGGAAATGTAAAAGAGAATAAAAGATAAACTCCAGGATTACTTTCAGAGTTTTATGTTTCAGAAACCTTCTTAAAAATACTTGAATTTGTTCTAGTGTTTTACCTGTAGGCCAAAGCACATATGGCATGGTGCTATTCTTACAACGACCTCCATAAATTAGGTCAATATTATTAGCCTATATTATTGATGGGGTGTGATTGAATCGGAGAATAGCTTTCCTAAGGCATTTTGGGAGATTGGGATTATGCAGAAGGAAATGTTTCTCAGCAGGACAGCACATGCTTTGTGTGCACAAAGTGCCTGTTGTCTCTGCTTTAAAAGAGCTCTGCTTGGTCCTCTGGGGAACTTCTGCTGTTCAAAACAGGAAATACTGGGTTGCTAAAATGTTAAGTCTGCATCATGAGTACTGAATGCAAGATTCAGTTTGGGAACTTTGGTTTCATAGCTTACCTCTTAGCTGATAAGGTACATCTATTTTCCCCGAAAGACCTCTTCCAAACTAAATAGGCAGATGCATTTTAAACAATATATTTTTCTGAATCTTTATAATAGCTCCCACAGATAACAATTTTAATAAACAAATGAAATAAATAATGGATTTTTCAACCCAACCATTAGAAAACTGGTATTTTTAAAATCGCAAAAGGTGAAGGGGAGGGTCTGAAATCTGGGAGTTTAAATATTAAATAAATGTTTCTGGAATATTGTTGTTAGTTTTGATTCCCTTGGAGGGGAAATCCTTGGGGCAGGGGCATTTTTATTAATCTCTGAAGTTCCCAACCATTTAGTCCACAGTTGCAAAACCCCCCAATTAAATGAACATATGAGTATTTTGAGATTTTGGGTAGCCCTATGTCCTGCTATCAAAGCCAGCAGCCATGCCACCAAGACAACATGGTTGTTTCTTCATAAGACAGAGCACTTCAAAATGCTTTACATACCAACACAGGCAAAGAGGACTTCATATTCTGTGCTTTGTGGGATCTTCATGTGGCAAGTATTCTCTTAGAACTCTTTCTGAAGTGCTTCAAACACAACAAATACTAGGCTGAGTGGTCACCAGATTCATCTTCATTGTCCATGTGGACAGTGGCAGCACTAGAATCATCGAATCATAGAATAGTAGAGTTGGAAGAGACCTCATGGGCCATCCCGCCCAACCCCCTGCCAAGAAGCAGGAAATCACATTCATAGCACCCCCGACAGATGGCCATCCAGCCTCTGTTTAAAAGCCTCCAAAGAAGGAGCCTCCACCACAGTTCGGGGCAAAGAGTTCCACTGCCGAACAGCCCTCACAGTGAGGAAGTTCTTCCTAATGTTCAGGTGGAATCTCCTTTCCTGTAGTTTGAAGCCATTGTTCCGTGTCCTAGTCTGCAGGGCAGCAGAAAACAAGCTTGCTCCCTCCTCCCTATGACTTCCCCTCACATATTTGTACATGGCTATCGTGTCTTCTCTCAGCCTTCTCTTCTGCAGGCTAAACATGCCCAGTTCTTTAAGCCTCTCCTCATAGGGCTTGTTCTCCAGACCTTTGATCATTTTAGTTGCCCTCCTCTGGACGCTTTCCAGCTTGTCAACATCTCCCTTCAACTGCGGTGCCCAGAATTGGACACAGTATTCCAGGTGTGGTCTGACCAAGGCAGAAATCTTTTCATCTAATTGGACTGAATCATACTAGATTCCATTTGGAATATATACTGAATATGTTAGAATTTAATTCTAAGTCAATATTATAGATTTACTCAGGTCTTGGAAATATAACTTTATCACAGCATCCACAAGCCCCCAGTTCACACTGGAGACTCCTTCATATGGTGTTATAGCAACTGAAAGAATGCTTATTCGTTATTTTCTTTGTATTAAAACACCTTGAAAACTTCAGCATATAAGGAGGACCAATTATAGTATGATGTTGTTTTGCAAGAAAAGAGGTGGAATTTCTTCATGTAACTCCTCCAATAGTTCTGAATATTAATGCGTTTTCTCAGAGTCAAAGAAAGACTGTTTTTAGGTCACCACAGTCACCTCTGAGATTCCCTCCGATAAGCTTACATTTTTGGTGAGATCTTTTGATTCAGAAAGAGTGATAAAACATCTGTTTGTTGGAAGCCTAGGGTTAACTTGGAGCAAAACTGAAACAAAATACTGAAGGTATGAAGCTGTGCCAATGAACCTGCTGCTGGTATCATTCACTAGCTAGCTTCTGTAGCTCGGGAATTGGCTTTCAATCCAAGGTCTCTAACTCACAACAGCATCTCATCCAATGGGTCTCTCAAGGGATACATATTAAGAGCTTTTCCCCCTCCATTGACCAAATATTATACACTTGGCAGGCATTCAAGCAGTACAGATAACTCCAACATCCTTCTGTAGAACAATCTGATGTATGTTTACTCATAGAGTCTACTGTCTTCAATAAAAGTAAGTGTGCATTAAGTGCAACTTTATTTCAAAGTAGAGTCTGAGTCATGAGCTCTTCTGAACAGCAAGTCTTGTTAAGTAAACAATACATAGGACAGAATCCAGAACAAAAGAAGAATATGAACACATTTATAAATTTAGATATCAATTCATTTACAAAAACCTGATTCAGCCAGGAACTCAGGTAAACCTACAGCTAAATGAGAAAAGAAACATATGGTGTCATCAGTTATGAATGTGAACTACACAATGTTTAAAATCACTGAAATGTTTGCTAGATAAGAACAAGAGGTTTCAACTGGAAAAGAATTAGTTGCAGAACCAGTATCTATGATGTGAGGGTATTCCTTTGGCATTAATACACAAAGATATCATGACCAGGGCCGGCCCCACTATGGAGGCACCTGACGCCGCCGCCTCGGGCGCAGGCCCGGGGGGGCGCCGTCAGGCTGGGCGGGAGGCGGGGCACCGCCCTGACGGTGCCCCGCCTCCCGCCCAGTGCGCCCTGGCCCGTCTGGCCTTTCCTAGCTGGCCAGAATGCAGCGGAGGTCCCTGCAGGCCGCAATCGCGGCCTACAGGGACCTCCGCTGCAGTCTGGCCTGCTAGGAAAGGCCAGACGGGCGAGCGGGAGTAGCGGAGGCGGAGCCAGCTCTGACGCCGCTCCCCCCCCCGCCCAGCGTGCCCTGGCCCCGCCTCCCACGCTGCGTGGGAGGCGGGGCCAGGGCACGCTGGGCGGGGGGGGCGGCGCCAGAGCTGGCTCCGCCTCCGCTACTCCCGCTCGCCCGTCTGGCCTTTCCTAGCAGGCCAGAAAGCAGCGGAGGTCCCTCCAGGCCGCAATCGCGGCCTGGAGGGACCTCCGCTGCTTTCTGGCGTGCTAGGAAAGGCCAGACGGGCGAGCGGGAGTAGCGGAGGCGGAGCCAGCTCTGGCGCCGCTCCCCCCCCCCGCCCAGCGTGCCTTGGCCCCGCCTCCCACGCAGCGTGGGAGGCGGGGCCAGGGCACGCTGGGCGGGGGGGCGGCGCCAGAGCTGGCCCCGCTTTCACGCTACTCCCGCTCGCCCGTCTGGCCTTTCCTAGCAGGCCAGAAAGCAGCGGAGGTCCCTCCAGGCCGCAATCGCGGCCTGGAGGGACCTCCGCTGCTTTCTGGCGTGCTAGGAAAGGCCAGACGGGCGAGCGGGAGTAGCGGAGGCGGAGCCAGCTCTGGCGCCGCTCCCCCCCCCCGCCCAGCGTGCCTTGGCCCCGCCTCCCACGCAGCGTGGGAGGCGGGGCCAGGGCACGCTGGGCGGGGGGGCGGCGCCAGAGCTGGCCCCGCTTTCACGCTACTCCCGCTCGCCCGTCTGGCCTTTCCTAGCAGGCCAGAAAGCAGCGGAGGTCCCTCCAGGCCGCAATCGCGGCCTGGAGGGACCTCCGCTGCTTTCTGGCCTGCTAGGAAAGGCCAGACGGGCGAGCGGGAGTAGCGGAGGCGGAGCCAGCACTGACGCCGCTCCCCCCCCCGCCCAGCGTGCCTTGGCCCCGCCTCCCACGCAGCGTGGGAGGCGGGGCCAGGGCATGCTGGGCGGGGGGGGGGAGCGGCGTCAGAGCTGGCCCCGCCTCCCACGCTACCCCCGCTCGCCCGTCTGGCCATTTCTAGCAGGCCAGAGTTAAGCGGAGGTTCCTCCAGGCCGCAATCGCGGCCTGGAGGAACCTCCGCTTAACTCTGGCCTGCTAGAAATGGCCAGACGGGCGAGCGGGGGTAGCGTGGGAGGCGGGGCCAGCTCTGGCCCCGCCCCCCCCCCCCGCCCAGCGTGCCCTGGCCCCGCCTCCCACGTTGCGTGGGAGGCGGGGCCAGGGCACGCTGGGCGGGGGGGCGGGGCCAACTCTGGCCCCGCCCCCCTCACTATTCGCCCTGGCCCCGCCTCCCACGCAGCGTGGGAGGCGGGGCCAGGGCACGCTGGGCGGGGCCAGGGCGCCGGTGGCGGGGGCGCTTTTCAGCACCCCCGCTTCACCTCAAAAAATATCTCCGGCCGGCCCTGATCATGACATTAGAATGTGGAAAAGGTCACAGCTGTGTTGGTTACTGATTAAGAAGCTTATGGGCCCAAACATCAGATGATCCACCTGCTGACCAATGCCCCTCTCTCCCTCAGTCCACTTGCTAGAGATCAATTGGAGCAGCTAGCAACCTATATGGCATGCTTAGGTCCAGGCTATCTGACAGATTGTATTGCCACATATGGTTTCAGATTTTCTTGGAAGATATGTCTCTCTGTCCTTCTACTTTCACAGGTCCATCTGATGGTAACATCCTGGTCACTTCCAGGTTTTTGTGGCTAGCACTAATGCTGCATGGGCCCTCCTTCAACATGGCAGCCAAGAATCTTGCCCACCATTTTTTCCAGAGCTATGTATGCCAAGATCAATGACATCCAGCCTAACACCATCTTTTGGGGATTTTTTACTTGTATCATTATTACTGTGTTTCAATTGCCTGTTTTAATTTAATGCTTTAATGTGATTATTTTTTCACTTTTGCATTTAATTGTATTTTAGCTGAAATTGCGAGCTGCCTTGGGACCCATATTGGGATAAAAGACTTAATCTAAATTAAATGGAAAAACAAATGTCAGAGAAGTGGCTGCTCCCAAGCTTGAAGTCCAAATGTAGGCTGAGGGAACATTTCAATGCTTTAGTTCCTTCATAGGATACAGTTATAACACTATATTCTATGACAACATCCCATGGAATCCTGGGATTTGCAGTTTAGGGATGAATGTTATTAAGGCTTAGTTTAAGTGCTCTGGTACCTCACCAAACCACAAAAACCAGGATGCCATAGCATGGAATAACTGCATACTGCAAATGCAGTCCTAGTCAATTTTGACACAACTTTAGGTCTATGTTGTCTCTGCATTACAGCACAGATTCAAAGCACAACCAGTAACATTTGGTTAACACTCGTCAGTCCTCTAATATGTGAGCAATGGAGTGAAAAACTCTTTTCTTCTTCTTCTTCCTCTTCCTCTTCTTCTTTTGCAGAACTTTACTACTCCAAATTGTCCTTTCCAAACTGACTTCTCTGAAAGCCTCTAGAATATTCCATTATAACATTATGATTCCACTTTCACTGCCATGGCTGCATCATGTGGAATCTGGGATCTTGTAGCTTCATGATGCAATGATGATTGCTAGAGATCAGTGGTTCCCAAACTTTGCTCCTCCAGCTGGATCTCAACTCCCAGAAGTTCCAGCTAGCTTAGCCAACAATGAAGAACTCAAATGGGAGTTCAAACCATCTGAAAGACCAAAGTTTGGGAAACACTGCACTAGATGGAGCTGTCTGAGAATTCTAAACAATCCCACCCAAACTGCAAATCCCAAGATTCAATGGGTATTCCCATGACAATTAAAGTGGAATAATAGCAGTACAATTGTATAATGTGAAAGGGCCATAAAGCACTAATTCACTTTTGAAATATATTTTAAATAGATTGTAACCCATCACTGCATTATTTCACACACAAACACACATAATCAAAACCATAAAAACTTGGAGGAGAAGCTTCTGAAAGTCCGTTTCACGAGTCTCCCAAAGATTTTTCTGATAAAGAAAACTAGTTTTTAAAATAAATAAATAAATAAATAAACTGCCCCTTTATATTATTCAGTGAGAAGATACTGTATATATTTATGAAAATCCTTCAATTATTTTTAGTGAAACATGCATAGTTGCTGAGCTTCATTTCTATGCACACTGCCAGTGATTATGACAGGAAGTGAAAAGAGTTTCAGCAAACCAGAACTCATAAAAACCACAGGTGTTCTATAATAGGATAATAACTGTTAACCAATCAGCCTAAAACCCTAAGGCATCAGATCCCATCTGATCTTGGAAGCTAAGTAGGGTCAGCCTTGCTTAGTACTTGGAGGGGAGTCTGCCAAGGAATACCAGGTGCTGTAGGCTGTATTTCAGAGGTCAGAACTGTTAAAAAATGTCTGAGTATTTTTGCCTTAAGAGTTGACTCGAAGGCACACACACAATTGTTAACCACAAAGCAATCTAATCCAGAGGTTCTCAAACTGTGCTCCTCCAGATGTTTTGGGTATCAGCTCCCACAATTTCTAACAGCTGGTAAAATGCCTGGGATTTCTGGAAGCTGAAGTCCAAAACACCTGGAGGGAGTTGGAGAAACACTGATTACTGAGTGTGACCATGCGAGAGAAATGGAACTATGTGAGTTGGAGGAGCTAAATCATGATTTTGTAATGAAAAGGTAAGATAAATAAAGTTTTAAGGTTATTTGTCTAATGATCAATCTTTTCAGAAGTGAGACTTTGGAAAGACTATCTCTTCATTTTTAACCAAAATTACAAAGTAGCAAATTTTCAGGATTTCAAGTGTTCAAAAGTAGCAAAGGCAAATGTTTTCCAGAACTGTAAAATAGGCAACTGTAATTTCGGAATAAAAACCAAAATTCTTTCATTTAATGCACTTGTAGACCAGTGACAAGGGATGGTGATGTAGGATTAGAAAATTGAATCTGTGCTATGCTTGCACAGATAATTGGGCCTTGCATTTCCAAGTCAGCAGTTCAGACCTTTGGCTAGACTGATAAATTTGGGGAGAGAAAAGGAGTGGATAGTGAGGGAAAGGGTGACGTTGGCCATTTTGGGCTCTACTTCCACTAACACATGCCCCTTGACAACCATTTTCATGACCCCAAGGGAACACAGACATCCTTGGAAATTCAGTTATTTTTTAGCGTTGTCTTGTAGGTACCCTTCCCCAGGACCCAGCCACCACATATTGTACATAACATGATATTTTGCTGATGAATAATGATGAGATTGCGGATCAGTAATTAGATCGCTACTCCAAAGTGAATGCAATTTTTTAAAAAGGGAGTCACAGATAGACCTCACCTATTTATTTATTTACAGTATTTATATTCTGCCCTTCTCACCCCGAAGGGGGCTCAGGGCGGATCATATTGCACATATAAGGCAAACATTCAATGCCATAACATAGAACAGAGACAAACGCAGGCATGGGCGGGCCTCGAACTCATGACCTCTTGGTCAGAGTGATTTGTTGCAGCTGGCTGCTAACCAGTCTGCGCCACAGCCCGGCCTGTCAGATTAATACAGATTAATTGCATCAAACTGGATTATATGGCAGTGTAGACTCATATAATCCATCTTAATGTAAGTTTCTGAAACTGTGTTATACATATGGCAGTGTAGATGGGGCCATAGCCAGCATTCACCTCCTTCATACTGAGCCTACTGGTTGTCATGTACTTTCGTAGAATCAGGAAACAGGGTTGATATAGGCACAGTGTTCTGACCCAGATAGGCCAGCAAAGATCAAGTTCTCTGGGTTGCTGTAAGTTTTTCGGGCTGTATGACCATGTTCCAGAAGCATTCTCTCCTGATGTTTCACCCACATCTATGGCAGGCCCTCCCCAGAGGCTGTGAGGTCTGTTGGAAACTAGGCAAGTGGGATTTATATATCTGTCGAATGTCCAGGGTGGGAGAAAAAACACTTGTCTGCTTGTCGCAAGTGTGAATGTTGCAATTGGCCAGCTTAATTAGCAATTAATAGCCTTGTAGCTTCAAAGCCTGGCTGCTTTCTGCCTGGGTGACTTGGCAACGTGAGGCCCAATCATCTGTGCAAAAATCTGGCTACCAGGATTAAAAAACGCTAAAATCAGGACAGTAAATAAAGAACAACGCTCAGAAGACAGGGGAATTCCAGACAAGAAACAATCAGAGCCAGCTAACACCTCCCAACAAAGGATTCCCCCAGGCAAGAAGCAGCCAGGCTTTGAAGCTGCAAGGCTATTCAATGCTAATCAAGCTGGCCAATTGCAATATTCACACTTGCCTCAGGCAGACAAGAGAGGCTGTCAGGAATGGTGGGAGTTGAAGTCCAAAACACCTGGAGGGCCCAAGTTTACCCATGCCTGGTACAGTATGTACAATGGCAAAACAAAACGGTGTCCCTTGTATGGCATTTCCACCGTCCAATAGCAGCGCAAAGGAAAGCACCTTTCCGATTGGTTCAACATGTAAACAAGGAGGCGGGCTTCCCGCTGGCTCAAACGCCTGGCGCCAAAGAGAGAGGCAGGAAGAGCGGCGTTGTCATGGAGGCGCTCCTCTCGCAGGCCGAGCAGCTGCCGGGCCTTGTGGCGGCCTCTCGCTCGCCGGCGGTGCGGAGCTGGGACCCGGCGACGGTGAGTCGAGCGCTGGGCTGGGCCCGCGCCTTCCGTCACTTACACAGGCACCTCAGGGACGCCGGGCCGGGCCTTCGGGAGGCCGCGGAGCGAAGCCTGAGACGGCGAGGCCTGCATGGAGGGCTGGGCCAGTTGGGGCGCAGCCCTTCGCTGCTCTCCTTCGCGCTGCTGGAGAATCGAGCGCTTCCCTCGCCTGCCCGCGGGCGCCTCTTGCGCATCCTCTTGCTCCCCTCCGGCGGGGGCGAGGAAGAGCTCCTCCTGCCCCTTTCGGCCCGGCGCAAGGCCGCCGCGCAGCTCCTTCCCGCATGTGAAGGCCCAGCGGACAGGGCCCAGGCCCAGCTGCTGCTATCTCGCTTGAGGGAGGAGGAGGAGGGAAGCGGCCTCGCCTTCCTGGACCGGCTTCCCTGCGGCCCCGCGCTGTACAAGGCCGTGGCTTCGGCCCTGCTTGAGCCCGGCGGGGAAAGCGAAGCTCAGGCCGTGCTGCTCCCTTGGCTGCTCCGGCGAGGAGGCGGGGCCCGCCTGGAGGCCTTCTGTCGCCTCTTGCCGGCCGCTCGCCTGGCCTCGCTTTGCGCCCGCCACCCGGGACTGCTAGGCCCCTACTTCGGTCTCTTGGCCGCTTGGGGAGGCCGCCTCGCCCACGACCCCCTCCTCGGGGAATGGAGGAGCACCCACCCCGAAGTCACTTGGAGTGAATTAAGGGAGCGCATCCGCCTCCTCTCCCAGGAACCGGAGCCTCTCGCCAGCGCCATTCGGGAGCACATAAGGAAGCTGAAAGGCCAAGATGGGGACTTCGAAGCGCCGGGGTTGAGCGTTTGGACTGATCTCTTAATAGATTTGGAGAGGCCTGACGTGGAGAAGCCCGGAAGAGATCACTCCCAATTTGTTACGGAGACCTGGAGCGAAAGAGATCTCTCATCCCCCTGAGAGGACTTGGCCCCATCAACACAGCTATTGGGATTGAATGGATTATGATCTATGATCACGACCCAATGAGTTTAAGAGGAGTATTCCTTGAGTTTATTTGATGTTTTAGGCAGGCAAAGATTCAAACAGGCTTCCTTTAGAACAGTGGTTCTCCACCTGTGGGTCCCCAGATGTTTTGGCCTTTAATTCCCAGAATTCCTAACAGCTGCTTAACTGGCTGGGATTTCTGGGAATTGTAGGCTAAAACACCTGGGGACCCACAGATTGAGAACCACTTCTTTAGAATAACAATGTTTGTTTACTTATAACTTCATGTATTTTTGATACAGGCACATTTCTTTGATGGGATAAACACTTTAGAGCAGTGATTCTCAACCTGTGAATCCCCAGGTGTTTTGGCCTACAACTCTCAGAAATACCAGCCAGTTTACCAGCAGTTAGAATTTCTGGGGGTTGAAGGCCAAAACATCTGAGGATCCACAGGTTGAGAACCACTGGTTTAGAGACTTTGTTTCTTTAAACTTACATTCCTTAACAGTTTCTTCATAAATTATGTTGCTTTGTGCAGTTCTGTTTTATAAGAGTTTACTTTCAAAGAAAACACAAGCCTCAACACTTCTCTAGCTTGTAACATTTGCTTCTGCACTCTTAACACTTCTGTACTCAAGCTGACTCAAGGTTCAACTGACTTCTGTCATCCCTTTGAAAACTAAACATTCTAAACCGGTGCTGAGTCAGTCACATGGTTTGCGGCCCCTCCCACTGCTTTAGTACAAAGAGAAAAGGAATCTGCCAAACCAAATAAGACAAGCACTTCAGGATATAAAAGGACATAATACAAAACAGACAAACATCAAATTGTGGAGGCTTGAGAAGGTTGCTTTCTCCAGCAACTGCATGACATGACAGTGTAGCTGTGGCCTTGTGCCTCATCCTTTATTTCGAATTACACACTTGTTAACTGCAAGATTTCCTAGTATATGGCTCTAGGGTGCATTTACACTGTGGAATGAATGCAGTTTGATACCATTTGAAGTACCACTGTTCAGTGCTATGGAAACCTGGGATTTGTAGTTCAGTGGGACACCAGCATTCTTTGGTGGTGAAGACCAAATACCTTGTAAATGACAACTCCCAGGATTCCATAGAATGGAGCCAGGGCAGATAAAATTGTCAAATTCATTCTACAGCAGGCATGGGCAAACCTTGGCTGTCTAGGGGTTTTGGATTTTAACTCTCACTATTCCTAACAGCCTCAGGCCCCTTTCTTCTCCCCCTCAGCCTTAAGCGGCCAAGGGGGGAAAAGGAAAGGGCTTGAAGCTGTTAGGAATTGTGGGAGTTGAAATCCAAAACACTTGGAGGGCCAAAGTTTGCCCATACCTGTTCTACAGTGTAGATGCACCCTCAGTTTTCATTCTTTATTTTAAATGGCATATTTCTTAACTGCAAGGTTTCCAGTATATTATTCTGTTTAGCTATCTGGTTAGAAGGAGTTTCTTTTTGAAAACAGAAGGAATATTCTTCATTACAGTCCTCAAAACTAAGAATAACATTATACAGAGAACTCTTCTAAACAGACAAGGAGTGGACAACTAGGAAGCCTCAAAAATGTTTTTGATTGTTATTACCATTATCCTTAACTAGCAATGCTTACTAGGATTGATGAGAGCTGCAGCAAAACTTCTGAAATGCCACCAATATCCACCCCAGGATACATTGAGGTTATATTGAAGCCATATTATTTACTCTCACATCTCTTGCAATGCTCCATCAATGGCTTAACAACCATTTTTTTCTCCTGTGTAGTTGTTCCCTTCAGCTTGCTTAGCAAGTCTTTTGTTATCTTTACTATGTAACCCCTACCAAGAAGTGATTATATACCACAAAAATAAAATCTTTCTGTTGACCCACCCTATACAATGGTGTAATAAAATAGTGTTCCTTCTATACAATATAAACAAGTATCAGATAGAATCTATGTGAGAAGCTATAGTAGAGTATGCTTACACATCAGCATAGCGCTCAACATGCAGCAAAGCCAAGGTTTGCATTTCTTAATTTTTAAAAACAATTTCCAAGTTTAATCAGTGGATATAGAGTGATGGGATCACTATAATTAACCATGTGAATTTCTACATTTTTATATGTCAAGGTGTAGGCTATATTTCAGAAAAATAATAACAACACTTTATATTCCGCCCTTCTCCCCAAGAGGACTCGGAGCGAATTACAGCATATACAGCAAATAAAGACAAACATTCAGTGCCTTGTTACAATCACATACAATGAGACACACAAACACAGACAAAGGCTTCTTTCATTTCTGGCTTCTGGAGGTGGTGCTCTTCTCCATTTCCAAGGCGAGGAGCCTGTGTTGTCACCTGGTTGTATGGCCGGCATGACTATTTGGAGCATGTTTATGCTTTTTCTCGCCAAAGCTGTACCTATATACCCACATTTGCATGTTTTCAAAGCGCTCAGTTGGCAAGAACTAGGGCTAACACCAGGAGCTCACCCCATCTCACGGATTCAAACTGCCAACTTCAGTAGGGCAACACAAGGGTTTACCCTATTGCAGTACCCTAGAAAAAACCTATGACAGGCCTGCACAACATATGGCCTGTGGGCTGGATGTGGCCTGCAAAGGAGGAAGGAGTGGCCTACCGATCTTCAAAAAAATATTGGCCCTTCACAAGGGCCAAGTTGTGTAGGCCTGCCCTATGAAATTCCCATTGGTTGATAAGGTGACTTAAAAGCATAAACACATATACATTAATTTGGTATAGACATTGGTTGCTTTGGGGGCCCAAGAAACAAGGGACCCAGAATGACGTGTACAGTGTTTTATTTCAGAAATTCTCACTCAAACTAACATCTCCCACCCACCGCTGTCAGTTATCACTTTAGTTATTTAAAGCCTACTGCATTAGCACCTTAAGCAGTATGTGTATATAGTACATATTGGTGAGAGCTTCTGAGCTATTGAGTATTTTGATCAAAGTGGATACAAATAATCTAGAATATGGCAAGGCCTCCAGTTGTTTTTCCTCCCTCTGGTGTGCTAGTCAACCTGGAGGATTAAGCCTACATTTGTTTTTCTTTTTGCACAGTAATTTAGGGAAATATATACTGTAATCGCATTCTATTCACTCAGGTTATGATCCAATCTTTCATTCATTGCAAATACATTCAGTCTGTTGGAGAACATGTCTTCTCTCCCTGCAAGTGGTAATAGCATGTGGTACCAACTATCTTCTGCCCATGTTCACCATGGACTGCCAGTTTGCCTTTGCCGCATAATTAATCCAGCCCTCACTATTGACAGGCAGAACTCATTAATAACTTGTAATCCTACAAACGTTCCTATCACTTGCCTTTTGCAATGGGTCCATTCTGATTCTGAACTGGCATATCAGAATTAAAATTACTTTAATGGGTGGAATTCACTTCCTCCTCTCACAAATCTAGAGCTGTCTGTATTCAGTTCATTTAATATTTTACAGGTATATTTGTCTCTTTTCATTGCTGAAACTAAATTTGCTTTTTAAAAAACCCTAAAAAAATTATAGAGCAAGGGAAAGCAGGGTTATGACAGTATATCATTGTGGGACCATGGATTAGTAAATGGGCACAATTGTGCAAATGAAGAGAGTTGTAATTTTGAAGGTGCTCACCCCACAATGTATCTGCTTTGTGCGACTGCTATGGAATAGCAGCTTTGTGCAATAATTCCCCATGTTTCTAAATGGCTTTGATGAAGGAACAGGATGTGCTCATTAAATTTGCAAGCTATGTAAAAAAAAGGATAGCTAATATCTCAGGTGACAGGATTTCCAAGATGATCTTTACAGTTTAGAAAATGACGTATTAAAATGAATTTCATCTGGAATAAATGATAATTTAGGCAGGAAAAATCAAATGTAGGATGGGTGACATCTTGTTTAGCAGGAATATATGTGAAAAGATGTAAGCACCACAAATCAAACAGCAATGCGGTGAGACAAACCTACTTCATATTAAGACAACTGTGCTCCACCAGGTGTTTTGTGTTTACACCTCCCAACTGCATAGCCAATGAAGGAATTGTGAACATCACATTCAAAGAGCATTTGAAGAGCTGAAATTGCTGGCTCATGCTCAAGATGCCCTAGTTAACATAGCCATTAGCCAATAGTGATGCATGATGGGAAAGTTACAATCCAACAACACCTGAAGGCTTGCATACTCTTGATCTAAACAGCAGACCCGGACAAATTTATTTATAATCCCTCCCACTTCAGAAGAATTATATATATATATTTACCTTAAACCTATCCTGTTCATTGGGATTTAGAGTGGACTAAACTGGATGTAGAATTTCATTCTCAAAAGCCTGACAAATGTGCTAAGATTTGCAGCCTTGAGACCTTCTTAATCTTAGATAAATGTACACAGGCTTGCAGCTAGATCTTTTTATTTATTATGCCCTTCCAGAAGCTATTTTTTTTAAATCTATCTATCTATCTATCTATCTATCTATCTATCTATCTATCTATCTATCTATCTATCTATCTGGGTTTCTTTTTGCATTAGGAACAAACTATTGCTTCTCAGGTTTTGTTTTGTTTTGACAAAGATCAATTTTAGCATCTATTCTAATCAGTTTAATATCTGATATGAGGACTATATTGAATGGATTTTTGAAACTGCATTAGGATCAAACTGAAAAAATAATCAGATTACTTCTTTCAGTTTAAAAAAGAACACCCTAAAATGGGTTGTGTGCAAAATACATATGTAGGCATTTTATATGTTAGTAAATTCATTAATTTTTTATTAACGTAAATGATCTAGGTAGGAACAATTGATTTCTCTTAGGCTTTAATTGGGCATGATCAATTGTGAATTGCAAGTGGAACAACAAGGTCATTCATCAGCTGCTTAACAGTTGTAATGGGCTATGCCTGGCCTTTCAGCTGAGAAAAGATGGAGTGCCCCAAGGGAACGAGATTTAAATCATTGTGCTGCTGACAATTAAATGTGCGTACTGCTGTCTGTAGCCTCATTATTCTTCATACTGGGATCAGCGCTGCAGAGTACAGAAGGGCTCTACAATGTGTCATGAGGGTTCATAATTCGGTTGTCTCTGCTCTCAGAGCTTGAATCTCCCCAATACTGATTATGTAACAAAACTCAAGGAGAAATAAAAGGCACATGTATGATGTGTAAAATATTAGGTGTTGATAAGGATAAAGATGGAGGGTACAGCTGATCTAGTATTATGGAACTGTCCAGTTTGAACTCTGGAGAACATACATAAATATTTTAGGCAGAACAACAGAAGTACTACAAAACAGAAGTAGAAACAGGAAAAGATGTCTGGCAGGCAATATGTCTTCTTACTCCAGCAGTTTATGCTCCTTTCTTTTCTCATTCCCTTTATTTTACCTAATTTATCTATCTATTTAATAGTTTGCTTTTCTCTCAGCATGGGATCCAAGTTGAGGAACAGTGTTTTAAAAACACAATAGAATTTTAAAAACTTAGTAAAACAGCTAAAAAACTTTAATTAAAATAACCCCACAGGTTAATAACACAAAACCATCATAAAATAAAAATGCTGCACAGAGGAATCAAACTTCTCCCATGGACTGCTGCAATTGACCACATATCATGCTTCACACACAACTTAGCATGTGGTTTTATGCACACTCTAAACCAAAGTCCCAAAAATCTGCTAGGGGTGTGTGAAAATAAAATACAACACAATCTATAACAGCTGCCATGCGGTCTAAATAAAACCAGACAAAGAAAGACCGAGAAAGCAGAAAGGAATGGGGGGCAAACAAGTTGCCAATAATTTAAAACAACCAGAACCAGAGGAGTAGAAATAATACAAGGAGAAGTTACAAGCAACATTCCTGTGAGATAATGCAGAGAATGGCTACACTATTGTGCATTGGGTGTGGGAAACACAGAATCGGATCAATTAAAACTCCCTATTTCCAAATTTCATTTTGATGAAGCTAGAGTCCCTGGACATGTTCCTATGCTTCATTGTAATCATTATAGACAGGTGGGTCCATAGAACAGGTAAGTACTTTTCATGAGTGGTCATCAAGGACAGGACACTCCTTGTAGTGTGTCCTGTCAATTAGGTTTCTGTTATCCATGTTTGCTCAATTTGCACTGAGAGCTTTTCAAAATCCATTGATAACAATGTTATACTTGGCAAGAGATTGTACTCCTCAGGAATATGAATAACTTTGTAACTATTTCTTTGCAGTATTTAGTGACTATAAATCTCCCCCTCCTTTAGTCAGACAAGCTGGATTGTAGCACCCATCGTTTCCATCCAGCATGACAGGATATGATGTGATTGTGACCTTGGATGATGGCTGGAAGGCAGGTCTGGAGGGTATCAGGTTGTGAGGATGCCCTTCAGATCTGCCGTAAATTGTCCATTTTGAATTATACTGCACAAAGTTATGTTAGCTTTAAACCTGATTTTTAAATTCTAACAACTTAATGCCAGATTGCAGCAGCATCTTTTTTACTTCAGTGCTACACAAATTAAGGCTATTGGACTCAATGGGGCTACTTCTAAGCTGATGTGCTGCAATTTGGTCACTGGGTTTCAAGAAACTTGTGTTTTTCTTATTTCTATTGCAAATATTGGTCTGCTTTCCTTGTAGGAGGAGAATCCAATGATATTTTGTGCCCTCAAGCTAGAAAAAGTATAATTGACAGCTACCATCTTGTTGTTAGGATTATGTAATGGGTCTATGTTTAGCGTTGGCCAATTTGCTGGATGTTCCTGAAGAATCTTGAGAGTCAGCAGAGATATCTCATCATCAGGATTTACTATAACAACTAAAACAAGTGGGGAGCATGCCACTTTTACTAATTACAAGAGGAGGAACACACTGAGTCTTGTGCACCACACCAGCAAATTGGTCCCAGTAGTATCTGTTATTTTACTCTGTCATTATAGCCTCTAGCAAAATCACTATTTTCAAGCAGGGTATGGTATCTGCAAGCCATTAAGGATGCTGTGCCTTTATTTAATAGGTTGGTTCCATGAATAGAAGATCATTTACTGCAAAAACTTTGGAACAGAATTTTTAAAAGTGCAATTACATTTGCTTTATGAGCCAGCTGTTGGGGGGAGGGGAGAATGTTTAGAGTTTCTGTGGATTCTTAAAAAACATTAACCTTTCAGTTCATCCTATACTTCTTGCCCTTTCAACACCAAAAGAAATTGAGTTTAGATTTACAGTGTGCAATCTATTAATATATGCACTGAGCGTAATCTCCTAATGCTTGCATATATATTTAGTTGTGTGATGTTTTTTAAGGATCTTGACTTTAATGGTACTAAAGCATAGCATTAAACTCTTTGTTTATGTCAGGTCTGACCATCCACTGTAATGCAATTTATATTGAGTGCTTGGTTTGGTGAGGGTTTTTTTGCCCAGCTGCTCCCTTGTTATTATGTATTGAAGTGAAATGCCTAAGTCCTTTCCTTCAAATATTTTAATTTAATATTTCAGTGAACCATGTACCATGGAATATGAGTAGTTTATCTTACGGATCACATGTGCCATGAAAAAGTTACAACTCTATTCATTCATATACATTCTACATTCCAAACGTACTGAAGCCTTAAACCAGGTTTGGGAAATAACTCTGAAAGCCACATTGTCTCCCACTATGAGAACTGGGTTGGGGGCTGCATGCTTGTGGTGAGTGAGATCCAAGACTCATTCTATCATTGACAGGTTGAATGTCTGTTGTTATAAGAGATGTCCCCTATTTTCTTTTATATAGACTGAACAAGATGCTCCAAATCCCCATATTTTGGAACATGGACCCTTCACAAGAAGTGAAATGTCTGCATTATAATTATTACATTCTACACTGTGTTTATGAATACATACAATATGTCAAATTTACAGAGAAATATGTGGCTAAGTTAATCAAGATCAACATTTTCATTTGGTATTTAGATAGAACACAAACTTGTTAACAGTGATTTCTTAATACAGTAGAGTCTCACTTATCCAACACTCGCTTATCCAACGTTCTGGATTATCCAACGCATTTTTGTAATCAATGTTTTCAATACATCGTGATATTTTGGTGCTAAATTCATAAATACAGTAATTACTACATAGCATTACTGCATATGGAACTACTTTTTCTATCAAATTTGTTGTATAACATGATGTTTTGGTGCTTAATTCATAAAATCATAACCTAATTTGATGTTTAATAGGCTTTTCCTTAATCTCTCCTTATTATCCAACATATTCGCTTATCCAACATTCTGCCGGCCCGTTTACGTTGGATAAGTGAGACTCTACTGTAATCAAATCTTCAGCTCATACATTTTGTCAAGAGTCAGACGCCAATTAGCGAACAAAAATAGAGTTTATTCAGCAGATAAGCCAAAAAGTAATGTTAACACAGAAAAAACCTTGAAACACTTCACTATCAGTGCTTCAAGAGCAGTCCAAACAAAAATATAATACAGCAACACAAGCAGGTAAAAACAAAGCTAAACAAACTTAGTGCAAACTGCACTTTCTGAGTCCAAGCCCTGCCAGCTGGCTCTGTAGTTTTCAAAGGAACAGTTCGCAAAAGAAAACACCAAATTGGTCAGGAAACAAACAAACAAACTAAGAATGCAGTAGACTGCTTCCACAATGTGGATAAAGCCGAAGGCTCCAAAAGGATGGTGAAAAGACGTCGTCCGGGATTCCAAGGTCAGGTCAGGAGATAACAGCGGTGTCCAAAGAGCAAGCCAGGAGTCAAAAGCCGATAGTAGTCATCAATCACAGGGCGAAGGCAGTAGCAAGGTCAAATTCCGATCCAAGGTTTGAAGAGGGTGCAGTCATCCAAAACAGGTCCACGATAAGACACAGCGAGAGCCAAGCTAGGTGATAACAGCAGATTCAAATCATAGTCCAAGTCCAGTCTTCATGGAAACACAGAGATCCCAATGGCGCCTCAGCAACACCTTGCCACACGCAAAGTGCAGTGGCCAAGCATTCCCATTTTATTCCCCTTCCTCCTGGGTGACCAAACACTCACACCCAAACACCAGGTGTCCCAAATCTACTCAGAGTCTGAGCTCCACACAGCTAGAGCTCGTGGATCTGGAGTACCTAGCAATTCGTCGGAGTCCCAATCATCCTGCCCACACTTAACCCCATGAACACTTAAAGAACCATCCTCCCTTCGCCAAGCATCCCAATTGGGATCAGCTCCTGCAGAAACCCCAGGTTCAGAAGTATGCATAGACCCCAAATCCCCAGACATCTCCGGTGGCTGTGCCCATTCAGTGCCCGCTTCCCCAGCCACCACCTGTTCTTCAGCATCCATCTCCCCATCTGAATCTTCCTCAGAAGATCCCCCATATAGCTCTCTAAGTCGCTTCCTGCGCAACTCCTCCAGTGAACCCTCATCACGAGGGTTTTTTCTTCCTCTTCGAATTCCATCCCCATCAACCATAATCCCCAAAGGCACAGTCACAACACATTTTGACTATCTCTTTCTGCTATTTTGAAAACCTGGCAACACTATTGGATGCTGTTGTTCAGGTTATAAACCATATAGATTTTGTGTCTAGGGCTAACTATGTCCACCTGAAAGCTGACAGAATAGATATTAGTTCCAACCTGTTGGGCAATTCAATATTATTTCATATTTTTCTTGAACTGGGTGTTCTCTGGATGTGCTGAACAACAGCTCCAAAATCCTCTATCCATAATGTGAGATTAGTCCAATACCTCTGAAGGTTTGTTAACATACCACATTTCCTGCTGGTGGTCCTATTATGGATATAACTGAATTGTGAGACCAATCTCATATGTTCCCATGTCTTACAGTCCAAAAGACTTCTTTCTGCTCTCCAAAGAAGCTCTCCCATAAGGTTTGACAGATTCCATGCTTGCAAATGAGTGGCAGTATGTTTTACAAAACTGAAAAAAGATTCCAAGTTCTGTTCAGTTTAATGAGCCCAAAAATGTAATTCCTTACTATAGGTGATGCTATAGCAAGCTAGAACTATTCAGAGGACAATTGTTAGAAATCCTAAAGGCATATGTTTTGTTTAATTTGTGGGAATCATGCACAGACCTACAAATTTTACCTCAGCTTGGTTCCTATTCTACAGTCTCAGCTTTGTTGAAAAGTAATTAACTTGAGCATCATGGTAGCAGAAATCGTAGCTTTCCGAGTACAATGAAATGTTGAAATCTGAAAGAATTATGAGGCTCTGGGAGCTAATGGCACAATATAGTGGTGAACTCAAAGCATGACCTGCCCTGAAGGAATACAGAAAAGTAATAATGTACAGGTCCCATCTGTCAAAGAAGTATAGCAAACATTTCTCTTTACCCAAAGGCTGTATTCATCCTTCAAATTTTGAAGGGATTAGAAATACCTGGTATAATTTATCTATAGCATAGTTATTTTGAGCCTAGATGTTATTTTCCCAGCTGGCTAATTACACATTATGTTCAGAATAATTTCGTTGGATTAAGCCGCTACTATAATAGGGAGAGGTATTTTTATTGAAAAACCTCCTAATAGCTTGTTAAAAACCTAAAAAGTTTTAACCTGTATTGTCAAGGGAAGACTGTGTTTCAAAGCCAAACCTCCAATAATAAAGCATTGTATTACAGAAAGTAATGTGTGATCAATCATGCCAAAATATTAGGAGGAGTCTTTGAAGTTTTCTTCTTTGAGTATTAATTCTAAATTGGAGCCTCCAGTCCCTCAATGGGTTAAAGCCTTGTGCTAGTAGGACTAATGTCTTGAAGGTTGGGTTGCTGACCTGAAGGTTGCCGGTTCAAATCCAACCCGGGGAGAGCGCAGATGAGCTCCCTCTATCATCTCCAGCTCCATGCAAGGACATGAGAGAAGCCTCCCACAAGGATGGTAAAACATCAAAAACATTCTGGCATCCCCTAGGCAATGTCCTTGTAGATGGTAAATTCTCTCACACCAGAAGCAACTTGGGATATAACTTTATGTTATATCCCAGAAAGTTAAATTATACATCCATCTATTAGAAGGATGATCTAGAGAACAAAATGGACAAGTGGCTATTGGCTACCATCATTACATGTACAATTCTAGACATTTCTGCTTGGAAGTAAGGTCCATGTGTAACTCCCACATAAATGTGTATGGGTCAAAATGGGAACTGTAATAAGCAAACATATTTGGGAATGAAAGTAAAAGGACTTGTTTTCAGCGGGAGGCGAGTATCTCTTTTAGCAATTCTAGCTGTGGCCCAATTAAATTGTATTTTTGCCATATGTAACTTTGAGACTTTGCATCAGCAGTGAGCAAAGTACAGCCCTGGGGCTACATGTGCCCCCCCCCTCCTCTAAAGATGGTTTTGTGCACCTCCACAATCCCTTATCCAGCCCTTTCTGGACAGAAAAAGAAGCTGAATTGCTGCTCCCAGAAGCCTCCAGCAACAATTTACTTTTTCAAAAAGAGCCAGCATTGTCCATAGACCCCTCCAAGGTCATGTGGCCGGCATGACTGCATGGAGTGCCATTATCTTACCAACTGAGAAGTACCTATTGATCTAGTCACACTTGTATATTTTTGAACTGCTAGGTTGGCAGAAGCTGGTGCTAACAACGGGAGCTCATCCCGCTCCCCGGATTCCAACCGCTAACCTTTCGGTCAGCAAGTTCAGCACCTCGGCAGTTTAACCTACTGTGCCATCAGGGGTTAATACTATTTAATATAACAAATACTCATTTCTTGAGAACTGTAAGGAAAATTGTGGTCGAATTGATGTTTTATTTTTGATCAATCCTGATGCTGATTATTCTTGTTTTTTACCCGCCTCTTTAAAAAGACTCTTAGAAAGTAAAAAAAACAACAACAACAATTGAAACATTTTTAGGGGGGGCAGGTCTATGAAATCTACCAGTTTTTAAACACTGATTTCACTTTTTTTGCAGGAGGGAGGGTGCTTGGAGGACTTGAAGATGTCCTGGAGCTGCATTAGTCTCTGATCTTTTGCTCTTTTTGAATCCCCAGTTTCAGAAGCCTTCAAGAAAGATCCATTAGTAATACAAAACAAAACACAAACTGAACAGAGCAAAATAACTCCATTAAGCAATTTCCCAAGCTTTGCTTATTTAAAATGGCATTCACAGACAAGTTGAGAGCAATGAAAGATGGGCCTTGTATTCCCATCAACTCACCCCCACCCACCGTTTTGGGTCCCAAATTTGTATTTCAGATTGTTAATGCTTTAGGCTCAAGCTATAGGGAAAGAGCAGCCAATATGGCCTGGGAGTGGGACTTTGTGGAAAAGTTGCTTAAGCAACAGGCATACAATGTAGCATGGCATGGTAAGTGTAACACAAGTTTCATTTGCACAACACTGGTAGATTTCATTTATTTGAGTTTGTCCTTGATCAGAGAACTACTAGCTATTCAGGGAAATTGTTTTGTACCCACACACATTGTTCTGATTATGTTCCAAGCATATTTCTTAATAGACTATCTAGATTGGGTCTAGACAGAAAAAAGGGGTATGGCTGAAAATCTTTGCTAAATTGCTTGATTCTATGAGATATTCAAGAAAATGCTTTACCTGAAACATAATGGACCATTCTGTTCCTGACTGCTTAGAGCTTTTCAACAGTAATACATTTTAGGCAAGAGAACAAAAGAAAACCCATCTGTTCAAGGATTTCTTCTCATAAAGGGTTATATTTCTGAGAATTTGAATAATACCATTGTAACTGAAAATCATAAAGCTGTATGAAGGTTGACTTTTATTGCCTCGTTCAAATAGCTTTTTGTAATCTTGTGCTCCCTCCAGCATTATGCTTACAAGGTCCTCCTAGGTCAAAAATGCAATTTGAAACTCTTGTATTGCAAATTCTGAGGTATTCTATTTACACTTAGTTTGTGCAGTTGTGTACTTAAAATGTATGTACCTGCTCACTGTGCCTACAAGACAAATTCCCCTACTTTTTGTAGAACACTTCTCTAGGTAATGTGATTTTTCAAATCTTGCTTCACAATCTGAGTTTTGGAGTTGGCACTATGCTATGTTGCACCACATTAAACCAACAAGATGAATAAGAACACTAATCTAAAGTATCAACCACCTCTACATGAGGAAGAGATGGGAAAGTAATCATATACAGTCGTCACTCCACACTTGCAGTTTTGACTTTTGTGAATTTGATTATTTGGGAAATTGATTAAAATGTTCTCACTTGATATCTCTAGGTCCTCCAGTTCAATTTTATGCTCAGCTTCCAGTGGAAATCAACCACAAATTCATGCTGGAAGACATAGAAATCCCCAGAGAGGCATTCTTTCAGATAAAAAGCCTCAATATTTCCTTTAACTGGGAATGTGGAGGAGTGACTACAACTATATTCAAGCTATTGAAAATGCAAATCTTATATAGTTAACCCTCTGTATCCATAAATTCTTTATTTATGGATTCAGCCATCCACAATGTGAACATATGTATTTTTATGGATTATGAAATCCAGAAACCAAACCACATTTTTGACGTTTTATATAAGAGATGCAGTTTTGCTATTTCATTTTATACAACAGGACATGAGCATCCATAGACTTTGGTATCCACTGAGAATCCTGGGACCAAAACCCAGTGGTTACCAAAGACTCACTGTAAGTACACTCAGTCCCTGGGAAATGATAAGACCCAGATAAGAACTGCAGCATTTAGGGATTTTCTTGGTTCAAAATTTGGAATTTTAGTGCCATGCTAATATGCAAACAGAAGCTCAGATTCCACCTGAACTCTTTGTTCTTCCTCTGCTTCATTCCAAATCTAAATTCAAATTGTAAAATTAATTCCAGTCCCATTGACTTGCTGCCTAAAATCAACCGGAAGGCTTTGTAGTTGCTTATTATTTGAGCAGCACTTTTTTTGGGTAGGTGATTGCCAGCTGTCAAGGAATATTAGTCTTCTTTTACCTGACCTTTCATTGGTTGCTCACTCAATGTGATTGCAGCTGTTACATAAAATTCCATTATACAAATAGCAAAACCATCCCTACTCTCAATTTACAATCTCATTTTAAGACTTAATGCTAGAAAAAAGAATAAGGGGAGGGAGAAGGCAAAAATTAGGTTCAAAGTCTATAACAATCACATAGTGGACATGGTTGCATATTTTCATACTATAAATATTTGAGTGTTAACTATGATGATAAATAACTTGATGACAAATAATATGCATGCATCACTTTGCCACCTGGATGTGTCTAATGGAGTCAATAGACAGCAAATCCCACTTCATTAGCTCTACATAAACCAATGACAATTTTGGCTCTACTTTCCGCAGTGTTACCATCAGCAGCCATTCAAGCCAAGGTCTTAACTAGAATTTTTTTTCAATCTTGAGTATCCCTCCTAAGATGTGATGTAATGCAACTGTCATCATATCTAGTTATGTCGGGCTAAAATGAGACGGTCTATAGTCCCTATAGTGTTGTTCCTATAGTGGTCTTCTCCAAAGGAGGTTAAATGTGAAGGAACACACAATCCATCTGATTTAGGTATCCCTTATTTAGCTCCTCCTCCCCCAAACCGTTTCAATTAGTAGTTGTGTCCTGATAGCTGTGTTAGAGAAATGGCAACATCAATTCCAAAACACAAGCTGTTCAGCAGTGGAATATGCTGCCCCAGTGTTTAGGTTTTTAAACAGAGGCTGGATGGCCATTGATTTGGAAGGTTTTGTATCGCAGTATAGCAGCAGATTGGACTGGAGGACCATTGTGCTCTCCTCAGATGTTATGATTTGAATTCCTTCATTGGCTATTCCAATTGAATAAATTAGCTGAGAGCATGGGTGTAACTTGAAAAACTATCTGTAGTTCCTTTATTTCCTACTTTCCATGTATTTCCATGTAAATTGTAAAATTGCAGACATAGAATAGCAAGAATTTAAAGATCTGTACAAGAGTTTTAAAATATTTTAGCTGTGTAATGACAAATAATATAATAATGTGGCAGCCCACCATGCCACTATGAGCTCCCATCTACATCAAAAGTAAAAATGTCTGTCCCCATACACAACCAAATAGACAATGTCACAGTATCTACAGTGCTCACAGGAGGGTGCTTGCTAAAAGATGAAAATAGTTTGAAAACCATACTTTTTGGTGTGGTGTCCTGTATATGGGAAGAACACATAGCTCTTAATGTAGGACAGCACAGATTATAAAAGTGGAAAAGGTACAAAAAACACAACTCAAAATACCAATCCTGTGTTCAGTAATGATTCAAGAACCATTGACTGCTGGGTTTAATGGAAGAAAGAAACAGCTGTAGGCAATAGGCACCAAATAGGGAACTGGTATACTGGGAAAAATGAAATAGTTCAGACCTCACATCAGGTGGTCTTGAGATGCACTGGTATGGAGGATACTTCACATAATGTTATTTAAAACATGGAAATAATAAAAAGCCTCTTAGAAATGATACTGTATGAGGGGCATGCTTTCAGAGGTCTTTATGTTTCAGCTGCCTCTCTTCATTTTTCTGGTGCTTTTATGCTTCCACACAAAGCCCAGCCACAGCTTACTCCTCACTTCAAAGAAACAGCAGAAAAGATAGGACTCACAGAACATATATATGCAATTTCACCATTCCCATTTCTTCATGAGAGTCATTTTTTTAAAGAATCACATGAAAACAGAGCAGACTATACAGAGAACTGACACAGAACTTCAACATTGTAAAAAAAAAAACGTAACCACTGAGATGACAAATTTGAATGCCTTTATGACACTTCAAAAAAGAGATCCGTTTTGAAGCAAATCGTGTTGCAGGGTGAACAAGATTAGCAATCTGAATGTTGAGAATGTATTTTATAAACAATAAAGATATCCATTTATCAGTGCATCTACACTGCAGAATCAATGCAGCTTGACACTACTTTAACTGCCATGCTATATGGTGTCGTTGTTGTTGTGCAATCACTCAGTCGTTTCTGACTATTTAACTATTCCTCATGGACCAGTCCATGCCAGAGCTCCCTGTTGGACCCCCACCCCCAGTTCCTTCAAGGTCAAGCCAGTCTCTTCAAGGATACCATCCATCTTGATGTCAAACTGCATTAATTCTGCATTGTGGATACAACCTTTTTTAGTTTTTGGTAGCCTGAAATCTCAATGGCAGCTGGAAGGAAAAGGTTTATTTCCAACATCTATGCATTGTAATGAGCTATCCTTATTGTAATCCAAAGCATTTAGAGGTGTGTGTATATTGGGAGGAGGGTAATCTTGAATGAGCAATGAAAACCAGTTAGTTGTACAAGTTTCCTGTGAAGGTTAAAAATGTTAATTTTTAAACATATAGAGATAGCGGCAAGGAGGGATATCAACAAGCACAGCCACCTAAATTTGTGGACTCTCCTTTGGTGGGCCAACTGTAGGAAAAATTGTGAGTACTTCAAAATGTATTGTTATGCCATGGGTTGCACTACATGATGCACAGGGTTCATTCACCCTAATGCAAGAGAAGGCCATTTAATGTGGGCAACTGTAGAGGGGAGAGGTGTTAGATATCTTATGGACCATCAGCCCCATGGTGGGTCACAAAACATGTCCAACATGATGAAGTGAGTTATGCCTCTGATTTTCAGATGTTTTGGGGAGAGGTCAGATTTATGAGTATGTTTGGGACTTAGGGGGTAGGGGTGGGGCAAAGCTACCCCATCTTGAAGTGGCTTTAGCCTATTTTGAGCTTTTTTGGGAGGCAAAAATAACCCTTAAAAAAACAAATTTGGGAGGGAGGGCTTTTGGGTGGATTTAGATTACTTCTGGAGCCACAGGTTGGATCCCCAAAGGCCAAATGCTTGACCATCCCTGCTTTAGAGTATTGGTACTTTGGGGAGGCCACTCTTCGGAGTGGGAGATCAGTAGAGCTCCCTACACAATATCCTGGGCTGGCACAGACCTTTTGTTTCTCTGAAGCCAGATACTGCCAGATAAAAGAAAGAAAAGAAATATTTTTCGACCAATCTCCATTGCTTCATTTGTAATATAGGCTGTGGATCTATTTAAGGGTTACAGGCAATAAAAAGGCTGAGGGAAGGGATGAAAGCAGTAAGTCTCAGTACAAAAGCAGTTTTTTTCCTAGCTTCCCAAGTCCTTCCTTAATGGAGAAAGAGAAAAGGAACAAGGGTTGCAGCATTGTTAGAATGGAAATGATGCAAAGGAAATGAAAAGGTTGAAGCAGGAGGAAGCTCTCAACACAGAGAGGCATATGGATTTTCTTTGTACCTGTGTCTTTGGAAAACTCACCCGTTAAATATGAATTGAAAGACAATATGGAAGAAGCAGCCATCAGAATACTAATGAGAAGTTAGTATTTAGCGGCAGCTAAAAAAGCCAACGGGATTCTGGCCTGCATCAATAGGGGAATAGCGTCTAGATCCAAGGAAGTCCTGCTCCCCCTCTATTCTGCCTTGGTCAGACCACACCTGGAATACTGTGTCCAATTTTGGGCACCGCAGTTGAAGGGAGATGTTGACAAGCTGGAAAGCGTCCAGAGGAGGGCGACTAAAATGATCAAAGGTCTGGAGAACAAGCCCTATGAGGAGCGGCTTAAAGAGCTGGGCATGTTTAGCCTGCAGAAGAGAAGGCTGAGAGGAGACATGATAGCCATGTACAAATATGTGAGGGGAAGTCATAGGGAGGAGGGAGCAAGCTTGTTTTCTGCTGCCCTGCAGACTAGGACACGGAACAATGGCTTCAAACTACAGGAAAGGAGATTCCACCTGAACATCAGGAAGAACTTCCTCACTGTGAGAGCTGTTCGACAGTGGAACTCTCTCCCCCGGGCCGTGGTAGAGGCTCCTTCTTTGGAGGCTTTTAAACAGAGGCTGGATGGCCATCTGTCGGGGGTGCTTTGAATGCGATTTCCTGCTTCTTAGCAGGGGGTTGGACTGGATGGCCCATGAGGTCTCTTCCAACTCTACTATTCTATGATTCTATGATTCTAAGTAAACAGCCAAAGGATTAGTACTTTGTGGCTTCCCTTTAATACTTTCATATTTTTTTTTGAGAATAACTGACATTCAAATAGCACTTCCACCTTTTTTTTCTTCCACTGAAATATTGCTGACAGCAATACATATGAAGTCACTTTAAACAATGTCCCCCAGTGTTTAGCCTAAGCAAAATCAATGATGTCATTTCCTCTGTTGAAGGATAGGTGCTTTGCTGTCATTTTCTTAGTTGAAGAATATGCTGCTCCAAGCTCTAGCAGTTGCTACATCAGGTATACGTGACTCTGCCTGGATTTGGAATATTCCTGCCCCAACCCAGCATGGAATGCAGTCTGCTGCAACAAGTCTGTAGCTATGATCCCTTAGGATTAACTGTCAACTGAAGAATTAACTTGAAGGGGAATAATATGCTGTCTGCTTGGTTGAACAATACCTACTAGAACAGCTAGCTATTCTTAAATTAAATGCATTCCAAACTGAAAGAAACTAATTTATTTTTGTGTGTTTTTCATTCTGTACAAAAAATAGCTTCTATTTTGCAGTAATAGCATTTATCAGTAGCAGTAAGAAAGTGCAAGGGAGATGGTGATAATAATAATAATAATAATAATAATAATAATAATAATAATAATAATAATAATAACAACAACAATAATAATAATCAACTTTATTTGTATTCCACCCTATCTCCCCATGGGGCCTCAGGATGGATTTCAACATAAAATGCCAAACATTCAATGCCTCCATAAAACAAACAAATACTGACATAAAATCCCAGAAAAACCCCACATGTAAAAACAGCAGTTAAAACCTGAGATCAAATTAAAACTAAGATCAATTAATTAAACCTAACATCAGTAATTTAAACCAACATAATGATAGATTAGTATCTAATGTATGTGGAGATGTTGAATGCAAATCTTATTGTGGAAGCTTTGGACCACATTACAGTGAGCACTTGTTAAAAAGGTAAAGGTTTCCCCTGACATTAAGTCCAGTCATGTCTGACTCTGGGGGTTGGTGCTCATCTCCATTTCTTAGCCGAAGAGCCAGCGTTGTCCGTAGACACCCCCAAGGTCATGTGACTGGCATGACTGCATGGAGTGCCGTTACTTTCCCGCCAGAGCGGTACCTATTGATCTACTCACATTGGCATGTTTTCGAACTGCTAGGTTGGCAGAAGCTGGAGCAACAGCGGGCGCTCACTCCGCTCCCGGGATTTGAACCTGGGACCTTTCAGTCTGCAAGTTCAACAGCAGAGTGCTTTAACACACTTTGCCACCGGGGCTCCTTGAGCACTTGTTATCCACTGGGATTTGCTTCCAGAAGCCCCTGTGAATACCAATATCATGTATGTCCATGTGTGGATATAAAGGTCCAACTGTAGTTAATGGTGGTATATTTGTTCAAGAGCTGAGATGGTGCATGTGGCATCATAAGCAATATGTTGCTATTGCTGTCTGTCTTCAAGTCATTTCTGGGACACCCCAAGGTCGGCCTATTATAGAATGATTAGGCAAGGTTTTGTTTTGTTTTGTTTTGGGGGGGTGGGGGGTAGACCAAACACAAGTTCTCAATTTACATGGCTTGGTGGCTAGACTGACTTTGGCACCTTTAGCTTTTAGTCTACTTTTATTGTCTGTAGAAAGCTACAACAGATATATAATCTAAGGGAGTCATCAAGTTTTGTTTATGGATATCATTAAGGAGCACCCAACTTTTCACCTCACCTCTCAATTTCTTCAATTGCAAATTACAACGGTTACATCTATGACACAGGAACATAGGAGCTGTCTCGCTTGCAAGAATTTGAGACACATCTCAAAAGGACCGTTGTATTCTTTATTATGAAGTGGGGACTGTTGAAAATCTTTTCAAACCTTGTCTAAAATATAAAACCATCACTCCACACATGCTCCTCCACTGGTTACTGTTTGTTATGGAAATGGTAAGGATCTATATTGGGGGCCACCATCCTTATGCACAATCTATTACCAGTCTTTAACTGAAAGATGGTTTGGCTGCAGAGTGTTTTGCTAAGGAAAGAAACTGGTGGTCTGTTTCCCAGGTGGGCATTTTCTTGGCATTTTGTATAAGATTGCCTCCTGCTTGAGCTGGCTTTTTGCTTGTCAAGAAGAGGTTATTAAAATGCTCTTGCCTTTTAGTATCAGAGCTTGCTAAGCACAACAACAATGCAATACTGTGGGGAGTCTACCCCCTTTCTCATTTAGTCATGTCATTTGGCATATTGCCATTAGCTAAGAATGAAAGACCATCTGTTATATATTCATGACAGTTCAGTCTAGTGAATTTAGTTTGTTTGCTTTTTTAAACCTTAAAAAAAACCCAGACCAAGATTGTAACACCTTTGGCATTCAATGCCGTTCTTATGTAAGTGTATTTGCAAAATGTTCCATCTTGCTACTGATTTGATTTTATAAACATCTTATGATATGGAATGCATGTGTGAGTGATAGTAGGTAGATTTCTAGATAGAGAGCTGAGATGCCTTTGAAGCAGGACTATACTATTTGTTGTTATATATGGTTGATATCTTATTTCAGTACCTGTTGAATAAAAGCAGAGGAAGAGGAAAATATCCTAAAATAAATGGTACAACTCTGCTGACCACTAGATATTGATATAGGGACTAGCTCATTTCCAATTTCAGACTGCAATAATACTTAAGAAAGTCAATATTGGAGTTCCCGGTGGCGCAGCCGATTAAACCGCTGAACTGCTGAACTTGCTGACCGAAATGTCGGTGGTTCGAATCCGGGGAGCAGGGTGAGCTCCTGCTATTAGCCCCAGCTTCTAGCAGTTCAAAAACTTGCAAATGTTACTAGATCAATAGGTACCGCTTCAACAGAAAGGTAATGGCACTCCATGCAGTCATGCCAGCCACATGACCTTGGAAGCGTCTATGGACAATGCTGGCTCTTCAGCTTAGAAATTGAGATGAGCACCACCACCCCAGAGTCAGACACGACTAGACTTAATATCAGGAGCGGCATTCCATGGACGCCGATATTAAAAAACAAGGGAGTTAAGGATGGATGGGAGTTTTTCAAAAGTGAAATACTCAAGGCGCAAATGCAAACAGTGCCAACAAAGAAGAAAAATAAGACAAGTGCAAAGAAGCCAGAATGGATGTCCAAAGAACTTCTAACCGAGCTAAAGCTCAAAAGTGACATGCACAAGAAGTGGAAAAGGGGAGAAATCACCAAAGAAGAATTCAAACGTATAGCCAACACCTGTAGGGAAAAGGTTCGCAAGGCTAAAGCGCAAAATGAGCTCAGGCTTGCCAGGGACATAAAAAACAACAAAAAAGGCTTTTTTGCTTACGTTGGTAGAAAAAGGAAGAAAAAGGAGGCGATAGGGCCATTGCAAGGAGAAGATGGGGTGATGGCGACAGGGGACAGGGAAAAGGCAGAACTACTTAATGCCTTCTTTGCCTCAGTCTTCTCACAAAAAGAAAGCCATCTTCAACCTCAGAAACATGGAATGGATGAAGGATTGGGGGAAATCCAACCCCAAATAGGGAAACAAGTTGTCCAGGAACACCTGGCCACTCTAAACGAATTCAAGTCCCCAGGACCAGATCAGCTACATCCAAGAGTACTGAAGGAACTAGCGGAAGTTATTTCAGAACCACTGGCAATTATCTTCGAGAGTTCTTGGAGAACGGGAGAAGTCCCAGCAGATTGGAGGAGGGCGAATGTGGTCCCTATCTTCAAGAAGGGAAAAAAGAACGACCCAAACAATTACCGTCCGGTCAGCCTCACATCAATACCAGGCAAAATTCTGGAAAAGATCATTAAGGAAGTGGTCTGCGAACACTTAGAAACAAATGCGGTCATTGCTAATAGTCAACACGGATTTACCAAAAACAAGTCATGCCAGACTAATCTGATCTCTTTTTTCGATAGAGTTACGAGTTGGGTCGATACAGGGAATGCTGTGGATGTAGCATACCTGGATTTCAGTAAGGCCTTCGACAAAGTCCCCCACGACCTTCTGGCAAACAAACTAGTAAAATGTGGGCTAGACAAAACTACGGTTAGGTGGATCTGTAATTGGCTAAGCGAACGAACCCAAAGGGTGCTCACCAATGCGTCATCTTCATCATGGAAAGAAGTGACAAGTGGAGTGCCGCAGGGCTCCATCCTGGGCCCGGTTCTGTTCAACATCTTTATTAACGACTTAGACGAAGGGTTAGAAGGCACGATCATCAAGTTTGCAGACGACACAAAACAGGGAAGGATAGCTAACACTCCAGAAGACAGGAGCAGAATTCAAAACGATCTTGACAGACTAGAGAGATGGGCCAAAACTAACAAAATGAAGTTCAACAGGGACAAATGCAAGATACTTCACTTCGGCAGAAAAAATGGAAATCAAAGATACAGAATGGGGGACACCTGGCTTGACAGCAGTGTGTGCGAAAAAGACCTTGGAGTCCTCGTGGACAACAAGTTAAACATGAGCCAACAATGTGATGCAGCAGCTAAAAAAGCCAATGGGATTCTGGCCTGCATCAATAGGGGAATAGCGTCTAGATCCAGGGAAGTTATGCTCCCCCTCTATTCTGCCTTGGTCAGACCACACCTGGAATACTGTGTCCAATTTTGGGCACCACAGTTGAAGGGAGATGTTGACAAGCTGGAAAGCGTCCAGAAGAGGGCGACTAAAATGATTAAGGGTCTGGAGAACAAGCCCTATGAGGAGCGGCTTAAAGAGCTGGGCATGTTTAGCCTGCAGAAGAGAAGGCTGAGAGGAGACATGATAGCCATGTACAAATACGTGAAGGGAAGTCATAGGGAGGAGGGAGCAAGCTTGTTTTCTGCTGCCCTGCAGACTAGGACACGGAACAATGGCTTCAAACTACAGGAAAGGAGATTCCACCTGAACATCAGGAAGAACTTCCTCACTGTGAGAGCTGTTCGACAGTGGAACTCTCTCCCCGGGGCCGTGGTGGAGGCTCCTTCTTTGGAGGCTTTTAAGCAGAGGCTGGATGGCCATCTGTCGGGGGTGCTTTGAATGCGATTTCCTGCTTCTTAGCAGGGGGTTGGACTGGATGGCCCATGTGGTCTCTTCCAACTCTACTATTCTATGATTCTAGGAGAAACCTTTACTTTTACTAAGACAATATATTTAATTTGCTACAAATAATTCTACTATGAAATAATGTGCTTCCAAAAACTAGGAAGTGATACAAAATTAGCTTCTAACCAATTCGATTTTTTGGAACTAACAGGTATTAAAAATTTGAAATTGTGTGAGTGTGTTCCTTTTGTTTATTTCCATAAATATATATGAAACCTTTTTCACTTTCTCAGCTCAGACATCAGTACTGATTGTTCTACCTGCAGCGACACAATCAGGGATTAATTTCATCACCCCAATCCAAATTCTCAGCTTCTTCATTCTTGAGACTGTTCTAGGAAAAGTGTTTGGTTAAACTCAAGAGAACCCACTACTCATTGCAAAGAATGGATTTATCCTTCTTACTAATAATAGGTATGGAATTTTCATACTGAGATTATTGCTAGAAAAACTTTCACACTCCTTCACATAGATTTGTATTTCCAGTTATTGATCAATGTCTGCTTGAAGAATGTCAATTTGCTAGGATTTGTGCATTATACATACTGACACACATTCTTCTTCAAGAATGCCAGTGGAAAGGCGGGGGGGGGGGGGGGGAGACAAATGACATAGTTACTATAAGTAGTCTTAAAGCTCTATAACTATCCAGAGATTTTCAAAAGATAAGAACTGGGAGAAAGATATAGAGGAAGCCAGAAAAGCCTTTTGTTGTATATCCTGCTGTGTCTGTTTCAAGACCAACAAAAAGTTGGTTGTTAAAACAATTAGGGCAGGAAAAGGCACTGCCAAGTTCATACTAAAATAACACATGTCATTTTTGCATTGTTACCCTCTCACATAAATAGCATCCAGATAAGAAGGTCAGACTGATTGTTTAGCTGTGGGGGGATTTCAATATGGAGACACAGTAATGAAGTCTGTTCGAATCTAGCTTAATATGAGCTCTATAAATATACATCACAAAGGAAAACCAAAAAAAACCCCCCACCATAAATTACCAATTACATTGATAATAACTGAGGCAGGAATCTGGTTCATGCACTAACAGCATAGTTACACTAGGATAGGGCATTGAGGCAAAAGAAAAAAAAATGTATATGTACTGTGAAATTGATAGATAAGGCAATGGAGAAGCTGATATATTTTGGATTGAAGACTACTAGTAGCCTAAACGAGAGCAGATCCATTGAATCAATAAGATTTACTTAAGAGTTGGGTTACCAACTGACAATTGATACCATCACACTAGACCAGTTAGGACAGTACACTAGGATTCAGGCTTTGGCTTTCATTGGCATTGTACTCGTAGATGTTTTGAGTTGATTTTTGATTACAATTTCTAGACTTATACATGAGTGTACAGGATATTTCATATGTCCTCATAAATTTGTACACCTCATTTTCAATTAGTATTTTAAGCCAACCCCCTAAATTCCACCCCTTTAAGAAATTCACTTCTTCAGCCTTGCAAAAATCAATGGGCTTATTGTGATTTTGAAACAGCACACAATTTCTACCACTAGAGTGCACTGCAATATTAAAAGCTTTATTTTCTTTTCTTTTTTTTCTTTTTTTTATCCAGCCTCACTTACTTCATTATTGAAAATATAAATGCTGTTGATAATGAAGATGAAAAATATTATTGGGATAATTGGCAATGTAAACTACAAAACTAGGGGAAACATGCAAATACGTTCATTTGATTGGGGAAAAAACTGCAACACTTCCCATTAAAGAGGTTTTCTCCCTTAGCAGTTGGAAACTGCAGCCAACAACAAATGTAGCCCTGTCTGAGATTACAATTCATCACCACATACACAAATAATTGAACTGCCCTCAGACTTTCAGGAAATAAATAATAGAATCAGAGTTGGAAGAGACCTCACGGGCTATCCAGTCCAATCCCCTGCCAAGAAGCAGGAAAATTGCATTCAAAGCACCCCCGCCAGATGGCCATCCAGCCTCTGCTTAAAAGCCTCCAAAGAACGAGCCTCCACCACACTCCGGGGCAGAGAGTTCCAATGGCATATCCCCTTTTCAAATACCCGCTGGATAAATTATGAAGAAAATAACTTTTTCTTTGTGTACTCTGTGAATGCACACTAATGGAGAGACTGCGCCTGTGCGGGCTCCAACGGAAACTCTTCCCAAGCTGAAGTTTTAAATTTTGGCGGTAGCCACGCCCCCCATCCCCGGAGGGCATATAAGGCAGCCCTGGGCGTCCGCTCTCCAGTTCCTTTTTTTCCGCCGCAAGGTTCACTTCGGATTCTCATGTCTACTACTCGCTTCAAACGCTGCACTCACTGTGCCGCTAAAATCCCTGATTCCGACGGCCACGCCAAGTGCCTCTTCTGTCTCGGAGAGGCCCATGTCGTCGGTACCTGCCGCTTCTGTCTAGCCCTGACGGCTCAGGCAAGGAAGAATAGGGCCCCGAGGCTCAGAGCAGCGCTCTACGAGAAATCGCTCGCCCCCAAGCCCACTCCGTCGACGTTGGGCGCAACGTCGACGCTGAACCTGAGAGCGATGTCGGCACCGGCAGCTAAGGCTCCCTCAGTCTCGTCCAGGACATCCAGGGCATCCAAAACAGCTAAGCCCGTCAAACCGCCGTGCACGCTCACCACGGCCACTATGTCGACTCGTTCCGGTAGAGTGAGTCCCTCCTCGACGTCGAGCTCTGTGGCCTCCGTGTCCTCGATTCGATCCCATCTCGGGTCTCCTCTGTCGACCTCCGCGATGAAAATCGCCTTTAGGAGGGCCCACGAGGAAGCTCGTCGGACCCAATCCGACTCAGCAATGGTCCCTCCGACACTGGGAAAATCTCTGAGGGTTGCTTCGAAACAGCCGCTTGCTAAAAAGAGGGCGACCCAACGCTCTTCCTCTTCTGCCTCTTCTAAAAAAGACGCCCCTTCCTCTTCGGCGACATCTTCTAGAAGATCCTCTCCGATCGCTCCCGCCCAGCGGCCTCGACAACCCTCTCCTCGTCAACTTTCCGATGGCAAACTACAGGACTCACCCCACCACTCCACCCAAACAGTGGTCAGGGTGCCATCGCCTTGGCCTGCTGCCGTGCATCGTCCGTCCCGCCAGCAGCTTTTTCCCCCGACCTCGACACCGGAACGGGGTAGACAAACCACCCGCTTGGCTCGGGCTGCCCGAGCCTCGGCCTCCAAAGAGACTCGGCCACAGATCGCTCCTGCTCTTGAGGCTTTGCCTCCACCAGAGACTGTGCTGTCATCTCCCCCTCAGTCCCCTCAAGGGGCTGAGGACGATGAGATTGATATCGATCGTCCCGACTCTGCTCTCTCGGCCTCGGTGATATCTCTTGGTCTCGATCTCTCTCCTCCTCATGACGTATACGAGGTGGATCCTCCCTCGCCTACGGACAATATTCGAGCCTTCTCAGACCAGATGGTGAGGATGGCCGATGCTCTGGGATTAGAGATCAAGCAAACTTCTAAGGCGGTCTCCGACCCGGTTTTCAAACGGGTCCAAGCTCAAGCCCCTCCAGCCACACTGTTGCCGTTTCTGCCTTACCTTCTGGATGTCATCCAAGCATCCTGGAAGACCCCTTCCTCGATTCCTCCTACCTCAAAGAGAATCGAATCCTGGTACCATACCGATGACGATGCCTTGGAGTGGCTTAAACACCATCCCGACCCGAATTCCATGGTCGTCAAAGCTTCGCAGACCTCCGGTCGTGAATCAAATACACCTGCAGATAGAGAGGGCAAGAGGTTTGACGCAGTGGGTCGAAAGCTCTACTCTGGGGCCCTCCTACTTTGTAGAATGGCGAACTATGGGGCCTGTATGGGTGCATACCAGCAGATCCTTTGGGAGAAAGCACAGCCTTTTTTCCCGAAGTTGTCTGACGAGGACCGATCTGTACTGTCCACCCTTCAACAAGAAGCCGACTCGTTAGCCCATCATCAAATTCAGATGGCTAAACATACAGGTGACACGGCCGGTAAGATGATCGCCCATGCCATTGCCATTCGTCGCCACGCCTGGCTGAGATCGTCGGGTTTGTCTTCTTCCTCCAGACAAGTTATTGAAGACCTTCCTTTCGACGCTTTGGGTCTTTTCAATTCTGGCACCGACGATAAACTCAAAACTAACCATGATTTTAAGGTTCTGGCTACCAAGTGTGGTGACCAGCCTCAAATGCACCGCACCAGATGGTTTCCTCAGCACTTCCGACGCTTTCCGCCCCCGTCTTACCGTCACCAATCCTTCAGGCGTCCCTCGGTTTCAAACAACCAGAACCGCCAACAGCCTCGCCGCTCCGCCCATCCGCAAAAACAATGCGGTCGAACCACTCCCACCTCTGGTCAGCCCCATCGGCGTACCTGACGCCACCTCTCTCTATCAAGACTCTTTCTCCGGTATCGATGCAGGAATCATTCCTCTACATCCCTCCCCTCTACCACATCAACCTCACGGCCTCTTTTCAGACCGCCTGGCTCCTTTCTTCCATCAATGGGAGTCTATCACTTCGGATGCTTGGGTTCTCCGAATTGTTCGGGAGGGCTATGCCTTAGAGTTCGAAGAGCTCCCGCCCACGGGTCAGATCCTTCTCTCCAACCCTTCTCAGGAGATTCTCGGCGAAATTGACATCCTCCTCGCCAAAGGGGCTATTCAGCCTTCTCCATCGGTACAGGACCCTCAAAGTTTCTTCTCCAGATACTTCATGGTCCCGAAGAGGGGAGGGGGGCTCCGCCCCATCTTAGACTTGCGTGCGCTCAATACCTTCATATGCTCGACCAAGTTCAGGATGGTGTCCATCGCCTCCATCCTTCCTATGCTTCAGCGTGGAGACTACTTCGTGTCCATAGACTTACGAGACGCTTATTTCCACGTAGCGATCCGGAAAACCCACAGACGCTTCCTTTGCTTCAAGGTCCTCGACCAAACCTACCAGTTCGCCGTTTTACCCTTCGGCCTCGTTATGGCCCCAAGGGTTTTCACCAAGGTCGTCGCTGTGGTGGCTGCCTGTCGCGACCCAGGCTACAGAGCACCAATAACCATACGCAGAGGCCAGATTCTATCTAATATCTTTATTAAGGAAATATATAAAGTTAGTAAAAGCAAATGTAAAAGTTAGTCCAGAAGTAGACCTTTCAGGGAAGGTCAAAATTAGTCCAAAGAAACAATGTCCAATATGAAATATTAAGGTCCTAAGTTGTAATCCAATAACCGAAACACTCACTTTGCCAGGCAAAGTGAGGGGAGATGACAAGGTCCTTTAGTCCATGAACTTGAGCAAGGCTAGGAAATAACTTGATACTTGAAACAAGGCTTGAAACGTGGAACAAGGTAACGAGGAACAAGAACAAGGTCCGTGGAATAACTTGGTAAAATCCGTGAAACAAGGCAAGGTTTAGTCCTGGGAAACAAGGCAAGGTCCGTAGGTAAACAAAGGCTGGGAAGCAGGAGCGAAGGCAGGAAACAAGGACAAGGCTTGAGCAGGAACGAGGCTTGAAACGGAGCGCGCTGTCCAGACACAACTCGCTCCGGAGGCTGACGAATTGACTCCGCAAAGTTACTCCGCGGGTAAAACACCTATATAGAGTCTAACTTTCCCGCCGAGAGCAGTTCTCTGGGAACCAGAAACGAAAGCTAATCTCTGAGACCAGATGTTTGACTCCTTAAAGATTCTCATGGAAAGCAGGCTTAATTGGCAAATTCTTAGCAATTATTCTCGCACTCCTGCGCGAGGCTGCTTCCAAACCTCTCTGTTGTTTACAAAACTCATGGCGAGAAAACACTGGAGATGTAGCCTCAGTATTTGTTTGACATACTTCTGGAACATAATCCTCTTGCAGGTGCAAGGTTCCCAGATCTGGCTGGGAAGAATCTGTCTGGGAAGAATCCAGTTCTGACTGGGAAGGTAAAAAACCCAAGTTTTCTTCTTCATCAGGCATCACAATGTCATGAGCAGGACTACAAGGCCCATGGGTCATCACACTGCCCACCTCAGGCTCCAGGGAATCACAGTTTTTCCATATCTGGACGATTGGCTTCTGGTCGGGTCCGACCCTGTCCTCCTCCGACGTCACGTGGTCACCACCCTCAGTCTTCTAGACTCTCTCGGTCTCCAGCTAAATCCCGACAAATCTCACATCTTTCTGTCGAACAAAATCCGCTTCATCGGCGCCTTGTTCGACTCAATCTCTCAAACCGTCTCTCTCCCGCTCGACAGGTTTCTCGCCCTTCGCCAACAAATCACTCTCTGCGAAAACAATCGGAGAGTTCGAGCCCGGTCCATCCAGGTACTCTTGGGCCACATGGCCTCCACAGTTCTCACCACCCCGTTTGCCAGGCTCCACCTTCGGACCCTGCAGAGATGGTTTATAGACGTTTTCAAGCCATCCCGCCACCTCAATTCGAGGTTCCTCTCCATCCCGCTCCATGTTCGTCAGTCGCTTCGCTGGTGGAAGTCCCTCTCCAATGTTTGCAAGGGCCTCCCGTTCCATCCGACTCCCCCCTCGATTACCATAACCATGGACTCCTCCAACTACGCCTGGGGAGCCCACATGGACAGTCTCACCGTACAAGGTCTTTGGTCTCGTTCCGAGAGGACCAATCACATAAACGTTCTGGAACTTCTCGCCATCTTCAAGGCTCTGAAAGCCTTCTCCCGCCCGATCTACCAAAAATCTGTCCTCGTTCAATCAGACAACACAGTGGCAGTCTTCTACATCAACAAACAAGGCGGCACGGGTTCGAGGAAGCTGATGCTTCTCTCCTCTCAGCTGTGGGCCTGGTGCATAGCCCATGATATACAGCTCCTGGCAGTTCATCTTCCCGGGATCCAAAACAGCGTGGCAGATGCCCTCAGCAGGATGACAAGTTCCTGCCACGAGTGGATGCTCGATCCCGAGACTCTTCTTTCTCTCTTCCACAAATGGGGATACCCCACCCTGGACCTCTTTGCCTCTCCCCAGAACGCACAACTACCTCGATACGGGGCGAGACTTCCTCCGGCCTCCTTTCCAGGCTGCCTGGGAGACGCTTTTCTTCTAGACTGGTCGTCAGAACTGATCTACCTCTTTCCGCCTTTCCCTCTGATACCGAAGGTCCTGCAGAAACTCCGGTCGATATCGACGTCGGCGATCCTGATAGCCCCGGCCTGGCCTCGACAGCCTTGGTACCCAGCCCTTCTTCACCTCTCCAGAGGGACCTTTCTCACTCTGCCTCTTCTGCCACACCTCTTGTCCAGAGAAAACGGCCAGATCCTGCACCCGGATCTCCCCTCTCTACATCTCACTGCATGGAGAATTCTCGCCTAACCTCCCTCCCGCAAAACCTTCAGGAGGTTCTCCGCGCAGCTCACAAGCCGGCTACAACCAGATCATACACTTATAAAATCTTCCGCTTCCGCGCCTTTCTTCGGTCCCGAGGAATTGCTGCCTTCCCGACCTCGATACCGATAGTGTTGGATTTTCTTATGACTCTTGCAGATCAAAAGCTTTCTCTTGCCTCTATGAAATCTTACTTGGCCGCTCTTTCGTGGTGTTTCCAACAACATGGTAAACCATCTTTATTTTCTGATCATCTCGTCAAAACCTTCTTGAAAGGATACAACAATATCTATCCGCCGTCCCAGCCGCCTACGCCGGGCAGGAACCTCGAGCTCGTACTTTCCCAGCTCACTTCCTCTCCCTTCGAACCTCTAGCCTCGACCGACCTACGTCTTCTCTCATGGAAAGTAGCCTTCTTGGTGGCTATAACTTCGGCTCGCAGGCCCTCCGAACTGGCGGCCCTTAGGGTTGATGAACCTTATCTCCGTTTCCACCATGACCGAGCCGTTCTCCGCCCGGACATCACCTTCCTTCCCAAGGTGGTCTCAGCCTTCCACCTCAACCAGGACATTGTTCTTCCTGCTTTCTTTCCAAACCCCTCTTCTCCCCTTGAACGGAGACTACATCTCCTCGACGTGCGTAGGGCACTTCTCTTCTATCGTGACCGTACGAAGGACATTCGAAAGACTCGGAGACTCTTTATAGCCCACGCCCCAGATAAACTGGGCAATCCTATTTCCTCGCAAAGGTTGTCTCATTGGATTGCACAGGCTATTGAACTGGCTTACGAACTGGCCAAGCGTCCACCTCCCCCGTCCGTCCATCCACGTTCGACGAGAGGCCTTTCCACGTCGACTGCCTTTCTAAGGGGCATTCCCCTGGACTCTATTTGTAAGGCAGCGATTTGGTCTAACCCCCTTACTTTCGTGTCTCACTACAGGATAGACCAAAAAACCTTGAAAGACTCAGCCTTCGCTAGATCGGTATTATCATCCTGTCTGTCCTGAGGTTCTCTGACTCCTTACTTTTACTCCTCAGAACTTACCTTCCACACGACCCCCTAGAGGCTCCTCCTCGTGGGTCTTTTCGCTATAGATGCCCCTATGTTTGGTCATCTCGTTATGCTGCTTCTATGTTCACGTTTGCACTGTTTTTCTCTCAAACGATTGTGCCTTATGTACTATTGCCTCTCTCCCCGTCGGGAATGATGCTCTGTACTCGTTCACTCTTACTTGAAATTGTTTATTCCATGACCTACCGAGTTCCTTCTCGGCGTTATGCTTGTGTTTACTTCTATGGTTCCTTCGGACCATGTTATTTGTAATTAATAAAGATGTGTTTGGACATCAACTTGTTGTCAAGGTTTGCCTTGTCCCACCATACGGGACCTAAGCGTGCTAGTCTCCATTAGTGTGCATTCACAGAGTACACGAAGAAAAAGGACAGGTTGCTTACCTGTAACCGTGTTTCTTCGAGTGTACTCTGTGAATTCACACAAGCCCGCCCTTCCTTCCCCTCTGGCAAACCCTCTTCCTTTCTCGTTGCCTTGGCGGCGCAGGAACTGGAGAGCGGACGCCCAGGGCTGCCTTATATGCCCTCCGGGGATGGGGGGCGTGGCTACCGCCAAAATTTAAAACTTCAGCTTGGGAAGAGTTTCCGTTGGATCCCGCGCAGGCGCAGTCTCTCCATTAGTGTGAATTCACAGAGTACACTCGAAGAAACACGGTTACAGGTAAGCAACCTGTCCTTATCCAGTGAAAAAACTTCCATGTTATTCACTGAAGCGATGTGTTTTCTGCAGATACCACATAGAGGCACTGGTTAATGTATGGTGCTGTTTGCATGAGACTAAATCTAGACTGGAGCTCAGAACAATGAATATTAAGTTATGCAAAATAAGTTATTAATGTAGGTTTTCAGACTCTTCTACCATCTTCCATCATATCGCATATGAGTCTGCAATTCTTTGTCTACTTACATGATCATAGGTTCTATCCACTTCAATAACTCTTCTAAATATGTATTATAGAGCTGTCCCATACATGTTATTGAAAGTGTACTCTTTGGTATAAATGATTATAAGCATTGTAACAGCAAGAAAATTACTGTTAGGTTCACACGTCACATTTATGTTTAACTGGTTAAATGTTTTTTTTAACTTTAAAGTATTTTAAATTATGCTTTTTGTGTCTATTGACATAGAAGAGTGGATTGTATTTATTAGGCTACATGTCTATTTAAAGAAAAAAAGTTGGCAGAAGGAAATGACATTTTTGCGAATGAGGTGATAAAATAAAACTGATTTTAGCACCTGTATTTCACTGGCTTTGTTCTCTTTTGGCACTGATAGTGTGATTCTATCATACTGCTTCCTCCGCTTGTTTTCTTTGGCCCTTTTCATCTCCTCCTGGTTTTCCTACATATGTTGTCCAGACATCTTCTCCAGTTGTAGATATCTTGTTCTGAATCTGTGCAAAGACTGATGTGCATCCTGAGGCCCAGGGTAGAAATAGTCCAAGTGATTAATCATAATAACTAGTATGAATTCTCAGCAGCACACACATGAAAAATGCACAACCTGCTAGTTCAGTGGGCAGTAAATAAGCATAGGGAGACCCATCTAGATGAGCATCCATTCATAGTGCACTTGCTGTACACCATCAGAAAATTAAACTAAATTAAAAACATAAACAGCAACCAATAAAAACTCAGAACATTATGCAATAGGTAAGCACACTGTAATTATGGGAAGTGTGCTGCTCACCTATTGCATAATGTTCTGAGCTTTTCACTGACCTGCCATTGCTTTAAAACAAGGTGAGGTTTTATAGGTCGTCTGGCTCACTTTCCAAGTCCCCCAGTCTGGCAAGGTAACTGGAAGGTGAGATAAGCGTTAAAAACCTTTCTCTCCTTCTATAAATGCACATGACCCTGCCATCGCCATATCTACCTCTGCCCCTCTATGACATGTACTGCCGCCCCAGGGTCTGAATACGTTGAATTAAAAACAAACAATAGAGGGCCAAAGAGACACCCAAAAAACAAAAAATGAAAATGCAAACAACAAATTATAAGACATTAATACAACACTTAACACACAATTAATGGATGTATTCCCCATTGATCAGGTCAATGAGTTAGCTAGTCCAGCAGCACCTTACTCCCACCAGGGGACTACCTTGCAGTCAATAGATAATTCTGGGTAGCCCTCTCACTGCTACCCATTCCTTCAGCTGGCTCTCTCACAACAGCCCTGGAACAATCAGTATCTACCCAATGTACTTTTTTTTTTACCACAACACAATAACAAAATCAAACAATACTTAACACACCCTATCAGTCAATGGATGTGGTTCCCAATCAATCAGGCCAATGAGCTGGCTAGTCCATCAGAACCCAATTCATACTAGGTTGCTGCCTTGTAGCTAGGCAGCTCCATGTAGTCCTCCCACTAATCTTTCAGCTGGCACACTGCCAGATGCGCATCAATCTGAGAACAGTTGGCATCCACTAAAATGAACTGATAGAGGAGTTTTCATACACACAAAAGTACGCAGCACAATTTAAACAGAAGAAAAACAAAGTCCCTTTCCAGCCAGAGAGATAAAGTCCAGCCAATAGAACAGCAGCAGTAGCAAAAACTGCTGTTCTTCTCCGAGCAGAAGGCATTGACTCTCTCAGCCCCAGTGGACTCCACAGCTGGTGTAGATGACACTGGCAACCAGTGCCTGCGTCTGTGAAGAGGCAGGAACAATGGATCTTCCCTCCACAGCTCCACTGATGGACCCCAGCAAGGCAAAGCAAAACTGCAATGGTTAAACCTTAGTGTCACACTGAGATTCTCTAGAGATTTCTAGAGAGAATTTTTTTATACTGTGGCCTAGAAATAGATAAAGCAGGAACGCTTGGTGTAAAAGCTCAAATCTCTGGGCTGTTTCTGCAACCAAGCAGAGCAGGCTCTTAGAGGCCCCTTTTTTGCTACTCTTTTTAGCTGGGAGCTGTGATATAGACGTTTCCTGATGTAGGATCATAGCCAATATAACACATAAGATTTCTCATTCATTAAAAACTTCATTTTTCTTCTTTTCAGTGCAGGATCAATTTTATTATTATTATTATTATTATTATTATTATTATTATTATTATTATTATTATTATTATTTCATTTCAATCCCATTTTTCTCCCATGGGTGGGACTCAAAGCAGCATACAAAATTTAAAAACACCAATACATATACATCGACACAAATACAAATACACAACCAACGAAAACATAATATACTAATTTAAAATAACCCAATTTAAACACATAATATAAAACAATTAAAACTTACAAGGTTTCCCTAACCTCAGGCCACTGAGGTTATTTCTAAAAAATAAAATTATACATGAGTGTGTGTGTGTGTGTGTGTGTGTGTGTATGTATGTATGTATGTATATATATATAGATAGATAGATATAGATATAGATATAGATATAGATATAGTAATAATGAAATTGAGAAAAGAAAGGCAACTGGTTTTTGTTGCCCTGGATCATATTAGCCCAGTTCTTTACCTAAATCCAATATGTGTCTTGGCTCTATCTACACATCTAATGCATCACATCTATGGCAATAAATATCAAATGCACAAAGAAAAATAGTGCAGGAAACTGCATTGTGGTAATGAGATTACTCTGGAAATAAAGTGCTGGATTACTGAAATCTAATTTGGAAGTGATAAAGCGCATGCGAGTGCCAAGTAATTATTTCTGCAGTGTCCTTTTCCACAGGGAAAAGGCCTGTGATTAGACTTTACACCATGTTAATGTTGCTACAACCTGACCTTCATGTAGATGGCTAGAATATTTTGTGGTAAATATGAAATCAACTCTCATGATTGTAATGAGATTACAAATCCATTGGACACTGTTGTATGGGTCCCACAAGAAACATAGAACAGGGCAAATTTATATACGTTAATAGGGACATTTCTGCATATAGAAGACAAACTGGCGTTGAAACAGAATGACACCTTTGGTGATGTCCTCTATCACACAATGTGCATCCTGTTGCCAGTTTGTCTTCTCCCGATGATTAACCCATCCCCACAACTGACAGGAAAAACTGTCAATAGCTGCCAATCGTGCCACATTACCATCACCTGGTGCAATAGGGCTCTTCTGCTTCTGTGCCAATATGCTGACACTGAAGTGACACCAGTAAGCAGGTTTCTTGTCATCTCCCACTCTCTCTGCGCCCCCCACTATTTCCAAAGTAGATTTTTTAAGATTTTCTGTAGTATTTTAAAGACAAAATAACCATAATTGCATTGCAAAATTGCTTTAAACCCCTTCATTTAATAAAATATATAGGTGCAGTTGATGTGGGATAAAAGGGGCTTATAAAGTTATGCTGAAGTACAAGTTTTGGAAATCAACATAGTTGTGCAAATGCAGAGACGTGTGATAATGAGATGCTCATCCTAGTATATAGTTGTGTGATAGTGTGACACTCATGGGATAGCAGCTTTGTACAATAAAGTCATATCTCTTGTTTGCTTTATGTCTTTGTAATACTTTCCCCCCAAATCATTTTTAATTACACAGTAAACCGATTTCTGAATAAACAGTAAACAATCCATACACTGATCCATACTGATATTCTTCCAATATCTTCAACTTAGTCTTCAAAGTTCAGATCATTTTCACTGTCTAACCATATTATTTTTAGCTGCAGATACCTGTCAGTTTTAGCATAAAATAAATACATATTTTATGTTTATCTACAAGTCCTATATCCTGTGGAATTATCTACTTGTATAGAACTATATTGATTTGATTGCTTCTAGACTCCTTGTAATACTAACTAGATATCTTCAGGCAGCTTTAGCTTTTCCTAAACTATCCTGAATAGATTGCACCCAATTTCCCATAAAAGAATCAGATGATATTTCTTCTGCATCAGTTGCAGAGTGGAAAACAAATCTATTCCAGTAGCAAATAAGCAACCAGTTCAGTGTCTTCAGCAAAGGAATCATATGCAGGGCATAGATAGCAACTCCAGCTATTGAACCTCTACATACCATATTAGTAGAAGCTTCTGGATCAACTTTAAATGTATCTCTAGCCTTTTTCTGGTGAAAATTTTGACCCTTCTGTGAAGCTGCTATTCCCTCAATGGGGGAAGATACCTTTTGTACCATTAGAAACTTCCCTTCCAGGGTGTAATATGTGGGGTTGGTTTACTAGACTACAGAACAATGGAAAATGGTTAAACACTATGGAACAATGGAGAGCAGTTAAATGTATTTTGTAATCCTCCTGATTGCCCACATTTCTTTTCTTTTTAAACCTGAAACCAGATGCATGAAAGACACATATTTCCAACATGATTTTTCAGAATGAGTTATATTGAATTGAGAGTAGAACATTTTCTATATGGGTGCTCACAACTAGTCCAAACTGTAGGAGAGAATCAGAATCAATGAGAATGAGAAAAAGCAGCACCTAAATAAAATCCACTGATTCAACTGATTTGCTCTAGTAGATTTAGTCCAATGTCTCAGATATTGACTGAATTATAGTAAAACGAGAAAAGCGGTTGGGTGGATGTGTTCCAGGAGTGTGTATTCCTCCAGACTTAGGAGGTTGGAATAGATGGTCTTTGTAGTCTCTTCTAACTCTATGTTTCTATGATTCAATGACAAGAATTACCCAAGTTAAAAATTATGGTTGTTGCAACAGCCTATCATTTTTTATGGTAACAATATCCACACCTTTTTAGTGTTGCATTTACAAGTTTTTGCTTTTGAGGAAGCCATCATTTTAAAGACACTGTACATTTGGTTGAAGTTTTCCTTAAACCTGTCAGATAGGGCAAGTTAAGAGATAGAGTAACAGCAACAATGAGGAGGACCAAGGGTCCATGGTTTCTGGAAACCCCTATTTGCTGGTCTGAGAAGCAATTATATTTTCATTTATACGTAAACCTTGCCTTGACAGACTTTGTATTTCTAGGCACAAAGATTACTGCAGATGCAGACTGAAGCCAGGAAATCAGAAGACATTTACTTCTTGGACCAACCTCGATAAAATAGTGAAGAGTAGAGATATCACACTGGCAACAAAGGTCTGCATCATTAAAATAATGGTATTCCCATTGTTTAAAACAAAGGAAGGCTTTTGAACTGTGGTGTTGGAGGCAAATTATGAGAATACCTTGGACCACAAGAAGATCCAACCAGCCCATACTCCAGGAGATAGTGCTCGACTGCTCGCTGGAGGAAAGGATACTGGACGCAGATGAAGTACTTTGGCCACATAATGAGAAGACAGGAAAGCTTGGAGAAGATAATGATTCTGGGAAAAATGGAAGGAAAAAGGAAGAGGGGCCATCCAAGGGCAAGATGGATGGATGTTATCCCTGAAGTGACTGGCTTGACTTTGAAGGAGCTGGGGATGGTGACGGCCGACAGGGAGCTCTGGCGTAGGCTGGTCCATGAGGTCATGAAGAGTTGGAAGTGACTGAACAAATAAACAACAATAAACCTTGCTAAACTGTGGTTCAAAAAGCAGACATATTGGGTTGGAATGCATATAGCAATCTTTCCCTTGGTTTCCAAGACATAGAAGTAAATGAATCTCAGTGTTTCGTGAGGAACGAAAAACATTCTGTTCATACTTTCTAAAACAATCAGTTAAGTTGCCAGAATTTCCCCCTTGCATTCCTAACAGGTTATGGAGGTTTAGCCATTTAAGCCCAGTTTCAAATTAGAATCCAGAGCTAATTAAGATGATTAAATGAAGAAAACTTTGTGAACCACCTGAAGTAATCAAAACTCTAATGTGGACTCAGGGCTTTGGAGACTGTAGAACAGGAATGATGTGAGGTGGATTTATGGTTGTTCCCAGCTTTTGAACCATGTGCTCTTAAAAATGTAACAGAAAGCCTCCATTTCTGTGTCTCAGCTGTAAGAATTTATTAATCCTTTTATAGAAGCTAGTGTGCCAGCCAGGGATACAAATGAAATATTTTTTCAAGGCAGTTATGAGACTAATGGGTTAAATTAAGCAGGCAGTATAAATGTATGCCGAACATATGGTCGAAGGACCTTGGAGAGTTTCAGAAAGAAAATGTCTGGTAAAACAAGAAAAGCTCTTCCTTGGAGAGAATTGTGTCAATGTGAAAGGCTCTCCCCTCCAAAAGACCAAAGAGGAGATCACTTTATCCACCATTATTTTACCTTTGCCTATTCACAGTGAAGTAGCAGGGGAAATACTATTTAATAGAGGCAAAGAAGAAAACAAGTGGAAGAACCACGAGGGATACTGGCATAAGGTAGAGGAAAGAAAGAAGCCTTGCATAGCTCTTTAGCTCAAGTGGAAATGAAATAAAATATGTAGCGAATTGCCAAAAAACAAAACACCTAATTACAAAAAGCCTCTTCATTTCCTATATCTTTTTGGCCCTGTTTGACAGTTCAAATCTATGAGGTTCAGTAAAGAGGCTCATTACTTGTTTGATTTATATCCTCTTTGGGTTTTTTAAAAATTAACAAATGAAACAGGTCATTTAGAAACAACTTGAAAGAAAGTTTAATTAATGGTAAAAGCACATTTCTGCTTTCTGAGGATCCCCTGCTATGAAGCATGGTTAAATGGCTAGAGATTCGGAACTATAGTCTTACTTTTCCAAAGTCTACTTTAATCTAAAAGGTACAGCTGCAGGTACTCTACCAAGATATTTAAAACCTGGCCTCTACTATAAAGAACCAAGTTCAGGGACAAAGGGACACTGATAACAGAATCATAGAATAGTAGAGTTGGAAGAGACCTCATGGACCATCTAGTCCAACCCCCTGCTAAGAAGCAGGAAATTGCATTCAAAGCACCCCCGACAGATGGCCATCCAGCCTCTGCTTAAAAGCCTCCAAAGAAGGAGCCTCCACCACAGTCTGGGGGAGAGAGTTCCACTGTCGAACAGCTCTCACAGTGAGGAAGTTCTTCCTGATGTTCAGGTGGAATCTCCTTTCCTGTAGTTTGAAGCCATTGTTCCGTGTCCTAGTCTACAGGGCAGCAGAAAATAAGCTTGCTCCCTCCTCCCTATGACTTCCCTTGACGTATTTGTACATAGCTATCATGTCTCCTCTCAGCCTTCTCTTCTGCAGGCTAAACATGCCCAGCTCATAAAAGCCGCTCCTCATAGGGCTTGTTCTCCAGACCCTTAATCATTTTAGTCGCCCTCCTCTGGACGCTTTCCAGCTTGTCAACATCTCCCTTTAACTGCGATGCCCAAAATTGGACACAGTATTCCAGGTGTGGTCTGACCAAGGCAGAATAGAGGGGGAGCATGACTTCCCTGGATCTAGACTCTATACCCCTATTTATGCAGGCCAGAATCCCATTAGCTTTTTTAGCTGCCGCATCACATTGTTGGCTCATGTTTAACTTGTTGTCCACGAGGACTCCAAGGTCTTTTTCGCACACACTGCTGTCAAGCCAGGCGTCCCCCATTCTGTATCTTTGATTTCCATTTTTTCTGCCAAAGTGAAGTATCTTGCATTTGTCCCTGTTGAACTTCATTTTGTTAGTTTCGGCCCATCTCTCTAGTCTGTCAAGATCATTTTGAATTTTGCTCCTGTTTTCTGGAGTGTTAGCTATCCTTCCCTGTTTGGTGTCGTCTGCAAACCTGATGATCGTGCTTTCTAACCCTTTGTCTAAGTCGTTAATAAAGATGTTGAACAGAACCGGGCCCAAGACCTGTGGTACTCCACTTGTCACTTCTTCCCATGATGAAGACGACACATTAGTGAGCACCCTTTGGGTTCGTTCGCTTAGCCAATTACAGATCCACCTAACCGTAGTTTTGTCTAGCCCACATTTTACTAGTTTGTTTGCCAGAAGGTCGTGGGGGACTTTGTCAAAGGCCTTACTGAAATATTATTATTTTTTCATTTTAGGCTATAAGAATATTTAGTAGAAAGCAGACCTTACTGAAGACATATGAGCAATTGTACTCCACTTTTATAGGATGCTGTATGCCATCATTTCTATGTATGGTTGTGAAAGCCAGATAGTGGAAAATGTTGATAGGAACAACATCAATTCATTTGAGATGTGGTACTATAGAAAAGTTCTGTGGATAACAAAGATTGCTAAAAAGACAAATAAAAGAGTCCAAAACCAAATCAGGCCTGAACTCTCCCTAGAAGCCAAGATGACTAAATATAGGCTATTGTATTTTTGGCCTTATTATTAGAAGACATGGCCTACTAGAAAAAGACGATAATGCTTGGTAAAGTGGAGGGCAGTAGGAAAAGGGAAAGACCGCATTCCAAGTGGATAGACTTGTGCAGGGAAATAACTGCTCTGAGTCTGGAAGACAAGAGCAGGGTTGCTGAGGAAGGAGTGACTTGGAGGTATCTCATTCATGGAGTTACCATAGGCCTAAGTCCACTTGAAGGCAGTTAACAACAAATATACAGTTACTCAGACCAGTACAAAATGCCTATTCAGTTTGCATAAGACTTTCCTTCCACATGAATGTATACATAGTAATCCATACTTACACCTAGTTCAAGGATGACCAGTCCACTAAACGGCTGCATTCGGTGAGACAAGACATCAACTTCATTTAAGAATGGAAGTAATGCATCACATTTTATACACTCCAGGACCAGAATAACACCAAACAAAAACAAGAGATGTGATCACCCTCAAATTGGCCTGATATCTTTATTGCTTCAGGATGAAATGAAATGAAATACTTTAAACTAATCAATGTTCATTTCTATTTGCAAAAATAGCATACCTCATTGTGACAACCAAGAACCAGAGTGGATTGAGTGTTGAACTAGAACTCTGGAAGACAAGGTTTTGAGTCCCGGCTAAAAGCTGGTAAACTGGCTGAGATTTCTGGGAGTTGTAGGCCAAAAACATCTGGGGACCCTAGGTTGAGAACAACTGATTTACAGGAAAATTCATAGGACCTCATCACATCTACCAATTTAAGTGTCCTAGGATGCTTGCCAACCAGTTGAGGGACGGATGGGCATGTAGCCCATCACACAACGTCACTCAGCTTCCATTGGAGGCCTGGCCCAAGAACACTTCCTCGCCTACATTGGAAGGCTTCCGTGTTGGGCACCTTGGTTGGGTGACACTTCCTCCATGAGATAGGGAAAGCATTGCTGTGCTGGAGTGGCAAGCAGGACAACAAAGTCAAAATGGCACCAGGGGAGGGTGTGTGTGATAAATCCATTGTCTCTAAGCCTCAGACAAAGGCAAGATAAAACCACATATTTAAAAAATGCCAAGAAAATCCCACAATAGATTTGCTTTAGGGCATAGGTGCCAAACTTGTGACCCTCCAGATGTCTGGGCCTCTGATTCCCAGAAGCTGTAGGCAGCTTGTCCAATAACTAGGAATTCTGGGAGCTGAACTCCAAAACACCCATAGGGCAACAAGTTGACACCATTGCTTGATCATAAGTCAGAAATGACTTGAAGGCAGGAGAAAGAGCCAAGGCAGTAGGAGGTATTTTACTGTATTTGCTATTGCTGGGGAAAAATTATTTCTCTTCTATTATTTTCCCAAAAGTAGGGCACTGCTTGCTAGGAATAGTACATACTGCTCTATTTGAGCAGCTTTCTCCCATCTGCTTCTAAATTCACTCTCCTGTTAAGGATATTTTAGGTAGAGAGGTGCCTAAGAAATGCACAAGATAGATGTGCTGTTGCATTTTTCTAATATATGTAGAATTTATGCACATTTCTAATGAAATGGAGCAGGAGAAGTTTTAATTTATACCAAGCAGGACCTTGATTAGAGGGGGAAATGCAATATAATGGTTCAAATCAATATGTTTTTCATGTGGTGGTGGAAAGAACAGCCTTGATGCTCTAGGGATTTTTCTCTATGCAAATGTTTGCAGTATGATTGCAAATAGCTGTACCATCAAGCCTGGCACAGAATGAGATCACATCAACAGTATACAATAATACTGCAAATGTTTGTTTTTATTTTTACTGGGAAGAACATCTTAATTCAAAGTATTCCTGAATCCCTAAGTTTTACCAATCTGAAAAATGTCTTGTTGGTTTGTTTTGGAACTATACATTGTATAGTTCTGCAGTGTTTCTTGAACTGTCTGATGTTTCTTTGTATTCTGCAAATTCTTTAGAAACCAGCAACAGATAGTAGGCATGGGTGAATTTATCAGAATCATTAATCGTAATAAAATCGTATCTATTTTGGTTTCCAAAGGGGGTTCCGAGGTGGTTTGGCGCTTCAAATTTAACCTTCCAATTCGAAGCATTGGCGCCTTGGAATACCTTCAGATAACCTTCGGATATATGGGAAAGTGTTTTAATTCAACCAATCTCCTGGCTAGCATTGGGGTTTAAAAGCCCCATAGAAACCAAGCCTGGAGTGTTTTCTCTCCTGGCTATCTGGGAGAGAAAACCCCCTTCCTGGTTGGTTTCTATGGGGCTCTTAAGCCCAGTGCTATCCAGGAGAGAAATTCTCCTTCCCTTCTTGGTCGGTTTCTATGGGCCTCTTAAGCCCGGTGCTATCCAGGAGAGAAATCCCCCTACCCTTCTTGGTTGGTTTTTATGGGGCTCTTAAGCTTGCTGCTATCCAGGAGAGAAATCCCCTTTCCCTTCCTGGTTGGTTTCTATGGGGCTCTTAAGCATGGTGTAGTGTAGTGGTTTGAGAGTTGGACTGCAATTGTAGCTTGATTCCCTACTCAGCCATGGAAACCCACTGGGTGATCTTGGGCAAGTCACACACTCTCAGCCCCAGAAAACCCAATGAAATAGGAAATAACACATTTAAACCAGGAACATATTTCCTTATTTAGAGGCTGATGGACATCTGTCAGGAGTGATTTGATGGTGTGCTATGATTTCTATTCCTTGTTGATAAATGTCATTTCCTAATTGGATCTGTCATAAAAACATGGCAAAACTTGATTACACTGCCAAAACTTTGTCTTTGCGCAAGGGACATTATCCTATAAAAAATAGCACATTATGGTTTGTTGAGTCTCTGTCCACCAATTTAACAAAGTTTCAGCCACAAAAACAAAGTTTTTGAAGTAGAACAATGACTTTCAAAATAAAGGCAACCCAATGAAAGGGATAAGGTTGGGGTAACTAGGGATTGGTCTTCCAGGTCAACTTCAATGGATGATTATGCTGTTTCATAGTTCCTTTCACTTTATTCTCCATTTGTTTCTTTTCCGGTTCCCAGTTTGAGAATTTCCTCTTACTTTAGCAAGGTTTATTTCTCTCCAATTGTATATAATCCTTCTTCCTTTTGGCTTACACTCCGATTTTCCTTAAATTTAGGTATTTTTCTAATTTACTCCAATCAGTTTCTTTCCTTGGTTTTCCCTGTTGTTTTGCAGTTAAATATGTCAATCTGTCCATGTTTTTTATTTCTGTTACCTTAATTAACCATTCCTCTGATGAGGGGATTTTGTCTTGCTTCCAGTATCTTGCATATGTTATTCTTGCAGCCGTAGTAAGGTATATTAATATCTTTTCATCATTGGTACCAGGGGCTATTTTAGAAATTCCTAATAAATATATTTCAGGTAATTTTTGGAATTTAGTCTAAACATAATTTGTGTGCTCTCATGTACCAATGTCCAGAATTCCTTTGCTTTCTTACATGTCCACTAAATGTGGTGATAAGTCCCTTCTTCTTCTGAACATTTCCAGTATTTAGTATTCATCGACTTATTCAATATTCCTAATTTTTGGGGGGTCATGTGCCATCTGTAAAACATCTTCATCCAGTTTTCCTTCAATTCGTATGCATATGTAAAATTGATTTTCCTATTCCAACAAGTTTCCCACTCGTCTAATGTGATCGATCTTCCGATGGATTTGGCCCATTTGACCATATTATTTTTAATTAATTCTGTTTCTGTATTCCATTCCAAAAGAACATTGTATATTTTTGTTATTAATTTCTCTTTGGAGGCAAATATTCTATCCCATAAGTCATTTTTTTCCATAAATCCAATCTTTTGGGCTTTATTGAAATATTCTTTAAGTTGCCTGTATTGTAGCCAGGTCATGTTGTTATATATATATTTTTAGTTCCTGTTGTGGTACAATTTTGTATTCCTGTTCTTTTTTCCTGATAACTTCACCATATTTTGGCCAAATTGTCCACCCCAGCTGTCTTCTTTGTGCGGCCTCTAGCAAGGATAGCCATCTCAGAGTTTTATCATACATTCTGTTTTTATATTTGTTCTATGTCTTAATTAATGCAGACCTTAAAAAAATGGTTACCAATTTTTTTTTCACTTTTTGTTTTTTCATACCATAGGTATGCATGCCAGCCGGCACGTAGATCGAAACGTTCTACATTTAGTACTTTTTTGTTTTTTAATTGGATCCAATCTTTTATCCAAGATAAGTTAGCTGCCTCGTAGTATGTCCTTAGGTCTGGTAATGCAAAACCTCCCCTTTTTTTGTCATCAATTAGATTCATTTTTATTCGAGGTTTTCTCCCTAACCAAATAAATCTGCTTAGTTCCTTATTCCATTCGTTGAAGCTTCTTTGAGTTTTTAAAATTGGTAGACACTGGAACAGGAGCAACATCTTCGGTAGAATACACATTTTGATGGCCGATATTCTCCCCCATAATGACAGTTTTTGGGTCTTCCATAATTCTAAATCTTTTTTTATTTCTTTCCATGTTTTTTTGTAATTATTCTTTAACTATTGGGAGTTATTTGCTGAAATCATTATTCCTAGATATTTGATTTTCACTGTCATTTGGATTCCCAAACATTTTTCTATCTGTTGTTGTTTTTCTCTTGAGATGTTTTTGGGAAGTGCTTTCCTTTTATTTGTGTTGATTTTTAACCCTGCCAATTCACAGTAATTCGTAATAGCCTCCATCCATTTTTCCGCTTTTTTAATCAGTTCTTCTATAATACAGATGATATCATCTGCATAAGTTCTCACTTTGTAGCTCCCTCCTTTGAATATTGGCTCCTCTAATTTCCTCTAAACAATTAGGAGGATTTCTAAAGTCATTATAAAAATCAAAGGTGACAAGGGACATCCTTGCCTTGTACCCTTCTTGATTTCTATCTCTTCTGTTTCCCTTCCGTTGATAAGAATTTTAGCTTTCTGATTTTGGTAGATTGCCTCAATAAAATTTTTAAAAGTAATAGCCCATATCTAATTCCTGTATCAATAGTTTAAAAAAGTCCAAATTTATTATGTTGAATGCCTTTTCAGCGTCGATTGCTAAGAATAGCACTTCTTTCTGAAAACTTGATTCATAATATTTCAACAAATTTAGTATGATGTGGACATTGTCTTTAAAATGTCTTTTTGGAAGAAAACCAACTTGATCCTCTTTTATCCAATATTTCAGGAATTCCTTAAGTCTCTCTGCTAAAATGCTGGAAAAGATCTTATAATCCACATTGAGGAGAGATATTGGTTTATAATTTTTAGTTTCTTCAGGATCCGAGTTTTCTTTATACATAACTGTAATTAGTGCTTCCTTCCATGAATCTGGCATAGTTTTTTGCTCTCTAATCCTATTCATTAATCTTAATAAAAAGGGTGTTAGTTCTTTTTTCAAACGTTTTATAGTAAGTTGCCATGAAGCCATCTGGACCAGAAGCTTTATTACCGTCCATTTTCTTGATTGCCAACTGTAGTTCTTTTTGAGATATTTCTTTATTGAGGACTTATTTATTTATTATTTATTAGCAACATTTATATCCCAACCTTCTCACCCCGAAGGGGACTCAAGGCGGTTTACAAGTATATATACATACAATATATTATATTATACGACTATATTGCAATATTATTAGTAATATTGCATGTAATATAAATATACAATTATAATAATGAATTATAATTATTATTACATTGTACTACATCATAATATTATTATTAATATTGCATGTACATACAATATATTATAATATTAGTATAGTAAAATATTATATATTATTATATCATTAAATTGATACAGGAGACATGGTGGAAATACTTCTTTTTCTGTAATCTTTTGCAATTTAGATTTACCAAGATATTGCATAATCTTTTCCATGTCAATTTGGTCTTTCTCATATAATGTTCTATAAAATTTTATACATTGTTTAAAAAATTTCTTCCTCTGATATTAGGCATTTCTTGTCTTCCTTTATTCTGTTAATATAGGTTGCCTCTCTCTTTTTTCTCAATCTTCTTGCCAGCCATCTCCCAGGCCTGTTGGCATTTTCAAAATATGTTTGTTTCATGTACTTTAATTGATTTGCTCTTAATTCTAATTCTATATGCTCTTTATTTTTCTGTCTAATTTCAAGTTCCTTCCTTAATTTATTATCTTTAGGATTACTTTTTAATGTATTTTAGGTCTCTTCTATTTTAGTTATTGCTTCCTTTATTTGTTCTTGCTGTAGCCTTTTTCGTCTTGCTTCTTGCTGGATAAAATGGCCTCTCATGGTTGCTTTATTTGGAGTGGGGTTTCCTGATTATCATTAATTTCAAAATATTCTTTAAGGATTTTTTCTGTTTCTTTCTATGTCTTCTTTTTTTTTTTTTATCAAATTCCCATCTAGTCTCCATCTCCAAATTTTCTTAGTATGATTTATTATTAATTCCAAGGTGCAATGGTCTGTATTGAGTCTTGGTAATATATTTACTTCTTTAACTTTAGTAACTAATGAATTTGAGATCCAAAACATATCTAACCTCGACCAGCTTTTATGTCTGGCCGAGTAGAAGGTAAAATCTTTTTCATCTTCATGTAATATGCACCAAATATCCTGTAAGTTACATTCATCTTTTAAATTTCTCAAAGTTTTAGGTAGAATTTCTTTATTTTTTTCTCCTTCCTTTGACTTCACTTTTGTCTTTGGAGCTATCTAAAACTCCATTAAAATCTCCCATCAGAATAATATTATCATATTCCTTGTCTGCAATTAATTCTTTCAGTCTTCGAGCTAAATTTGATTTAGATTCATTTAGAGCATAGATGTTGCAGAGTAAAATTTTCAAATTTTCCAGATCCATTGAAAACCCCTAAGATCCATAGCCTTGAAAGCTAGTTGTGCTTGGAATTTTTGAACCACTTTTTTTCATGGATCGCACATGCCTAACCAATAGTTCAGGATCAGCAGTGATCCATGGACCACCACTCTGAGCTGCACTGCTTTAGAGGACATTGTGGAAGGAACTATCAACTACCTCTGTAATGTCTCTTACTCTAGGTGTTCAACAGTAGCCAAGGGGCTTCAATCTGCAGCATTGCTTCATCACAACTCCCAGCCACTGGTTAGCTACAGGGGTATGCCCACCCATGTTCTGGCTGCCCTTGACAGCAGCAGGCAAGAAGGAACAGTCTTATTCTGGTGAGGGAGCCTGCTTCGACTTTCCTGGGAGTACAAGCCATTTAGAAATCAGCCTGAACACAACAGGTTGTTGCTGCTCTTGTGTGGTTGGGGAAGCAAAAAATAAATAGCAACTTCTGTTCTTTTAAATCCCTTTAAAGTATTAAGTTCTCTCAGTGAGCTACTTGGATTTTGGCCATTTAAACATCTAAAATGGACATACTGTAGTGAAGAACGTCTGGCAGAATGATAGGTCAGCACTCTGAGTGATTAGTAGACAGCACAATCTTAATAATGGCCCATGAGCCAATGTGGTGCAATGACTTGAATATTGGACAAGTCATTTTGGAGACCAGAAATGAAATTGCTGCTTATACATGGAAACACAACTTGGTGAAAAGGAAGACAAAGTCAAACCACTGGGGGAGGTCATCTGGAGTTTTGGAGTTCAGTGCTGTCTGTACGCAGATGACACACAACTCTATTACTCATTTCCATCCAAAACCAAGGAAGCTGCCCAAGTCCTGAACCAGTGCCTGGCAGCTGTGATGGGCTGGATGAGTTCTAACAAAGTGAAACTCAATCCAGACAAGACAGAGATTCTCCTGGTTAGTTGGGAGGCCAATTGGGGCATAGGGTGGCATCTGTGCCGGGCGGAGTAATATTCCCCCTAAGGACACAGGTCTGCAGGTTGGGGGTCCTCCTGGTCCCAGCACTGGCTCTTGAAGCTCAGGTGTTGGCAGTGGCTGGGAAAGCCTATGTACAATTAAAGCTTGCTTGCCAGCTGTGCTCGTACCTCAAAAAGGCAGATCTGACCATGGTGGTCCATGGTAGTCCACATCTCAGATGAATTATTTCAAAGCACTTTACATTGGGGCCGGGCTGTGGCGCAGCTGTTGAGCAGCTGCCTTAAATCACTCTGACCATGAGGTCATGAGTTCGAGGCCAGCCCGTGGCGGGGTGAGCACCCGTCAATTAAAAATAAAAAATAGCCCCTGCTCGTTGCTGACCTAGCAACCCGAAAGATAGTTGCATCTATCAAGTAGGAGATAAGGTACCACTTATAAAGTGGGGAGGCAAGATTAACTAATTTACGACCTGGAATGAGGAAGTGCCGTCAGTGTGGATGATGAAGCAGCTGCTCCCCCCTGTGGCCAGAATCGAACATCCCCTCAGAAGAAGGTTAACTTGCCTCTGCGTGTGTCTCTCAGTCTCTGTTTGATGTGTTTATGGGCATTGAATGTTTGCCCTATGTGTGTTATAATGTGATCCGCCCTGAGTCCCCTTCGGGGTGAGAAGGGCGGAATATAAATACTGTAAATAAATAAATAAATAATGGGGCTGCCTATGAAGAGGGCTCAGAAATTACAATTAGTGAAAAAAGCTGCATCCAGATTACTAACAGGAGCTGATTACAGGGAGCATACCACCCCCATTAAAACAGCTCCATTAGCTTTTTTTTATTTATCATGTCAGAAGCGAATTGAGAATACAGTTATAATTAATAGAAAAACCACAAAGTTAAAAACTTGGTATTGTACTAGATTTCCTTTGACCAGAAGCTGGCCACTTGGAGTGCTTCTGGTGTAGCTGTGAGAAAGTCCTCCATTTGGCTGGGCTCAGACTGCACTGAAATAAATGGTTTGTGTTTTGCTCTTCTCCACATTCGCATATCATAGACTCCACTTTGTAGCCCCATTTCTTAAGGTTAGCTCTGCATGACGTGCTGCCAGAGTGCAGTCTGTTCAGCGCCTTCCAAGTCACCCAGTCTTTTGTGTGCTGGGGGAGTTTCTCATCTAGCATCAGCTACTGATTGAGGTTCCAGATTTTAACCTGCCACTTTTGGACTCTCGCTAGCTGAGGTGTTCCTATGAGTATCTCTGTAGATCTTAGGAAGCTATTTCTTGATTTAAGGTGTTGCCTTGCTGGCTGATATCTGAACAGAAGATGGGCCAGAGATGTCAATGCCTTGGTCCTTTCATTAAAGACTGCTACTTCCCGACAGATGTTAGGTGGTGCAATACTGGCTAAACAGTATAATTTCTCCAGTAGCCAGCCTGATTTACTTGCTATTGCAAATCTGTTCTTATCCTGATGTATATTGAGGTGCAAATACACAGAAGAATTAAAAGGGACTTCTAGTGTTACAATATCTAATTTTTTTTCTGCCAAAGAATTCTGGTGCCTCACCAAACTACAAATCTCATAGCATTGACGCTTGGCAGCTAATGTTGCTCAACTGTAGTACTTTTGCTGCTGTCTAGAGCATCACACACAAACACATTTCCATGCTAAAACACTATTTCCAAGTCTCTGGCTAAGGCCAAGGCCAGCGGCTGCTGACTACATAGCTGAAACAAAGGACACACAAAGAAGAGAAAGTGGGGTCAGGTCTAATTAACACTTGGTTGACAGATTGCCAAGGAATACCAGGAACTATGTTATATATAATGTAAAGCAAAGGCAAAGCTCCTGTGCATATTCCTTGTCTATGGACAATCCCATAATATACATGGAGTCACTATAAATCAACATGTGACTTGAAAGTACATGCATATATACATTGCAAATCCTGTGTGTATGAGAGAGAGAAATGGGGGAAAGCAAGCAAGCCTATTTGTGGTCCATGGTTATTTAGTGCTTAAGGAAACATGGAAAATGTGTTTCCAGTTGTTTCCCTGGATTGTGCCCTTTGGTGTATAACATCTTTTTCTGGAACCAACGGCATGCAATAAATTCATATGTTAAAATTCAAACTCTGTACTGTGATCTTACCAAATGAGGTTTCATTGTATGTCATGGGTTGCTGGTGTTTACAGACAGCCTTTTTAAAAATAAAACAGATTGGTTATTTGCTTTCCCAGCACATCTGCACCTTGATTGGCGCTTTGCCGGTGGCTAAGCAACCAAGCTGAGAACCTTTGGAACAAGTGGCAGACTTTAGAACAGCAGGGGCTGGGGAGAGAAGAGGCTCTGGGATCAATTAAAATGCCATGCTTTTCCAGGCCAGTTTCCAGAGCATCTGTACATGATTCCACATAAATTTAGGGAATTAAAGATCAGACAAAGGTAAATAGTTCTGTGCTTTGGTTAGCATGGAATTGAAATGAAGGGATGGAATATGACATGGCTACGCAGCCCGAGGCTAAACTTACACCATTTGTTTTAATTTTTAATTTTACATCCAATTTCTTTATTATTTTAAATACAGTCATAGGCTGTTTATAAAGCTCTGAGTTGAGCAGGCAGAGATGGTGTTTGACTGTTTTTCAAGAGGTGCTTGCCAAACATAGCCAGCCCAAGATACATGATGCAGTTTGTTTGTTTCAAATGTGATAAAATCTTTTCCTGGAAAATCAAATGTCCTGTTTTTGTTTTGCATTTTTATTCACTCTTAAAAAAAAATGAGTGGAGCAGAGCAATGAGGTTACATCACTTTGGCTAACACTTTCTACTTGAAGTGCCTACTGCTGGGGTAACTTGTAAAAGTTCTACAGTTCACATTCAAGTGGACTACAACTTTGAGTACATACAAAACTGGTTTGGCCTCTTTTCTGCCCATTATATTTTGCAAGCAAAATAATATGTTAAAGAAGGAGAGGCTTTAAACTGCACGTTATCGAAACATTACAACATTTTTACTGAGGGCCCTTCCACATATAACGCAGGTGGCTGCCAAGGTGGCTACCAGCCACCTTGGCAGCCACCTCTCCACAAAAGTCAACATTAACATTGAAATATAACACCGCCTGAGCTCTGCGAGTGCAACATTTCTCCAATTGAAGTGGAGAGTGTTTTAGGATTGGGACAGCTGTAGGGATACCAAGATGCTTGTTTATAAAGCTGTTGTCCTCCTAACCCTGCTATATGCCTGTGAAACATGGACTGTCTACAGACACCACACTCAACTCCTGGAAAGATTCTATCCATGTGGCCTCTGAAAAATCCTGCAAATCTATTGGGAAGACAGGCAGACAAATGACAGTGTGCTGGAAGAAGCAAAGACCACCAGCATTGAAGCAATGCTCCTCCGCCATCAACTCCGCTGGATTGGCCATGTTGTCCGAATGCCTGATCACCATCTTCCAAAGCAGTTACCATACTCCCAGCTCAAGAACAGGAAACATAATGTTTGTGGACAGAAAAAGAGATTTAAAGATGGGCTTAAAGCCAGCCTTAAAAACTGTGGCATAGACACCAAGAACTGGGAAGCCCTGGCCCTTGAGTGCTCTAACTGGAGGTCAGCTGTGACCACCAGTGCTACAGAATTCAAAGAGGCATGAATGGAGGGGCTTAAGGGAGAAATGTGCCAAGAGGATGGCATATCAAGACAACCCCGACTGGGACCGCCTTCTGTCTGGAAACCAATGTCTTCACTGTGGAAGAACATGCGGGTCAAGAATAGGTGGGGGGGGGGGCTTCAGAGTGGCTTCATGTAATCCCGATTTCAATTGGGATAGCATGTATCCATCGCCTTTCTCCCAGGAAAGCCAAGTTTTGGGTTGGGAAGTGGGGACTGGAACCCATGCCAAATCAGGTTCCTTCAACCCACTTCAGCACAGATTTTAGTCATGCGTGGAAGGGCCTCAGGTCATCTGAGCTGTTTGAAGCCATCACTCCCACTCCTTTTCCCCCTTCCTCTTTCCTACACCCATACTGAAATACCTGATGAGGGTTATATTTAGAAATGAATGCTTGGGATCTTGAATTCTCTCTCCCCTCCCTCCCCTTCCAATTCAATGTGGCCATAAAACAGCAAACTAAAAAAAAATCCATTTCTGTTTTCACCTAGTTGCTGTTTAAGTTATTTTGCCCAGTTATACATTGAGGACTGTGTTTAGTTTTAACTGTGGCCCCTTCTACACTGCCATATAATCTGGATTATCAAAGAAGATAATCCACATTAGAAGCAGGTGGTCCTAATTTATTCTTTGTGCCTATGCTTGAAAATCCAAGACTTCTTTATGTAGCAGTAAACTACCAGCTTAGAAATAGTAGCCAAAAGTGACCCAAAAACTGGGTCGACTAATCTATGGGTCAATGTAACTGACCCTTAACTCTTATTTAAAAAGCAACCATCTCTGAATTGAGTGACAAAAGAAGAAAGCTTAGTCTGTCCCAGGAGAACCTAAACTAATCCCTCTACTCTCTCTGCTGCAATGCCACTTCTGGCCTTTTTGAATGCTTGAGTAGGGAAATAGTGTTGGGAAGAGGGTTGCTGGCCCCCCGAGGTGTCATTGGCTCTTTCCCCTCCCCACAGAATGACCCTCAGTTTATCCACAGGTCATATAAAAATCCATAATTTTGCATCCAGAACCTTCCCTAGATTTATGAGGTCAGTTTATACATAAGTATCTATGGCAGTATCATCTGAATGTGATCTTTCCCTCAAATTTTGTCAAATATTATGCTCAGCTTGTAGCCATCATTTCCATACTATTTGATAATTGAACTGCATCTTTTTTGTAAGTATAAGTGCTAAGGAATTTCTCCAATGTGAGGTAGTCTTGCAAGTTAATCTTCATAAACATTCCACCAGAGATTAAGGAGCTGTCCGTTACTTATACTGTTTAGATAAGGCCTAGCAGGGAGATGCTGAAAGATGCTGATCTTTAGCTTTTAAAAAACAATATACAGATTTTTTCTGTTATTATTTCTCATGAACTTAGAAACATTCAAACACCACTACAGCAGCGTCAGTATTTCTATAGAATCTATAATTAGTACTCACAACATAATAGGATAGCTCTTGGAAAATCAAATAAATGAAGTAATTATCATGGAAGTGCAATTATTCTTTTTCAAGTCAAAAAATGACTTCATTCTGAAAACTGTAATATTATGCCTTGAGCCATATTCAGTCAATTTTTTCTAGTGTAATAAGGTCAACTCTGACCTAAAGTATGGATTTAATTAGATACAGAGTGTGGCCTTCTTCATTATAATTTATTATCATTTCATATTTTTAAGGGAACAAAAGACAAAAAAAATTTGAAGTCTTCTTTAAAAAGTACAGGCTGAGTATACCTTATCCAAATGTCTTGGAAATTTTGGATTTTGGGTTTTTCCCCATAGATTTTGGATTATCTTAGGCTGAAAGTTCTAAATGTCCATTCTTCAACTGTGAATCCTTAGAATGGAACCATGGCAATTACAGTGGAATCATAGTGCTATAATTGTGTAGTGTGAAAAGATCCTCTTTGGCATGATTCCACATTAATTATCATATTAGTTCCATACTATGGAATCCGGGGATTAGAAGTTAAGGCAAGGCTACTTAGAAATCGTGTAGAAAATATCTACTTTATAAACAACTATTAGAAAAAAGAACTCTACAGAAATTACAAACACTACAAGAGCTACAAAAAGAAGATTCAACAATGACATGGTTTCATTATAATCAACTTCAATAGAGAATTCATATAGACAAAAAGGGTATACAAGAATCTGAGAATCAATGGAACCAATTACTACAGACAAAAAAAGTAAATTGGGAAACTAGCAATTTTTTCTAAAAGATTTTACAATTGATGAACAAGTAAAAGAACCATGATTCAGTGGGTGAAAAATATAGGAGGAGCAATAAGTCTAGAACTCTGGGAAGAACTCTGGGAAAATGGCTAAAAATTAGAAGAAGTTACACTGTTAAAGAAATTTTTTACAAAATGATATATAGATGGTACATAAATCCAGAAAAACTCTCAAAGATATATAATAGTTCCAACATATGTTGGAAATGCAAACAAACGACTGGTACTTTCTACAATTTGCAGTGGACTTTCCCAAAAACTAAAGAATTCTGGATAAAAATCCATAGAGACATGGAAACAATATTAAAGTACAAAATCCAATTAAAACCAGAACTCTTTCTACTGAGATTATTACAGATACTGAAACATCAAGAATCTTTCTTTATATGACAACGGCAGCAAAAATTGAATATGCAAAACTATGGAAACAACAAAATATACCAACATCAGAAGACTGGATTACAAATGTTTTTGAAATGGCTGAAATTGACAAATTAACATTAACTCTACCACAATAAAAATACACAGAAACTTCAAGAAGAATGGAAACCCTTTATTGAATTTGAAAAGAACCAAAGGAAGGTGACCAAAGCAAGATTTGTTGACTACAAATTATGTCATGAAGACTTTTACAACAAAAGTTAAAACATCCTGCTCAGACTGAACAGAATATCCCACTTCTGACACCAAACATGTTATGAATAACTTTTCAATAACTTTAAAGCATAGGTTCTTTTTATTGCAATTTCAGTCTGAGAGGTATAGCAGAAATTTTACAGAACAACAAAGAACAACATTTAGACATACAAACATACAGATTCTATGCAACTACATTGGATTCACAAACAACCTACAGTTACATTGGCTAAGAAACAAACAAGGGGGGGGGGGTTACATTTTCATTCTTCATTCACACACAACATGCATCCATCTTCATGCACACAAATATTACCATATTCTTTCTCCCTTCTTGGAGAAGCACCTGCTTAGGCCAGACCCAGCTTCCACTGCTGCCTGCCAAGACATAGTTCCCAAAACACCAAAACTTCAAAAAGACCATGACTTCAAAATGCACTCCTTCCTCTTTCCCTAAGAAAAGGAGGCCCCAAACAGTGAACAGAATCCTGCTTTCCCATAGCAGATCTGCTACTCCCAAGTACACCATCTCCACTGAGCATGGCGGGTGAACAGCGTCGCTGTCTGTCACACCTTCTGGACTGTCATAAGGTCACTTATATAGCAATATTTTGCTGATGATGTTGTCCCAAAGTTGTGAATGAATGATAGACGTCTTCCATCCTGGAATATCTTCAGTTTCCTGGACCAGATGTTGATTCCTCTTGATTGGTGTTAGCAACTCTGCCCCAAAAGTTCATCAAGTCAGCAAATGTTGACAGATGTTAACAGATGTAAACATTTCTCTTATCAGTCACAGTTCTTATCACAGTTTGCCGGGCAGGTCAACTATTTCAGGTCTCATTAGCAGGTTTTAATTACAATTCCTGTGCAGGTAGTTAATGGTTTGCAGGCTTTACAGACTGGTGTCTTCAAATTTCTAACTCACTCATTCTTCCATTCATACACATATCATATATGCATATTTTGGTCACAATTGTATTAGTATATAGATACATTTTGTACTATTTATAAACTTCACATTCAAGAGTCTTTAGATAACTGACCTGTCAGTAATCTCTAATTAGAATAGAACTGTTTGCAAGCCTTGTTATCTAGATATTTCACAATTACATAATATATACAAATACATAAAGTTTCTGTAGTGTTAAAAAAAGAAGAAAAAGTATTATACTTACACCGTTTGATAAGACCCTCTGAGTTTAAGGCAGCTTCCTATATTATTATATAATTTGTTTCTTCTACTTGCTATGACTCCAGAAGCAGACGGATAAGATCTTAATTAACAGTCAAATGACACCATATAACTGGAGCAACCCTGTGAAGGAGATCCCATTTTAACACAGATTGGGAATGCTGCTTAGTTTCAGTGTTTTGATCTGGCATGCTTTTACTTTCTTGAAGGAAATCTTTAAGTGAGAAAGATTACAGCCCTCTGAATAATATTAATGTCATTATGTAGTTAAAATATTATGAATGCAAATTTAATGTTCATAAAATAACATAGGAGAATGAAAAGACACAATCTTTTTCCAAGAATTTATTTGAACTTGTATTGTGGTTTATTTTGCCACGTAATTCCTCATAAAATTGTATAGATTGCTGTGTAGACCTTTCCAAAATTTATATATAGCAGTATAATAATAACAACAATAATAACAACTTTATTTTTATACCCTGCCTCCATCTCCCCGAAGGGACTTGGGGCAGCTTACACAGGGCCAGGGCCAGATAATTACAAACAATGTAAAAGACACGACAATGTAAAAACAAATCTATAAAACATATTAAAATCACATTTACAATAAAACATAAATAAAAACCTGAGAAAGCTCATAAAAATGAACTGGGCCAGAAGAAAGTGCATATAGTGAGGAATGTAAATTGGAGGAGAGGTAAATAACCCGGGACTATTATCATGATAAGGGGCTTGGGCTAAGGTAAACATGAGAGCTATTTCCAACTGAAGGAATGGAATAAAGTGCAACAGAGATACTGTTAATCAATAGGACAAACCCTAAACATAAGGACAAAGATCATTCACCAAAGATCTGTTGGAAGAGCCAAGTTTTCAGGCTCTTCCTAAAAATTAGAAGGGTAGGGGCTTGCCTAATCTCCCTGGGGAGAGAGTTCCAGAGCTGGGGGGACACAATGGAGAAGGCCCTCTCCCTCGTCCCCACCAACCATGATTGTGAAGGTGGTGGGAGCAAGAGGAGGGCCTCCCCCGACAAACAAAAAGGTCGTGCAGGTTCATAGGGGGAAATGTGGTCACGAAGGTAGGTGGGACTCGAACCATTTAGGGCTTTGTAGGTGATAACCTGCACCTTGAATTGGGCTTGGAAGATAATGGAGCTCCTTAAACAGGGGGGTTGACCGCTCCCTGTAATTTGCTCCAGTTATTAATCTGGCTGCTGAGCGCTGAACCAATGGAAGTTTCCAGGCTGTCTTCAAGGGCAGCCCCACATAGAGAGCATTGCAATAGTCCAATCTAGAGGTAACTAAGACATGGACCACTGTGGCCAGATCTGACTTCACGAGGTATGGTCGCAGCTGGCGGACAAGTTTTAATTGTGCAGAGGCCCTCACAGCCACCGCCGACACCTGAGCATCAAGTGTCAGCACTGAGTCCAGGAGGACCCCCAAACTGCGGACCTGCCCCTTCAGGGGGAGTGTGACTCTGTCGAGCACAGGTTGACCTGGAGGACCTCTGTCTTGTTAGGATTAAACCTCACCTTGTTCACTGTCATCCAAGCCAACACAGCAGCCAAACACTGATCCAGAACCCGAGGGGCTTCCTTAGATTTCGGTAGAAAAGAGTAGTTGAATTGGGTGTCATCTGCGTAGAGATGGCACAGAACTCCAAAACTCTGGATGACCTCACCCAGCGGTTTCATGTAGATGTTAAAAAGCATGGGGGACAGAATGGAACCTTGTGGGACCCCACAGGTCAATGGCCAGGGATCTGAGCAGGTGTTCCCCAGCTTCACCAACTGGGAACGGCCCTCCAGAAAGGACTGGAGGCACAGCAAAGCCTTGCCCCCAAGGTCCATCAAGAGAGTCATCCAAGAAGGATACCATGATTGATGGTATCGAAAGCCACTGCGATGTCCAGGAGAACCAGCAAGGTCACACTCCCCCTGTCCAGTTCTCTGCAGAGGTCATCCACCAAGGTGACCAAAGCCATCTCGGTACTGTACCCAGGTCTAAAGGCAGACTGCGATTGGTCTAGAAAATCAGTGTCATCCAAGAATCCCTGGAGTAGAGAGGCAACCACCCTCTCCAGAACCTTGCCCAAAAAAGGGAGGTTCGAGATTAGTCTGAAGTTACTTAAAACGGTGGAATCAAGGGAGGCCTTCTTCAGAACTGTCCTCACTATAGCTTGTTTAAGGCATGATGGAAATTTGCTCTGCATATGTTTGCCTTTCTCCTCACGTTCCTATTAATCAAAGCATGGCAGAAGATAATTAAATATTCTCTTGCTAGTGGTTCAAAGTTATTTCTATAGTCTTAAAAATATTCTCCAGTTACTTTTACTTCTATCAATGCTATTGTGTTTGCCTCAGCCAGACTATTTAGCAATCACATTTCTGAGCAATAATAAGTTACTAAGTTGAACGTTTTAAATACATGTATGGACAGTCCTACATACTTTTTTCTGTAATGTGTTCAGAATAATTCTGCTCTGGCTAACTCATGTTAGTGTCTTAGTGCAAACATAAGTATGGATGTTGTCATTCCATGGAAGTTAGGGGATACCTTGCTCCATTCCTGGTAGAGCAGTAATGGACTCTACCAGGTTTATCAGCCAAGGTTCCCTGGCACTTTAAAGTTTCATGAGAAGTCAGTCACCAGGGCTTTTAATTCCAAAGGATCCTCCAAGGTAAAAAATATCACAAAAGGCTGATTTACAGAAATCCCCTTTAAAAAGCCCAACCATATATCTTAGAGCAGATCATTGTTTTCTGCAAATGGGGCTTGCAACTCACTCCTGGAAATCATTGTTGCATAACAGTGGCAAACACAACACACTGTATTGATCAGACCTAAAGGTTCTACTCATATAAGCTCATTAGCTATGGTTAGGAAGCTGCCATGAACAGAGCTGGAAAACTGCTGACATGAGTAGGCTGGTCTTCATATATTCCATAGAAAATCATCATAGGCCATTAGCACTTTTGCACGATACGTAAACACAATAAAATGGGTATCATGCTGGAGGCGATGAAAACATTTCTGCGGTGATTCATCATATGGTATGAACAGCATGAAAGGTATGAATTCTCCTAAACTAAGAAAGCTTTCCACAGTCCATGCCTGTGACAAAGACTCACTATTTTAATATTTATGCTATCTGAGTTATACAGCAGAATGGTTTTCTGGCACTATGTTACCATTGAGATTTTCTTTTTATACTTTACTGTGAGCACTTTCCTAGGGGAATGCTCCTCTTCTATAAAAAAAAACTCCTTGAAATATTTGCATGAAAACATATTCATACACCTACCTATTCTGGTGCTGTCTGAGGTCTTTTTAATATCACCCTGCAATAATATTATCAGGAATATTTAATAGAATATAATTAGTAAATATTTTCAAACACCCAAATCTAATATATAAGCATTTCCCAGCACCCAAGAGGCCATATACCATGCAAACCTCTTTAAGAAGAGTGGTTCCATTTTGGTGCACCAACCAAACAAGTTCACTCACGGATTCATCTTTGATCTTAGGGGCAGTGGCAGAATGCTCACCAAGGAATCTAGTACTAGGATGAGAAAAATGATTCCACATTTCAGAGTGCAAATTCATAGAATTCTGAAATCCAAAATATGCCATCATCCAGCATTGTACTCAAGGTTGACTGAGATAGCTACACCTTAGGGTTTTTTTGATAGCTCAGTGTTCAGAAGCTTTGTTCCATACACAAAATTATTAAAATACTAACTGTGCCTGGCCACATGTTGCTGTGGCTTATGGGAATGCTTTGGTGACTAGGTGGAATAGCCTTGCAGCCTCAAAGCCTGGCCGTTTCTTCTTATGGGAATCCTTGTTTGGTGAGCTGGAATACAATGGAATAGGCTTTTTTTTTTTTGGGTTGCTAGAATTGCAATGAATAACCTCGCTGCTTCAAAGTCTGGCCACCTTCTACCAACGTTAATCCTTTGTTGCACTGAATAGCCTTGCAGCTTCAGTGCCTGGCTGTGTTATACCTAGGGGAATCCTTGTTTGGCAAGCTGGAGTAGTACCCTTAATCAAAGAGTCGCTTTGCACCCTGGCTACTTCCTTTGTAGGGGAAATCTTGTTTGGCCAGCTTGAATTGCACTGAATAGTCTTGCAGTTTAAAAGCCTGGCTGCTTTCTACATAGGGCATCCTTGCTAGTCCATGTTGAATAGGACGGAGTAGCCTCGTGGTTTCAAAGCCTGGGAGCTTTCTATCTAGGGGAAATCTTGGTTGGCCAGGTTGAATAGCACTGAATAGCCTTGCTGCTTGCAAGCCTGGCTGCTTTCTACCTTGTGGAATCATTGGTTGGCCAATTTCAATAGCAAGTATGAATGCTGCAATTATTCACCTTGATTAGCATTTAATAGCCTTGCAGCTTCAAAGCCTGTCTGCTTCCTCCCTGGGGGAATCCTTTGTTGGGAGATGTTAGCTGGCCCTGATTGTTTCCTTTCTGGAATTTCTAATTTCCCTGCTTTCAGAGTGTTGCTCTTTATTTACTGTCCTGGTTTTAGAGATCATATTGTTCTGTATTATTATACCACAGTAATTATTATATATATTATAATCTTATATTATCTGCTTAGAACTGGATTATATGAGGCCCCTTCCACACAGCTGTATAAAATCCACACTGAACTAGATTATATGGCAGTGTGGGCTCAAGATAATCCAGTTCAAAGCAGATACTGTGGATTATGTGCCTTGGCATTCTGGGCTATATAGCTGTGTATAAGGGCCTTGAGTCTACACTGCCATATAATGCAGTTCAAATCAGATAATCTGTATTTTATAGGCAGTGTGAATGAGGCCTAAGTGCACTCTGCCTGTGCCCTGGGTGCCATTTTGGCTAAGGGAGTTGCTAGGACACGAAAACTGCAAGGGCCTATCTTTCTGACTGGCAGCCAGGGGAAGAAAGGCTCTTTCTCGTCCTCTGTAATTTGGACTATTTTTCTAGGTTTTTTATTGACATAGATTGGATGGCTATGTCTTTTGTGGCCAAATTTGGTGTGGTTTGGTTCAGTGGTTTTGTTGTTTACTCCATGGGAAAAACACACATTACACACACACACACACACACACACACACACATATCTCGATTATATAATACTACCTCTTAGGTGTATATGAAACATAAATCTATTTTGTGTTTAAACTTGGGTCTCATTTTAAGACAACCCATTAAATACCTATATGCAAATAGAAGCATTCCAAAATCCCCCTAAAATCTGCAAAACAAAAAACAAAACATTTGCTCTCAAACATTTAGGATAAGGGATACTCATCCTGTACAGGCAAAAGAAGCATTATTATTGCTTCCAATGGAACAACCCTTTAAATTTTTACAAATGAAAACAAGGACAGGTATGGCTAAGCAATAAAAGAATGTGGTTGAGATGGAAAAAGATAATAATAAAGAAAAATGGCAATCTAGAAGAGATTGCATCAGTCTGTTTTTGTCTGAGTTCACAGGAAGAGTAAGATTCATCCTCTCTTCTCCTCTCTCCCCGGTGATCTAATTTAGTGCAAACTACTTATTTTTCTTTTGATATAATTTTTATTAATCGATTTTCACAAGGGGGTACATTATTTAAAAAAGAAAAAACAAGACAAGACATTTGAGAATGCAAGGTAAGGAAAGGGTGTACAGGGAAAGGGGGTAAAGGGAGGTCAGGGGTAGGGAAGAGGCAAGAAAAACGAGGAAATGGGGTGGGAGGTAGAAGGGAAGGGAAATAGTTTGTCGATCCTCCATCTTCTTCGTTGCGGGTTGGTTGCTGTTTAAAATCTGTTTTTATTCTTTCTACTGGTTGTTTTTTTTTCCTATTCCATTTATTCCATTTCAAAAATGTCTCTGCTTCATTGAAGTCCATTTGTTTATCTTTTACATATTGTTCTTTTATTTGAGCATACTGAAACCACTAAATATTTTTATATATCTGTTTTATGTCTTCTTGATTTTTCAATTGGTATCCATTACTCTTTTTTATTAAAATTTCTTTATACCTGGGCCACTTTGTCCAGCCAAGAATTTTCCTTTGACTCGCTTCAAGCAGGGATACCCACATAGGGGTCTTTTCATATATAGATAGATAGATAGAGAGAGAGAGAGTATTTTCCCCATATTTTGATTAAGGGTGACCTTATGATACGATTACAAGTTTTTTTCTATAGTTCTTTTGTCATACCAAATGTACACATGCCACCTTCGTCTTAAATGCAAACTACTTCTGTTATGAGCTTTGTAGCAACCAAAGTAAGCTGAGGACAAGTGAAGTAAGTGGAAGGGGGAAAGAGAAACAGAGACATTTTAGAATCATTTGAAAGGTGAAACAAGAGAGGGTTAATCAGGATTGTTCCTGCTAAATTCTGAGAGTTGGAGGGCCTGAAATCAGCTGACCAAGGTCCCCTTGATGCAGAGTGAAGGGTCATTGGGGGACTAGTAGGCTAGTCATTATCCTTTAACAGTTCTTCCATCTTTCAGATTTGGAAATTCCATGTTGTAAATGAAGATGTAGACCACACTTCAGATTGCAAGCATTTGGTAGTCATTTAATTAAGTACCTATATGTTTATGTATAAGTTTAGATATTTTAGCCAAAAAAATCGCCCAAAAAGCCTGGGTCAGCATATCCACAGGTCAATGTAAGTACTGGAAAGCATTGATGCATTCCCTTCTTGACTTTTCCACAGGTCATATTTTTGGACCAACAACCTGCCTTCAACTTATACATGAGGTTGACTCATACATGAATATATGTAGTATAGTCCTCTATAGAAATTTTCTTATGCTTTTCTTAAAAACAAAATACAAAAAAGCTTTTAATGCATTGTTTATTGATTGTACCTGTTTGCACTTTTCTTTCTTACTACATGCATACATGGCAGGTTGCTAAACATGGTTGTCAATAAAGATTTGTGGGTACAGCTATCCCTTAAAAAAAAAGACTTCTTATGTAGTCATCTGATGGCAGTGTGGAACCATCTGTTCCATCCTGTGAAAAGATGTTGATTAGCAACCTTCACACCTTTGAATAATATTCCATAAGTGAGGCAGAAAAATGCTAACTAGCTGAACAATTTCTACAGTTGCATGGGTACCCTATGTATATATGATACACTCTGGAAAGAAATACAGGCAGCTGTTTTTTTGAATCATGGTTAGCTAATTAATCCCACAGGGATTTCAAACACACGTGCTGAACCTTTGGAAAAATAAATCCCTTTGATAATTGACTGGCTGAGAAGATATTCAAACCACACATAGGAAAGGAAAATCCATTGACTGTGCACAAAGAAAGGTGCTGGGGGAAAATTGTATTACATATTGTTTTTGCCAGCAAGCAGACTACATTGCCCAGGAGAAAAAGGTAAACTGCTGACAAATATGACAAGCCTTTTGCTGGGGAAGTGAAGGCCATTTCAAAATCAGAGTTACGGTAAAGCACTGGATACACCTAGCACTGGATTCTACAAATTGTTTTAGAGATACACAAGAATTTGGCAATGTTTAGTAGTGTGATTATCAAAAAAGCTTTTAACAGCATAACTGTATCGAATTCAACATTTTAAATTTCTCCTCCTTATGGATTACAAAATGGAGGGATCCTTTGAAACTAACAGAAAGGAAGTTGGTACCATAAGCTTTTGTAGGCGTATATCTATTTCATCAGATGCAAATGCAATTAATCTGAAAGATGCTACAATGTCTTTTTTCATACTAATACAAAAACAGAGATATATCTTTGAATCTTACCAAGGAGATAAAGAAACATCTTAATTTATACATAATGCAACCCTCCCAGACATCATCATAATTTTAAAAGAGAATAAATAAGCAAAAATAAATCAAAATCCAAACAGTTTCAAAATGGCACCAATTGCAATGTTGATGCCATTTGCATCTTTATAAGAAGGCAGCTTCTTCAATTAAATGAAGATGTTATATTCTTCAAACAGATACTAAAAGCTTCTCCAGGTACAAGAAGCTTCAAAGTATTTAAAATGTTCTGTTATATAAATTTTCTTTCTATCTGATTTACAGCAGGCCATTTTCTTTCTGCTTTCCTTTCTGCTGAAACATGGAAAGCTTGTTAAAATGTATTGTTCTGGGGCAATCTGGAATGGGGCTACTGAAAACAGTAGCAGTTTTCTTTCAGACAGGATCTTAATTTAGGATCGTGTCAGAAGGGCAAAATTGCCCATCCTATGATGTTTGGACTTCAGCCGAGACATGGAGCATGCTGGCTCCCATCACATAACGAGAATAACCTTCTGGCAGGGCTCTGCACCTCAAATGAAGTCTAAGTGTTGCAAGGAGGCTTCCCATGTTGTATAAAAAATGAGGGAAGCCAGGTGGTGATGCTTCCCCTGTGGGATGGGTGAGTGGCAAGGCGGGCAGTGTGGGCCACGGGGCAACAGGTTCCCCATGCCCCGTGCCAGGCTCCAACAGATTCATCACAATCCGTGGCAAATCAGAGGGTGAATGTGATGAGGTCGTTAGTTTCTGATAAGAGACTGTTTTGAGATTCCATCTCCCAGAACTGGAACAATCATCTTTACTTTTAGAATTTTTTCCTCTTAGGTATTTTTCTTTCAACAGTTACCCAAAGTTTTCATATGATTGGAGAAAGCCAAGTTTAGCCACTAGGAGAAATGTTCCAACAATATAGGTAAAGGTAAGGTAAAGGTTTTCCCCTGATGTTAAGTCCAGTCGTGTCCGACTCTGGGGGTTGGTGCTCATCTCCATTTCTAAGCCGAAGAACCGGCATTGTCCATAAACATCTCCAAGGTCATGTGGCCGGCATGATTGAATGGAGCTCCGTTACCTTCCCGCTGGAGCGGTACCTATTGTTCTACTCACATTGGCATGTTTTCAAATTGTTAGTAGGAAGACTATATTTGATAATTGACAGGGGCTGGTAGATTGAAAACTGGATAGGGCTCTTTTAATGGTCGAAGAAAAAATTTCAACAAGTACTGTTTATCTCACAACTAGGTGAGAAGGAACACCTACTGAAATTCTCTGTTTTACACAACCATTAAAGTTTTCACTTTGACAACCCTAGCTTCTACCATGTTGACTTCAATAATTATTTTCCTGGACCATACATTGTTCCTACTTCAGCACTTTAGACTAAAGGTTCCTTGCCATTTGTTAGTTAATCTGTATCTATTGGGAAGTATCTCCCATTACAACTTGTGAACAGTGGTATAGTCCAAATAGGCAGATTTAAAATCAACACTCTACTTTCACTACTGGAAATTTAGGAAATTTTACCTGGGAGAGTGACCAGACAACTCAAAAGAACACACACACATGCCACTTAGGAAAGAACATAGACTTCTCCTTGACTAGGCACACAAATAAACATTAATTTTCCATTTCTGGTAAGGCATCAAACTTCTTACATCATTATGTTCATATTCACCTTACAATTCAATTGTAAGGAACTGAATTACAATAGACGGCAAGCTTGTATTTTTATATGCAGACACCTGGCTTTTTACTTTGTAGAGACACCTTTACTTTCTTAATATAAAGTGTTTGCACAGCACATGACCAAATAATGTCCAGCCTGTAATTTTACCCAAGTTGGCTCCTGTTGCCAAATATTAATATGTGTGGCTCACATAGAAACCACAAGGTTTCTCTTTACTTCTTCCCAGCATATTTTTATGCCATCTGGGTTAATCAAAGGAGACAAGGTCCCTTTAACTTAAAAAATTATCTCATTAGAAATGAAGCTGGAGTCCTATGGACTATAGCTCTACTGAACCAACATTTGAGTCTTGTTTATATAGATATTCTTCTTGAGCTTCCCAAAGAACTGCTTGTTCTGAACTTTTACTTTGCTGGATTTCTTTTTCTTTATTTGATTTTTTTGGCCCTGCTTTGGATTAAACTACTTTGCCTCACTTTACTCTCCTTTTGGAATCTGAATTTGTTGTCCAACCCACTTTTTGTCAGACCCTTCATTCTGTAGTGGCCATAGCTTGGAATAGAACAGTCATGTATTAGCTTCAATACTGCATTCCGGACTCATATTGAATTCAAAATTCCCTTTGTCTGGCATAATGACATGAAACAAATCAGGATTGATTATGTCACAAGAGTTCAAATTCCAGTATCCCTTTATGTGTTATATATATATATATATCTCCCACATTTCTTCCATTATGGAATGCAAGGCACCTGACAACAAGTAAATGAAAGTACAGCTGATGTCTTAATATTGTTGGTGGGCGTGATCAAGATGAATCCAATTTTTGGCAACTGTAATATAGAGTTTTCTTGGTAAGATGTATTGAGTTTTACCATTGCCTTCCTATCAAGCTGACAGAATATAAATTGTCCAAGGTTCCCATGGCTGAGCAGGGATCCAGTCCCTTGTCTCCTAGAGTCCTAGCCCAGTACACAAAACACTATACCATGCTCACTTTGAAATACCAAGGATCACTGGTATTCCACATCAGCTACTGAGTTGCATTATCATCACTATGTAATTTCCCCTGGCCAACCTCATCACTGCCTACATTAAGAGCCACCAACTGGATCAAGTAAAGGAGGCCTATTCGGCTTGTAATTAAAGAGCAAAGAGAATATCTCCAAGCCCCATTTACCAACAAGAAAGACTGTGACAAGCACTTGCAACCAGGATCCTGTATCTGATTGTCTCAGCCTCACTTGCTGGTAGGAAGAGTGTGGAAATATCAATGACTGTGATACAAGCAGAAGATAAATGGACCTTCTTTACCCATTGTAGCAACTGGCTTTTAAACTGAGCTGTAGTAGCATTTCCATAGTTTTATAGCAAGACTTTAAAGTTTTACTGAATGTCGTGTAGCTATGGATTTGTAACTGCAACCCTGAATACCACCCATTAACAATAAACAAATACACTATAAACACAAGGTTAAAACAGTTTTAAGCACAGTAAATTAAAACCACAGAACCATTAAAAGACACCACAATGGGGGTAAGAGCTGATAGTCTACCTACATGAAATAGTCTTAGCCCAAAAGGAGCAAGAAAACAGAGAAGGAGCTAAACAAACCTCTCCTGGGAAGGAGATCTACAACTTGGAAGCAGCACTGAGAAGATTATCACCCATGTCTTAAGCACACCTGCCTATGACAGTGACAAAAATCTATGACAGAATTTAGGCCTGCAGTTCCAATTTTCGTCTGAGGAACAGAAAAGTCAGGATTGCTTCTTCGCTTGTATCCCCACTACCTTTCTGTACCCAATATATTACTCATGGTAGTCCCCCTTCCCAATTCTGCATGTAATCAGCATGACACCTGGAAAAAAGGTGGGATTTATTAATGGCATCTGCGTTTCTGAGTGAAGGGAATGTCAGGATGAAGAAAAATTGAACACTTGGCACCGTCCTAAGCAAATTCCTCATGCAATCAGAGCAGTGAATCTCATGGGCAGCACACATAGTCATCTCAGGAGTAAAAATAGAGCTGTGGATGTTAGTCATAAATTTCAGTTATTGCTGAAGGCAAAGAGATATTTCACTGGAGTCATCTTTTCAGGGATGATGTGAGATGACTCGTGGGCTGGATATGACCTCAGTAAAGCAGGATTCCTAACAAGAACAAATTTTTACAGCTTTGGTGAAATGCAGTTGAGGGCCAGCTATTAATCATATCCTCATCTCCAGTCACTCTCAGTAGACAGATTTGTGACTGCTTTTTTGGAAGAGATGCCTCTAACTAAAATAGACATAGGCATGCACATGCACAACCCCAACTCTTCCAAATTATCTTTCGCTTGGGAACACATGCACATTTAGAAAGTACTGTTGTTATTAACCTTTCCTGATCAGTTTACAAATGTAGGTAGCAAAAGTACATTGTGAATTATGGATTGATCTGCTTGTATTTCTAATGCCATCTGGGGCAAAATAGGGAAAATGGTATTGCCATTAAGCTGATTACTGAAAACCAGGTCAGTGTAAAACCAATTTATAACAACTGGTGTAGGCCATAAAGTTCCAAACATAAACAGTTGGTTATTTGGGCTTATTATTAAACATAATCATTTCAGTCTTCTGTTTTTTTCTCTTCCCCCAGGTCAGCATAACATTTTCTCTGCTGAGTTTGTGCTGCCAAAGAAGGTATTACGAAACATGTCTTAGCAATGGAGAGGGAAGGTGACATATGGGGCCAAGGTCTATTTATTAGCATTGGTTAGGTTATTGTGTGGTTCTACAAAATTGGTGAATCATAATCCTGGAGAGCTGTTGGGAAAAACAACTGTGTCATCATGCTGCAGTCCTGTTGAGAGTATATCAGTCACTCTTTATGTCCTCTCTGAGTTTGCTTGATTGTTTGGCATACAGTGTTTGTGCAAGTACTCATTTCAACTTTGGTCAGAGACTGCAGAAGGGTTATTCGGGTATATAGAGTAAATTGATTCAGGTGATAGATACAGCTCCTGTAGAACTAGGAGTTCTAATAAGAACCTGTGTGCGGAATAAAAGAGTGCTTGCTCATAGAAACGTATTAGATAGAAGGTACTTAACCTTGGAATCAGAAGATATTATGTGTGATGTTTGATGTGCTTGTCCTTTTAAAATCAGAACAGAATGTCCAGCCATTCCACCCAAGAGGAAATAAATTAAGTAACTGTACTTCTGTACCCTTCTGGTCTTAACCAGGTGACAAAGTTGGTGGTGGTATGCTTAAAAATAGAGAAGTCCTCCTCTAATACAACATGTACTGTTAGTTATTATCTACAAATAAACCATAGTAATGAGGTTTTTAGATCTATCGGGTGAGGTCTGATAATAAATTCTCTCTGGAATTGACTTCAACCTATTAAGCAAGCTGGCTCCTGTCATTGGCGTTGTTAATTTGACAGAATTGTGTCACATTAAGTAGAACAAACATGTTTTCGCCCATCCAGCCATCCAGAACGGACATGGCTGTTACTCTAACAACTGGATATTGATTAGAATCATTCACCCTTTCTGACCCAGGAATGGTCTATGAAAGCAAAATCAAGGCTGATTAAGAAATGGGCATGGTTTTTCTGCACATGTTTAGTGTGTGCATGTTGTCTATCAATCTTCAGCTATTTGACTACCTGTCATGTTAATGCTTTGAGCACTGAATCTATCAATCCTTTCCCAAAGGGGAAGGCAAACCTCATTTATTCTGAATTATTTATTTATTGCAAATATTCTTGTACCCATCTGGCCAGACAATACTGGCAAAGGTTCACTGCCCTACAGATCCAATAAACAGCTTACAATCAGCAGCTGTAATAAAATTTCAAAGTGATTGCAAGCATGGTCCCAACAGGAAGCTTTAATCAACCTATTAGAATGTATGAGAGATGTTTTTCTTACCTTAATCTAAGCGAGGTGGGATTTGAAAACCAGCTGGCAATGAGAATAAATTTGTACGAGAAATAGGGGAAAATGAAAATCACAATTATAGTCATGGTGAGGAAATGTAAGGTGCTGCTCTGATGGATAGATTTGTGTGGATCAGAATGAAAAATATGGCAAAAAGAGGGAAAACCTTACGCTGCTGTAATCCATTATGTTCTACTTCGACTTATTACTCGCACTTAAGGCTTGTATCACATTTAGCACCACAGAAAACTTAGCTTCATATATACTATAGAAGATCTCATATTTCTCACCGCTTTGATCATATGGTCAATATTTTGGCATAGATACATACGAGGGTTGAATGAAAAGTAATGCCTCCACCTTCGTAACTCCTCAACAGATGGCAGTACTGGTATGTGGCAGGTACTGGTTTGTTCAGTAGACACTCCTCTACAGTTCCATTTGGCGGGAAGCCTTAGCACTGAATGGTTGTGTTGTTAAAGTGCTAAGTATGGAACCCTTTGGCTTACATGAGGACAAGCCCGATCCAACAAAGATTAAAACCCAAACATAGATTAAAACATTTCTCAATAAAATCAACTACATTACAACAAAACAATAATATAGAAATAGCATCATCAACAGCCAATAGTCTGAGTAAAAGAGCAATGTCAGTTTAAAACGCTAAACCTATAGGAGGAAGGACCAGGGATAATAACAAAACTTCTTAATCATTGACATATGGGCTACTATTGTGGTGCAAAATCAATCTAGGTGGGCCATGATATCTCACACATGTGTAAGCTACCCTGAAGAACTAGCTGGAAATTTTTATTTGGCACAGAAGGTCCCTATGCAGTTCAATGTTGCAAAACTGCAATTGGACATCTAGTGTCATTATTCATGTAAGTGAGTATTGTGTATGTGTGTGTGTATTGCACATCGTTCTGGGATGTGTATATGGATTTAGTCATATTTTTGCCCAATGTCTACATTCAAGGTTGTGGAAGTAGTGCCATTGTGTTTGCAGATGCACATGTACAATGAGATTCACATGCATATGAGATGTGCATTCAGTTATCCATTTGGTTGCACTTTCACATTGTACATTATTTCCATTCAACACAAAAGTTGTGTAGTCTAATTAATGTGGATCTCTATAAGCAAAGATTTGTGTTATAGAATCATAATTTTGGTTTCAGACAGGATTTCTCACAATTATTATTTTACTTGTAAGCTTTCAGAGACATATGGCTGACTGCTGTTGATTTTTTTGTTGTTGGCCTTGGTCTTCACTGATGGATGATGTCCGTCATCACGAGAAAGGTTGGGTAAATGCAACTCTTTAGTCTACCTAGTTTTTTCAATGGCTTTTGATGACATCTAACATGGTAACTTCTTCAATTAGTTCTGTGAGTTTGGAGTAAGGGGAACTATATTGCATCTTGATAATTGCTGTGTGGGCTGGGGCTAAGGGTTAGTCATCAGTCTTCTTTCCAGTGCTCTGTAATAGCTACATGAAATTATTTGATACTGTCAATTGGGAACTGGGGATTTGTTGTTATTGGCATACATAAGACACTCAACTCTGTTTCTCTGCTACATCTGTGTCAGGTGGGGCACTACGTAAGCTGGACTGGTGCCTGGTGACAATGATAGGTTGGATAATGGCATTCCTTTATAATAACAGATAGTTTGAAGATGCTCTGGGATTTATGTCATGAGAAGTTCAAGGAGCCTCCGTGATAATGAGGTTCTCCTATCAGTTTCCTTATCAAACCAGCTATTGACCATTTCAGGACAGGGGCTGATTAGCCACAGTAGTCTACAGTGTATTAATACCAAGGCTGGAACATTTAGTGTACTCTGTGTGGGGCGCTCTTTGGACATAGTTTGGGGGCTGCAACTACTGCCCTATGTAGCAGTCAAAAAGCTTAGTGAAGCCTCCAGCTATGCAAATATAGCTTCTGTACTGAAAGAGCTGCACAGTTAGATACTGAGCCAGATTTTTTGAACTATCTGACCAGTACTATCATATGATAATGGTTTGACTGTCAAACTAGGACTTTCAGATACCAGAGTTTAAATCTCTGCTTAACCAGGGAACCCAATGGGCAATCTTGGAAAAATTACATTTTCTCAGCTTAACACAAAGGCAGTGACAAACCACTTCTGAATAAATCTTTCCAAGCAAACCCTCATGCCATACGTTGAAGTCAGTTGACAGTGTGAAATAAAATGAACACAAATTTTAATACTACAGTAGAGTCTCACTTATCCAACATAAACGAGCCGGCAGAATGTTGGATAAGCGAATATGTTGGATAATAAGGACAGATTAAGAAAAAGCCAACATCAAAATAGGTTATGATTTTACAAATTAAGAACCAAAACATCATGTTATACAACAAATTTGACAGAAAATGTAGTTCAATATGCAGTAATGCTATGTAGTAATTACTGTATTTACGAATTTAGCACCAAAATATAACGATATTTTGAAATCATTGACTGCAAAAAAGCGTTGGATAATCCAGAACATTGGATAAGCGAGTGTTGGATAAGTGAGACTCTACTGTATTAACAATGCTTAACATTGGAAAGTTAAATAGAAATCTATAAAATCTATAAAAGAAAATAGCTAGATTGTACCCAGTGTTTAAAATAAGGCATTTCAATACTGTAAAATTATTTGTTTTTTAACTTGAATTTTCGAATGCCCCCTGGAATGGCCAAAGATCATGACTTTTTTTCTTTACACTATCTGACAACATTTGGCTCTCCTACACTGTAGCTCCCTGTTTTATAATCTATCCGTTTCACAAGCATAGTTTGATATTTTCAGTGGGGAGTCTCCCAAGATTTATGTGTGGGTGTCCTGATGAAAAGTGACTTTGGCATCATGAGGCTACAAAGGAATTAAGGATTCATGAGAACTCTACAGAGGGCGAGAGGGAGGAACTTCCATGAATGCAGAATTAGTCACAAGGGAAACACAGGCATCGCTCTGAATTTAAAATAAGCAATTCCTTGCCTTCTGATGTTGCTGAGTTATAAATATGCCTTCACCTAGAAAAATCAGGATCCCCATTAAAACCAAAACATCACAACAGGAGGCCAGGTCTAAGTTACATAAAGATAGTATGCTTGTAAACAATAACAGCCTGAAAAATCAGCAAAAATACTCTTCCTTTTCAATTGTTTCATTTGCTCTAATTTCATTTGGTACTGGAAGTGCAAGTAATCCTGCCACAAGGCCTTCAAGATCCATCCAGGAAAATGCCAACATTTATGCAGCTGCTCATTTGTAGATTTTAATATTTTACTTGGAGGTTGGTCTACAAATAGTCATTACCATTTTTTGCTGTAATAAATTTTCACATTAACATAGTTCAGCAGAAAGCATAGCCTAAGGAAAGACAAAGGGCTCGTCAATGGGGCTTTGATATGTTTTTGCAAACAAAGTAGGCCAAATCATTATTCTGTGTTCTGTAACAGATCACAAGACAATCTTGCCAGGGGATGGGAATGTGGGCTCCTTCCTAGGATACATCTCATATAAATTTAATGTTTGAAATAAGATTTTGAAAAAAGGGGAGTGTGGAAAATATTTGATTTTAAATCTGAGGGATATATTGATTCAAGAAACTGAGTGAAAGCCAGCAAGACCTCATTGTTCTTCATATCAGTTTATAACAATGTGCATACCATCAACTGCAAAGATTAAACATACTGAAAAAAACATGACCTACTCAGAAAAAAACTGCATGATCTGCCAAGGACACATGAAGGTTTTTTGGACAGCCACACAAGTTCTCCTTTTTCATCTTTTATAAGTCCAGTCAGCAGCCATCATTGGGTAGTTCTGACGTGTCTACCTTCTTGGATATTATATAGTTCACAATTAGTCTAACAAGCTGGAAATTTCTCAATATAAAATTACTATAGGAGCAATTTGTTTTCTCACAGAGAGGCCATTTTCTGCTGGGAATATGTCTGGGATTTTCTTTAGTGTCCATCATTCATGATCACCCAACCATTTTACACAGGAAATGAAGCATTAGTTAACTTCCATTACAGCTGGTGAAAGTAGTTATTTTCCAGTGTTTTAATTTTTCCAAGTTACCTAGCGAGGCATGACAGAAAGTACAAGCCTCCTCTCACCTTTTTTTTTTAAATCTTTTTCACTTCTTTACCACAATGAATTTAATTGGATGTAATCAATACTGAAGAGGTGATGAATACATGGAAACCATTGAGCTTTCCCCCCTGACTGTTGCCAGGACAGATCAATGCTAAATTGACTATTCATTGACACAAAGTTTGGAAAATCATGGTACCATTAGTCCAATGGGCAACCAAACAATGTGATACGAAAAGTGCTACATTACCTGCTTTGTAAACAACACTAGATTTAGGTGAGCAGCAAACTATATACCTCCAAAATTCCTCAGAATATGCCAACTGTTTTCCTCATTAATATTGTCAGTTATGTAATGAATTATTTTATATCAGAATGGGTAAAGTACAGTCACAAGATACAAGTGGGCCCACAGGACTCCAAGAGCTCAAAATACTTCTTATAAATTGTCGAAGGCTTTCATGTCCGGGATCACAGGGTTGTTATATGTCTTTTGGGCTGTGTGGCCATGTTCCAGAAGTATTCTCTCCTGACGTTTCGCCCACATCTATGGCAGGCATCCTCAGAGGTAGTGAGGTATGGATAAACTAGGTAAGGAAAGGAAAGAAAAGAATATCTGTGGAGAGTCCAGGGTATGGAAAGAGTCCTTTGTCACTGGGAAGCCAGCATTAATGTTTCAGTTAATCACCCTAATTAGCATTGGAAAGGTTTTGTCTCTTGCCTGAGGGGCATCCTTTGTTCAGTCATTAGCCATCCTTGGGGCTCCTCTGCCCTCAGAGTATTGGTTCCCATCTACTGTTTTGATTTTAGAGTTTTTTAATATTGGTAGCCAGATTTTGTTCATTTTCATGGTTTCTTCCTTTCTGTTGAAGTTGTCCACATGCTTGTGGATTTCAATGGCTTCTCTGTGTAGTCTGACATGATAGTTGTTGGAGTGGTCAAACATTTCTGTGTTTTCAAATAATATACTGTGTCCAGGCTGGTTCATCAAATGCTCTGCTATGGCTGATTTCTCTGGTTGAATTAGTCTGCAGTGCCTTTCAGTGATTTTCTTTGTGGGTCTGTAGATAGTTTGTAGGTTTTGCTTCTTCATCAGTTTGCCTATGCAGTCAGTGGTTCCCTTGATGTATGGTAAGAACACCTTTCCTCTGGGTGGATCTTTGTCTTGACTCTCATGGCTTGTTCTTGGCCTTGAAGCTCTTCTGATGTCTGTGGTGGAGTATCCATTGGCCTGTAGAGCCAAGTTTAGGTGTTTTAGTTCACCTTGGAGGAGGTGAGGTTTGCAGATTCTTTGTCCACAGTCTGTCAAGGCTTTGATTGTGCTCCTTTTTTGACTTGGGTGATGGTTGGAGTTTTTAATGAAGGTATCTATCTGTGTGTGTAGGTTTTCTGTAAACTGTGTGGCCCAATTGTTGATTGGATTTGCGGATGACCAGAACATCTAGAAATGGCAGTTTTCCTTCCTTTTCTTTTTCCATGGTGAATTGGATGTTTGGGTGGATGCTGTTAAGATGGTCCAGGAACTTGCTGAGTTCTTCCTCTCCATGGCTCCAAATTGTGAAGGTGTCATCTATGTATCTGAACCAAACAGTTGGCTTTTTGGTGCTGTTTCTAGGGCCTGTTTTTCAAAGTATTCCATATAGAAATTTGCTACTACTGGGCTGAGAGGGCTCCCCATGGCCACTCCATCTTTCTGTTCATAGAATCCAGTGTCCCACTAAAAGTAGCTAGTGGCGAGGCAATGGTGAAACAGGGCTGTGATGTCTTCTGGGAAGTTTTGTTTTATTAGTGTGAGGGTGTCAGCTACCGGGACCTTGGTAAATAGGGACACCACATCGAAGCTGATCAGGATGTCCTTGGTGCTTAGATTGAGGTTGCTGATCTTTTCTATGAAGTGTGTTGAGTCCTTGATATAAATTATAAATTGGGTTTTTTGGGGGGGGGCAAATGTACCCTAGAAGGGTATTTCAATCTTATTTGCAGTCTTTTTTTCCCCATTGAAGTGGTCCATAATGGCCAGCAAATGATGTGGGTGCATTTTAGCCACATTCTGTGCCCCCCATCCCCCACAGCCTGTCTATGACTCAGATATGTGATTTTGAAACTCAAAACATGGTGAAAATGCCCTCAAGCAGCCTACAGGCAGGGGGGAGAGCAGGAGGATCAGAAATATGCATATTTATACTTCTATACGTATATATATATATATATGAATACAGTGGAGTCTTGGTATCTGCTGTGGTTTGGTTCCAGACCCCCTTATGGATGGATGTCCCTTATAGAAAATGGCAAAATCAAGTGTAGCTTTTAAAATGTATTTTTAAATATTTTCAAGCTGTTGATGGCTGAATCTGTGGATATAGAGTCTATGGATATGGCTTGCCACCCACGTCTTGTCAAACTGGTCATTGGTGCTTATTTTATTTTACACCACCTTATCTCCACTTTCTTCCTGCATGATGCACTTACATCATATCTGATTGCATAGTATACTCCTATTTGCGTTCACTCAAAAGTAAGTCCCACTAAGTTCAGTAGGGACCTCATCACATGGGACTTTTTGCCCATCCTAGGATCCTGCCAAGATGCAGCCAGGACTGAGTTCACTGGAGCCCATCATGACAACATCCAAGTTTGTCTTTGGGATTTTTAAAAAAAACATTTTCAAGCAATGGAATGAATCATAATAATAATAATAATAATAATAATAATAATAATAATAATAGTTATTATTATTTTATTTCTTACCTGCCTCTCCTCACGGCTTGAGGCGGGTTACATTGCTAAAAGACATAATCAAAACATATAATCATTTAAAAACACTCCATAAAATAGACATATTAAAACATATTTCCATATAATACATATTAAAATACACAAAACAAAAATTTGACATATAATTGAAGTTTAAAATTCATGACTAAAACTGTCTGGGCAGGCCTGCTGAAAGAGATAGGATCTCTTTGGTTGAGCAGTTTAAAGATTCCTCCCTAAACTACAAGACCCAGAATTCTGCAGGAGGCAGAATTGGATATAGAGTGGATCCATGTTCTAGCACGATGAGGACCTATAATATAGCATAAGTACCAAGTGAAAAAAAAAGATCTTTAAAAACTGGAGCTACAGTCTCAGAAGTGTTTTCTGTGCAAGCATGAATCCCCTTCCAGGCTTCTGCATGATTTATTTTTGTTTTTAAACTTAATTCCCTCTGATTTTTTTCTTGTACTTACACTTGCATGTAGCACCACATTATATATTTCCTTAATTATTTTTCTGCTTTCCTTATATGCTTCCAGCAAAATTTAGAATTCTTTATTGATGGGGAATACGGCTGTCATGCTGCTTAGAAGGGGGCAGGGGTTACAGTAAATGCTTACCTACCAGAAGTTATCCAAATATCTCTGGTATATACTGTTGGTACAACCTGTGCAAACAGAACTCATATTTATATAAAAACTGAAATGTCATTTATTATAATGTACTATGTATGAAGACTCTCTGGAGACAAAGTCTGTATATTGCAAAGTCTTCTGTGGGCATGCATGTCTTTCTCTGTGTGAAACATTATTAGCCCCAATTTTTCATTAGAAAACCATGAAAAAACCCAAAAGACATTTGTTAAACCCTGAGAGTACTGATGTATTTAAAAAACTTGTTCTATGTAGTTATACATGCAGAGGCCTCCACACAAAATAGAGATCTATAGTGTGAGAAATTAGCTTGTGTACAAGCTCCATATGCACTATACCCATGTGGAAAGGCCTTGCACTGTTCAATGTTTTTGTGTAAATTTCTGAGGAATGAGTTGGATAGTGCATGCAATATTGGAAGGAGAGAGCTTCTCGACATCCTCAGCCCTATACATGTGCAGAGCTTAGAAAACTTACTTTGTTGACTACTTCTCTCCTAACAGACTAGGCAGTGTGGCCCCTGGCCACATTCTGGAAACTGTAGTCCAAGAAATAATTTATTCAAGTCCTGCCATTGAAATTGAACAAAGTGGCCACAACCCAGCAGTTACACATTCATTACTGTTACATATTCACTATTCCTATATAGGACTGTGAAAGTTCCTCAGGGCAAATCTACACTCACCACTTAATTCAAAAGGACCGCAGATCAGCTCTGTGGTGGCCAGGATCTTATGGGGCAAGGTAACCTTAATGTGGCCTTGATCTGTGTTAACCAAAGTTGGGGAATACTCCTAATTCTGGCTCAAAATTGAATATATCCCCTGACATTGAACTCATGTAAACGGTTAGGCTGGTTTTGAGACAGAACCAACCACAAATGTTTATACTACCATTCCATGTCTCTATGTCTGTGGACATGGGATGACACTTGCCTTCTCTTCTCATGTTTTGAATTTCTGGTTTTAATGTTTCATTTTCTTTCTTTTTTTTAAAAAAAAAACTCTGATTATAATGTTTTAATGTTTTACACTCCTGGTCTGTGACCATAATAAAGTTCATTATTTCTTTCTTTCTCATCCTGCACATCGCAGCAGTCTTTGCTGGTTGGCAGTTGGCTTCAGTAATGTCAGCCTGGGCAATGGGGCAATTGGAGAAGGGAGTGGAAGATAAAACGGTGATTCCTCCTCTCTCCCTGGCCCCCTTTCTTGTTGCTTCACTACTCCGGCCAACATCACTGCAGACAATGGCTAGCTGACAGGACGCATGTCGCGCCTGCAGACTGCTGCAAAATGGAAAATGGGAGAGGAAGGTAAAGTGGCCATCCACCAGCACTGAATTGGGCTCAGCCCTGCTGGGTGGTCAGGACTCCCTTCCGCCTCTACAGCAGCTGTGTGGTGGTGGCTGTGAGAACCATCCTGAGGCTGATCTGGCATAATAGAGGCTCAGCATAGATCTTCACTTCTGGGAAGCAGTCCCTGCAATTAATGGGAGTCCGTTCCCCTGTCTCTAGGTAAGTCACTAGCTGCTGTTCATCCCACTCCATGTAAGCAATTTATAGTGCAAGGAGGAATTGTGGCAGGGATCCTGTTTCTGCCTGTCATAACAGAAAACACTCATGGGAGGGCTGGGACTGTCAGTCAGCAGCTTCCTGAGTGACAAGGGGTCAGAACCCGCTCCTCCTACATACATATACATACTGATTGCAGTGGCTGCTGCCCGGTAAATGAGGACTGTGGGGGTAGGTTCATATCAGAATTCAGTGCATAGCACTGTAACTTCAGGGCTTACACATGTATAAGGACCATGTAGCTGACAATCCTAATAATGCCCAAAACAGATTCAAAACTGATAGAACACAGTGTCAAAGCAGCTAATGCACTACAGTCTGTCCCAAATATTTTGTATTGAGATGGATTCTAACAACAAAACATTAAATGTATCATGACATTTGTTTTCAGTAATAACTCACACATTTCCCAGGCTGAGGTAGTTTGGAGATCCCCAAGGAAAGAAGGAGCTGCTTGATTTAAGAGCATCCCAGTGAAGGCACCAGAGAAAAGGGAAACACTCTTTAATAGATCCCAATATTTCAGATAAGGAAAGTGGCATTTGGCAACACCAACATGAAAATCTAGTAATAGTAAAAATATTTCCAGTTCAGTTTCCACAATTCTGTAAATGCAGAACATTTTTGGTGGTAGTAGTGGTGGGAGCATTAGATGGGGCAATAATGCCTCTTGAAGGGCCTGAAGGCAGAATCAGTCTTGGAAACTGGCTGTCAGGGTTGAGACCTTCAGATTGATCTCTTTATAATGAGTCCTGCTGTTTGCTTCCCCCTCCCTTTGCCCAATTATTAATTCACAATCCTTTGCCATTTACCACACTCTGAGCACCGAAGCCTGTGTAAAGCCCTTTTCAGAATGTCACCTTATTTACCACTTTTAGATTGCTGAATGAGTAACAAATTAGCTAGCTGCAATCCTGTGCATGTTCTTTCAGAAGTGATTTGTCCCATTGGGCTCAGTAGGCCTTACTTTTGTGTAGGTATATGTTGTTAGGGATGCATGGCTATGCTGAAAACAGGGGCATGCTTAGTATATTTATGACATGGTGTGAATCATGTTTAACACCCTCACGTCTCTACAACAAAATTGTTTTCAGTAATAATCATGACATGAAATTATTAATAATACTAGGCAGAAAATAAATGCAAACTGTGAAAAATATCTTTTATTGAACTTTTTATATACAGTCATGGTGATAAAAAAATAAACTGTAACCCTATGTTTGCACTTTCTTCTTTGCTTTTCTTCAATAGTAGTTCAAACTCTTTACTATTTCTTGCTAGTAGTATGGTGTCATCTGCAGATCTTGATGTCCCCTTCCCTAATGTTCACACCTTTTCCTTCCAAGTCTAATCTACAGCTTTGCCTGAGGTCCCTTCCACACACCTGAATAAAATCTCACATTTTCTGCTTTGAACTGGAATATATGATGACCCTGATAACCCAGATAACCCAGTTCAAAGCAGATACTGTGGGATTTTCTGCCTTGATATTCTGGGTTACATGGCTATGTGGAAGGGTCCTGACTCTCTTGCAAAAAAAAAATTGTTCTGGTTCTCTGTACTGTAACTTGACAGTGACCTTTTGTCCTGAGCCTAAGCTACATGCCAGGACAATCAGAAATGTATGCTATCATCTGCATATCTTAAATTGTTGCTATTCCTTCATACAATTTCCTTGCTTCCTTCCTCCAAGTCTAATCGAACTTTATGCTTAACCATACAAGTTAAAGCTGTATGGTGCCTGACCCACTTGCCAATTAGAAACCATTGTGCTTCTCTGTATTCTGTCCTGATAGTCATTCATAGCTTTTTATGGACTACATGAGTTTTGTGAATTTGTAAGGCACAAGCTGGTTTTCTTCTGAAAGTCTGTGATTTGCTTCATAATCCAAAAGCCTTCCTTTTCTTTTTCTTTTGTTGTTGTTGCTAAAAACAGTTTCCATGAACCTACATTACATTTTGGTTGCTGTGAGTTTTCCGGGCTGTATGGCCATACAGCCCAGAAAATGCATAGCAACCCAGTGATTCTGGACAATGAAAGACTTCGACAATATATTACATTTGTGTGCAAAAATCATGTGGCTTTTAGTTGTTTGTTTGGTTTTTGCACAAAAATACTATTTTCATCTTCCTGAAATGTATGAGTATCTGAAATACAATCAGCCATTCACATTTGGTAGTGCAAAAGTGAAAAACAGTGAAAAAGGTTGCTATTTGTTGCACATCTCTCTAGGCATTCCTAGATCCTCCATCATGATTCTATGGTCAACATCTGCTGGAGACTGACCAGATAATCACCCTAAAAGAACTAGAGATTGCTAGAGATGTGTTCTTTCTGGGGATCTCTGTTTTTTGGTATGACACTGTGATCCAATTTGGGTTGAAGTTGCACTGGAGGATGTAGAGATTCTTAAACAGAACATTTTAATTAAATCCACAAATATTCAGTTCATAAAAGTCAGACCTGAAAATGTAGAGGGCTAACTGTATTGACATTTTCTCTCGCTTTCTCTTACTTGAAAAGTGTGGGAGGGATGGAAGAAAAGTAAAGAACAAAATAGATACATATATATTATACATCTTCACTGTAGATATAGATGATAGCGCACAGTTGAATAAGAACACATAGAAAATCATGATTGCAACGTTTTTTTCTACCCTTTCCTCTGTTAAAAAATAAAATGAGAGAAAATTGATCAACTGTAATTAAGATATAAATTATTTAAAGCCTGTCTGCCAGCCTAACACCTGGCAGGCAATTCAATTCAAGGCTGACTCCAGGGACTATTGATGGAAAGCAAAGTCAGGCATTTCTTTATGAAACCTGAAAACAAGCTTGAGGGCTAAAGAGATGGCAGTGCGTGGGTACAAGATGCAATTTTCAACCTAATATTTGTAGAGGAAATCTAGTTGCACAGCTGTGCATTTGTTTTAAGACTTGGAGGCAAGTCCACAGCTCCTGATTCAAAGCTGTGGCTGGTCAGTAGTCACATTAACTGCCATTTCACCTCTGCACATACAAGTTGCTGTATTATGTGAGCTGTGGAACAGAGCCCTGAACACGGTCCATTCTAAAAGAAAAATGAAAGATTCACATAGACCAAGTTTCCGGGTCTATGTTTGGATCTCTTTGTCAAAAATCGGATAAGTGCTAAGACAAATCATAAACAACAAATGTAGATGTGGGAGAGTGAGTGGATAACATGTAAATGCAAGATAATAAAAAAATAATAGGCAACAAACACAGTTTGGGAACATGTCTTTTAAAAAGAGTACAGCTCCACCACTATGGCCATGTCAGCTGGGGCATCAGAAAGCTATAATCAAAAAAGAAGGGAGGGAGCAGAAGGATGAAAGGGAAGAAAAGGGAAGGAATTTTTTGTGGTGCATGTGGTTGGCTGAAATAAAAGAATATTGAGGACATTTTCTCCACATACTCTTTTTTCAAGTTTCTAAAACATTTTTAGGCTGAAAAATCTAGTAATAGAGATGATAATTACAATTTTCATTCCTTTGGGAGTTTGCGCACTGCAATTAAAGATTTTTATTTTAATTAATCACTTTCCCTGAACAAGTAATATGGCTAATTAGCAATGATATTCAGTATATTATACCAAACCAATAAAATATTTTATATGAACCACAATTACTCTTCTTTTAATTATATTTTACATACTGATTTAAAACCAACGTTAGGTATAATTGCAAAATCTATTTTTGATGCCAAAATAATAGGCATGGTCCATATAATATTTCTTTTTTTCGCACAGTTTTTTTCAAAAAATGATTTTTTCCATTAATTAATATAGGGCACAATTCTTAGTTTCAGAATGGTTTCAGCATCATGAACCATCAGAGCAAGCTCATAAGAAATGTTAACAAGAAGAGTTGGGCAATTGTAGGAAAGATTTCTTATATGCTGATAACTATGAACAGTTATTTAGAAATAAAATCCATTGCGCTGAACAGAATTTCCTCTAGCATTACCCACCTGATCAGTAGTTCTCAACCTGTGGGTCCCTAGATGTTTTGACCTTCAACTCCCAGAAATCCTAACAGTTGGTAAACTGGTTGGGATTTCTGGAAGTTGTAGGCCAAAACACTTGGGGACCCACAGGTTGAGAACCACAGCCCCAGATGTTGTTGACAACAACAAACAGTTTTCCCGTTGGCAGAGTAAGCGATAATGGATGGGACCCACAGTCCAAAAACATGGAAATCGCTACAATTTGCTGACCCCTTTTCTAAAATAAGTATAGCTAAGATACTTCCAACATCACAGAATTAAATAGGAATAAGCCCACCTAGTTAGAGAGAATCTAACAGCTGTCCAGTCCAAATCCCTGTCACAACAGGAAACAATCCTGAGAGGTGGCCGTCCAATCTCTGCAGCAGACACCTCCTTTGAACCAGTCTTCTCCACTCTCAAACAACGTAGGGTTCACTCACTCATGAAGAATATCCAAAAAAGCCTTTCCAGGCATTTAACTAGAATGTCCTTTCTTGGAATCTGAATCTAATGGTTTGCATCCTCCCCCTTGGAGTAGCAGAAAATGAGCTTCTTCATGTCAACTCTCCAGACCTTTAAAGACAGTATTAATCTCATTTCTCAATTTTTTTATCCTTTAGGCTACACATACCCAAATCTCTCAAATAATTCTTCATAGGGCTTGGTTTCCAGACACTTTGACCTCTTGATTATCATTCACTGGACTCATTCCAGCATGCTGACAGTTATAGGCATTTGATATCACTTTTAAGTGCAAAATGCCATCTTGTAGAATCATAGGATTTGGAACATGGAGAGATATAGAATCATAGGGAGGAAGGGACGGCAATGTCCATCTAATCCCTGCAGAAAAGGTTTTTCATTTCTTCTTTTGCAATATTCTTCTGGGTAAGCAAAATAGTTATGTGGGCAGGGGTACAGGCCAGGGGCATACCTTAGTTGTATTCCAGCCATTCTTGAGCACACAAAGAAGAAGGAGCAGCTTTCCTCTGGAGGTGAAGGCTGTGTTTTTCCCCACTTGGTGTTTGAAATGAAGTGCAGTGCAGTTGGCACATTTTTGTCTCCCAGAGCTATGTTCAGAATTCCTTCAGCTATTGTTCTGCACTGCAGATACTATACTATAGAGGAGGAAAGGGAGCAGCCACTTATCCTGCTGCCAGAGCAGCACATATGCTGGAAGAAAATGGTTTACCCTCTGCAAATGTACTAGGTGATCATAGCCAATATGGTTTGTTTTTAAGAAGGCCTACTACCAGAGAATGGCATCCCCTCAGGAAGAGAAGGTGGAATATAAATAAAGGTTTTATTATTATTACCATTCTTGGGCAGCAAAAGGAACCTGGTACACTTTGTTAAAGACCTGCAAATGATCAGTGGGCCATTGCTGACTACAGGTTCTATTCAGGATTGGCCAAGGACATTTTGCTAGCTGAGTGAAGAACAGAATGGTGTCTGCTTCCTCAGTCATCATTTAAAAACTAATTTGAATGCCAGTTGAGTATTGACAATTACATAGCACCCTCCCCACACCTGAAGGCAGCAGGAAATGGCAGGTGGCAGCTCTGTGTTAGTGAAACAAGGAAGTCATTCTTAACCTGAAATTTAAAGGACCTACCAGATGCTGAATTTATTTTAAAGGTAAGTCTCAGCATATTGAATGGTGCATTTAAATTCAGAAGAAAACCTAGAAAAGATTCATCATCATACTCACAGTAGGCCCGTTTAGAGAAATAAGACTAACTAAAGCGCACACATGGCTTTCCTCCTATAATGAAGGAAAATGGCCTGAGGATTTCGAAAGAAAGAAATGTGGGGTTCTTATTGCCTATGCAAGTATTTGTCAGCATCTGAAGCAAACTGCCCAATGGTAGGTCCAGAACTGTTGCCTTTCACAACCTCCCCATAAGGCAGTTTCCTTAAGCAGAAAAAGTAGTAGAAAAAGCTGTAGCAAGGAGCAGCACTTTACCATTGCAAGTACAAGATATGAACAAACTGACAAATGCAAGTTGTCAGCCTCTGCTTGCTTGTTTCTCTGCCAGCCATTGGGTGAAGAAGCAGATCATTAACATGTAGAGTGAGGCCGACAGTACATGTGAAAAAGATCTTGGAGTCCTTGTGGACAACAAGTTAAACATGAGCCTACAATGTGATGCGGCCACTAAAAAAGCCAACGGGATTCTGGCCTGCATAAATTGGGGTATAGCATCTAGATCCAGGAAAGTCATGCTACCCCTCTATTCTGCCTTGGTCAGACCACATCTGGAATACTGTGTCCAATTCTGGACACTGCAATTGAAAGGACATGTTGACAAGCTGGAAAGCGTCCAGAGGAGGGAAACTAAAATGATCAAGGGCCTGGAGAACAAGCCCTATGAGGAGTGGCTTAAAGAACTGGGCATGTTTAGCCTGCGGAAGAGAAGGCTGAGAGGAGACATGATAGCCATGTACAAATACGTGAAGGGAAGTCATAGGGAGGAGGGAGCAAGCTTGTTTTCTGCTGCCCTGCAGACTAGGGCGCGGAACAATGGCTTCAAACTACAGGAAAGGAGATTCCGCCTGAACATCAGGAAGAACTTCCTCACTGTGAGAGTTGTTCAGAAGTGGAACTTTCTCCCCCAGACTGTGGTGGAGGCTCCTTCTTTGGAGGCTTTTAAGCAGAGGCTGGATAGCCATCTGTCGGGGGTGCTTTGAATGTGACTTACTGCTTCTTGGCAGGAGGTTGGACTGGATGGCCCATGAGGTCTCTTCCAACTCTACTATTCTATGATTCTATGAACTGGTCTGAAGGCCACATTTATGGTCTGAAGATCTATGTAAGTCACATGAATTTTCAAAAATAAAATTAAAAATCCAAAGTGACAAGAAGTCAACGTATGCATATCCTCCAACTGCCCCAACTTTGCAGGGACAATCCTCATTAATCCTCCATCATCCCACTTTTTAAGTTGCTTTTGAAATGTTTTAGTTTCAACCCCCCCCCTCCTTTTGTCCTCCATTTACATGAGCTGATTGTGGGTCTTGCTAAATTTTGTCTGATAATTTACTCTTCTGATCCTAATCCTTGCATTTGTCATAATTCTAATACAGAGTTTCAAATTGCCAATGCAGGCTGAATCTAAAGTGTCCATGTTCATGATAATTTTAACCAGTGCCCATAGCATGGATTACGTTCAGAGAGAGAGAGAAAGAGAAATTTCATCAGCAAATCAAAGAGGAATGTCAAAAGTATTGATTTCATTTTTATGCAGTGAATAATGACAAGAACAATTCTTAAATATGTCCTGCATTCTTTTTTTGACACCCGACTTAATCCTGATTTGCCTTGTTGAGGTACAAGGATAAATTCTGTCCCAGGAGTTTGAACAAAGTTGACCACAATTGTATCAATCAGCCTGTATTGTTTTCTGTAGCAGCTTTCTTCATTATTTTCCCCATCTTAAAAATAGTCTGGGTATATCTGTGAGTGATTTACTGTGTGGCACTGGGATCCTGCTATGATACCTGATCTTATGTTTAAACTATTGAAATTGTGATTTCCTGTGTCAGGTCTTTTTGGCTCATTTTAGCAGCCCTTTTTGAAGGTGAAGAAAAGGAAAGGAGCCAAAATCCCGATAGTATATATTGCTGGTGGTTTGGTACACCATAGCTATTTTTCCAGCTTGTCATTTAAGCTTGATATTACAGTTCTTTAGAAAAGCATTCTTTTGATGAATAATACCTCTGTGTGGGCCATGCCAAAGCACCCTGGCAAGTAGCAGAAACAGCTAAGATGGCAGCATGATTTTTACTGGAAGTAACAGAATAACTTGCAGAACTGGTGAGAATGGGACCCAGGAGAGAATCTCTTGCCAGTTTTCTCTCTCTTTATACCTCACTCCTTGTTTTGATTATGTTTGACATTTTTTCCACCATCACTTAAAAAAACCGCAAGTAACCTATAAGATGTGGAAGTAAAAAATTTGGTAAGCTATGGATCAAAATGCATTTTAAGGAATGGCATTCCAAAGGTTAGTAAGTCATTGATGAATTCAGTCCAAATCTGTTGCTTGCTAACTCCCATGGAAGAAAGACCTCTTTTGTACAAATTACTAAATAATATGCACATTTGCTCTTCCCTTTCCAGCTGTCATTACCCATAGTTTTCTAATATGCAGTCAAGTTCATAATTGTTGCTAAATATCATAAGCTAAATATCATAAGCATTAGCTAAATATCATAAGCATTTGCCAAAAGACATTCTGTTATAGTGGATATATTGTTGTCTGTCAATAATGAGAAATACCATGCCCTCCAACATTTTGTAGATGAAAAACAAGACATATGTGGACAAGCAATATCAGAGTGTGGTCAAAATGACAAAGGTTATTAACAAGGAAGAACACAAGGAGAGGCTGCAGCAGTTTGCTTTTGCCTAGGTCTACTAGGAAGAAAAAGCTTCTACTTTCCTTTTCTCTCCACACCACTGAGTCAACTGAGAACACTCTACTTTTGCTCTTTGAATTTTGAGTAACATTGACAAATATAGGTTTGTATACTACATTACTTACCTAACTATGTAACCTCTTCTGTCCTGGCCCACCACACCTGACGGAAACGCCATTCACCCATGCTCTGATTGCTGACAGAATGGGCTTCCCTCTTCCCATACTATATTATCATGGAACTTATGATTTGGCAAGGCACCATCATTCTGGCAGAAAAGGCTGAAGACTGTAAAACTACAACTCCCATAATTCCATAGCATTGAGCCATGGCAGTTAAAGAGATTCTAAACTAATTAATTCTACAGTGTAGGTACTAGTGATGTGTGCGGTAGGTGTGTCACCTGTTTCATTCATCTATTCATTTAGTATCATCCATCCAGATGCACAAAATGAAAAATGCCAAGGCGACATGAGAGAGAAAGCTGTACGGTCACCATGCTTGATTTCATTTTCCTTTCGTTTCAGACCACGTAACAATAAGCAGGTACAGACAGAGGGCTGCTTTCCCATTACAGCAGATGTGGACCAATGGGTGTTAAGAATAATATTAATATTAATAAAAATAGTTACTCTGGGACCCAAAGCTGGGTCTGAGAGAGGTCTGCTTCCCCATGACAGCTGATGTGTGCCAATAGGTAATAATAATAATAATAATAATACTCTGGGGAAGATTCAAATGTTTTAAAAGTTGGTGGTCTAAAAGAGGTCGAAATGACCTCCTTGTGTGGCGATTTTTACCCCTCGAGCCTAAAAACCAAGCCGGGGGGGGGGGGGGGAGGTGAGCCTCAGAAGCCCTTCCATTGCTGCCAATGGTCCACAAAAAAATTGTTTTTTTGGTAAGCGAGACAAAAATTCTATTCATATATGTGCCCTGTTTTTGGAAATAGGGGCAAAAATAAAACTGATACAAAATGAACGAAACTAAACAAAACGAACAGCGATTCCATACAAATGCACACTACTAGTAGGTACACTCTAAATTATGATTATGAGTATAAAGCAGTTACAGATAGGCAAATCTAGGTAGTTAAGCTCAATCGCTACTTAATCATAATTGCGATGCCACAACCATAATATATGCACCTGAATAGAAATTAATGGGCATAATCTGCATGGGAGAAGTTTCATTCTCCCATGATTACAGCATGTATGTATTATTTGTTCAGCAAATTTAATTGAGTCAAGCCAGGAAAGTGTACTAAACGAAGTGACTGATACAGAATACACTTACTTAGGCAATCCCTCGTAGGCCGAGGATGATGGTCCTCCATTTGTGGGGTCTTGGGGGTGGGTCCGTAGGTGGCTGAAGAGACCTATTGATCCGCATGTTCTCCCGCAATGAGGACATTGATTTCCAGGTGGAAAGTGGTCCCGGTCAGGGTTGGCTTGACGCTGCTTCCTCTTGGCACGTTTCTCCCTTAAGCCCTCCATTTGTGCCTCTTCGAACTCCGCAGCACTGTTTGTCACAGCTGACCTCCAATTAGAGCACTCAAGGGCCAACGCTTCCTAGTTCATAGTGTCTATGCCACAGTTTTTAAGGTTGGCTTTAAGCCCATCTTTAAATCTCTTTTCCTGCCCACCAACATTCCATTTTCCATTCTTGAGCTGGTAGTAGAGTAACTGCTTTGGGAGACAGTGATCGGGCATTCAGACAATGTGGCCAGTCCAGCGGAGTTGATAGCATAAGAGCATTGCTTCAATGCTGGTAGTCTTTGCTTCTTCCAGCACACTGGCATTTGTCCGCCTGTCTTCCCAAGCGATTTGCAGGATTTTTCTCTGGCAACGTTGATGGAAACGCTCCAGGAGTTGAGTGTGACGCCTGTAGACCGTCCACATTTTGCAGGCATAGAGGAGGGTTGGGAGGACAATGGCTTTATAAACAAGCACCTTGGTATCTCTACGGATGTTCCGATCATCAAACACTCTTTGCTTCATTCGGAAAAATGCTGCACCTGCAGAGCTCAAGGTGTTGTATTTCAGTGTCAGTGTTGACTTTTGTGGAGAGGTGGCTGCCAAGGTAGCGGAAATGATCAATGTTTTCTAATGTGACACCATTAAGCTGCATTCCTGGCATTGCAGAGGGATTAGCTGGTGCCTGTTGGACAGAGGCGGTCCAACAATGAGGCGAATTAGGCAGTCGCCTGTGGCGCAGAACATACGGAGGTGCAGTCAAGACTGCTTTTTCTGTTGATTTGTTGTAAAACATGATGTTTTGGTGCTTAGTTTGTAAAATCTTAATGTAATTTGATGTTTAATAGGCTTTCCCTTAATCCCTCTTTATTATCCAACATTTTCGCTTATCCATTGCTTTTATTTTTCAGTGATTGGTTTGGGGGGGGGGGTGCCAAAATTCTGTTCGCCTACACTTGAAAAATACCTAGGACCGGCTCTGCTGTTGGAAGAGCACTTTGGTTTTCTCAATGTTCAATGAGAGCCCGAGCTTCTCGTATGCTTCTACCAAGGTGTTTAGAGTGGCTTGTAGGTTTTGTGTGCAATTTTATTTACTCAAGAACAGAACTCTGAACTGGCCTATACATCTCCAACACCTTAAAAAATCTTTTGAGCCCTTTCTGAAATTGATTAAATTTCATAAGGGAGGATGCTTAATTGTGCCCTAAGTGTTAGTTCTTGCTTATTTATATTTCTTCTTGCTGTGGCTGTATTGAATTTGCAGAATGAAAAATGATGCCATGTGTGGAGGTGGGGAGTAATTACTGCAGTGGATTCTTAATGGGAGAGAATGAAATGAAAAATCATTGTGTTGCCTCTAATGTGCAAAGAATGCAGATGAGGCTACCTCAGTCCCACTGGACTGCCCAATGCTATTAGTTGTGTTGTGTGACTGGGAGCAAGGTGAACAGGTCAGATCAGTTCAAGCCCAACAATCAATAATGGTCTTCTCACAGTGAAAGTATCTGAAATTCACTCTTTTAACTTTACCCTTCCAAAATTATAAAATGTTTCATTTCTAAGTTTTAAGTAGATTATCGATAACATTGAACGCTGTATCATTTTCTAGTCATCATCTCCCTTGGATTTTAAATAATAAACACATTTATTCTTTCCAGGTGACAATGGATACATATATTTTATATTTAGATACATGGTATATGATACAATATTGTTGCACATAAGATGACTAGCTCTTTTTTTCACATTTCCATGAAAATAACTTGAAAGGTTTCTATCCCACTGCCATTCCAGACCTGCCTCCAGTGCACATATCCTGAGTCCCAAAAGGGGAGCTCATTTTCCGTTACTCATATTATATGGGCACAGTTCGGGTCCAGCCTATTTTTGTGATCGCATATTCTACTACGAGCCTGCACTAAGATCTGCTGGGGAGCCCCTTCTCTTGCTCCCGCCGTCATCTCAAACACAGTTGGTTGGGAAGAGGGAGAGGGCCTTCTCAGTAATGGCCCCCCAGCTCTGGAATCTCTCCTGAGAGAAATTAGATTAGCTCCCACCTTGCACATGTATAATTTATTGCCTTGCCTCCAACTTTTTAACACGTCCTTTGCACCTGGTTATTGGTTATTTGTTATTGCCTGTTGTTGTGATGACTCATGGGCCATGTAGTCCCGTTCCTAGTACTGTTGTGACAGATGAAGAGGAAAACTTGGGTTTCCCACCGTTTCTGCCGGATTTGGAGCCCTTGCAGCTGCAAGATGTTTGCCCACAAGAAGTCAGCCAAACAAGCCTTGAGCAGAAATCTCCCCCATTTTCTCGCCGTCTTTATTATAATCAAGATAGAAACGCTCGGGAGGCGACTCGCCGGAGCGCCAGGATAGCTGCCAGACAATTAGATGATTAAGTCTGTTTCCCTTGGGAAAGTTTAAGGAGTCCTGCATCTGGACACAGAATAGGTTTCGTTTCTTGTTCCCCAGAGAAAGTGTTCTTTGGCGGGAAAACAAGATCCTATTTAGGTGTTTGGCCTCAAAGGAATCCTTGCGGAGTCAATTCGTCAGCTTCGGAAGTAGATTGTGTGTGGACTACGCTACTCCAGTTTCCAGGACCTTGCTCTCGTTCCAGCCCTGCCTTGTTCCCCGGACCTCGCCACGGATTTCGCCACGGACCCTATTTTTGTTCCTCGTTTCTTGTTGCCTTGAATCAAGCCTTGTGTGCCAAGAATCTAGTTTGCTCTCCAGCCCTGCATCTAGTTCCATGGACTAAAGGACCTTGTCATTTCCCCTCACTTTGCTTGGCAAAGTGTGTGTTTCGGTTATTGGATTACAACTTTGGACTTTAATATCACATATTGGACATTGTTTTTCTGGACTATATTTGACCTTTCCTGAAAGGTCTACTCCTGAACTATATTCTACACTTGTTTTTACTGACTTTATATATTCCTTTAATAAAGATATTAGATAGATTCTGGCCTCTGCGCATGGTTATTGGTGCTCTGTAGCCTGGGTCCTGACAGTTTGACTCCGCCACCTTAAGCACCAATTAACCTAGGCCAGAATGTCTACTGGAACCGGGGCGGAAGCCCAACCACTCAGCTACACCATCTCCAAGGATGAAGTGGACAGAATCCGAGATATACTCCATACGCAGGAGGGAGAAATACGGGGCTTGAAGGAACGCGGAGCCCGTCTCCCTGCCCTGGTGCTACCAACCAAGTTTTCTGGAGAAGCTTCCAAGGTTCATGTTTTCCGTCGCCAATGCCAGGCATACCTAGAAGCCCGTCATGCCGAGTTTCCCCAAGAAGACATCAAGGTGGCGTGGATTTACAGTCTCCTAGACGGGCCAGCAGCCAATTGGGCGACGGCGCTGTTCGATGAAGCCTCCCCACACCTAAGTTCCGCGCAAAACTTCCTGAATCACCTTAAGGCAACTTGGGGGATCGAGGACAATTTAGAGGCGGCCGGCTACAAACTCCGGCGCCTTTTCCAAGGGGACAGGCCCTTGTCCCAGTACATAGCCGAGTTCCGAGTGCTGGCCCAAAACACCGGTTGGAATGATATAGCCGTCAGAGGACAGTTCCGTGAGGGTCTCAACATCGAGATGCAGGAAGAAATCTCCAAGGTGGAGCCTCCAAACTCTCTTGAGAGACTTATCGACCAATGTTTACGAGCCGAAGTCCTGCTTGCCAACAAAAAACAGTGGCTCCGACGCCAGAGTGGAAGAGCAGGAGTAAAACCTCCTGCTCCCGCCAGTATTCAGCCATGTCCAATGTGGAGACCCCCGCCACCAGCCCCATACCCCAGAGAAAGCGAGGAGGTGCCGATGCAGTTGGGCAATGTGCGTCCCAGATTAGATGTTGCCGAGAAGGCCCGCCGCCAACGTATAAACCTCTGTTGGTACTGCGGAAACGGGGGCCACTTCGCCAGAGAGTGTCCAGCCAAAAGAAAGCCCGCCGCTCGTTTGGCGGCGGCGTCCTCCGTGGAGACGGAGACGGCCGAGGCGGCAGGCGCAAAGCCGGCAGGGGAAGCCAGCGACCGGGCATAGAGAGGCTCGCCAACCCGGTCAGAAACCCCACTCAAGAGCCGCCAACCGGGGTCCTATTTCTCCTAGTGGTCACCTTGTGGTCAGCGAAAAAAGGACCTGTCATGATCCATGCCATGATAGACTCAGGAGCAACAAACAATTTCATCGATAGAGAGTATGCCGACTCTCTGGGATTACAATATCACAATTTCAAGAACGCCCGGGTGGTGCAAGCCATAGATGGCCGCCCCCTAAAGACAGGTCCAGTAAGCCAATGGTCTGAACCCACCAGAATGTGGATAAGGGAACACATGGAAGAGATTTCCTTTTTTGTTACCGAGGTTCCTCACTTCCCTGTGATTTTGGGAATCCCATGGCTGACACTCCACGACCCCAGCATCTCTTGGACCAACAGAGAACTGCAGTTTGCTTCTAAATATTGCCAAAACCATTGTCTTGTAGCCAAGGTCTGCCATGCCACAGACGCTGAATCCATCATCACCTTGCCCAAGAAATACTCAGACTTTTGGGATGTTTTCAATGAAAAAGAAGCCGAGAAACTACCCCCGCATAGGCCTTATGATTGTGCCATTGACTTGGTGGAGGGGGCCCCGATCCCGCGAGGACACCTCTACTCCCTGACTGAACCAGAGCAAGAAGCTCTCAGGGAGTTCATAGAGTCAAACCTCCGCAAGGGGTTCATCAGACCTTCTCAATCCCCAGCCGCTTCCCCAGTGATGTTTGTGAAAAAGAAGTCAGGGGACCTACGCTTGGTTGTGGACTATAGAGCACTGAACAATATCACTAAACGGAACCGCTACCCCCTGCCTTTGATCTCGGACCTATTGGACCGGCTTCGAGGGGCCAAGGTTTACACCAAGCTGGATCTTCGGGGGGCTTACAATCTAGTTCGCATCAGAGAGGGGGACGAGTGGAAAACCACCTTCCAGACTAAATTCGGATTATTTGAGTCCCTAGTCATGAATTTCGGTTTATCCGGAGCTCCCACAACGTTCCAGCACTTTGTCAATGATATTTTTCAGGATTATCTAGATCGGTTCTTGATCATATACCTGGACGATTTTTTGGTGTTCTCTAGATCACAATCAGAACATGAGAAACACGTCAGAATGGTGTTAGAACGATTGCGGGATCATGGACTATATGCCAAGTTGGAAAAATGCGCTTTTGATCTACAAGAGGTAGATTTCTTGGGTTACCTTGTCTCGCCACTAGGGCTCTCCATGGACCCGGCAAAGGTTTCAGCAGTATTGGAATGGCGAGCGCCAACCAACAAGAAAGAGGTGCAACGCTTCTTGGGGTTCGCGAACTACTACCGCAAGTTCATTCCAGACTTTGCCCGCTGGTCTGACCCAATCACCAGCTGCATCTGTGGAAAGCAGCCTTTCCGCTGGACGGAGCAAGCAGAGAAAGGTTTCCAGCAACTAAAGAAGTTGTTCACGTCCCAGCCAATTCTACAGCACCCTGATCCTAAAACCCCTTTTGTTGTGCAGGCTGACGCCTCCGATGTGGCAATTGGGGCTATACTCATGCAACCAGTGGGAGAACATCTTCATCCTTGTGCCTTTTACTCCCGTCAACTAACAGCCCCAGAGAGAAATTACACTATTTGGGAGAAGGAACTTTTGGCCATAAAGGCAGCCTTTGAAAATTGGAGACATTGGTTAGAAGGGGCCAAATTTCCCATTGAGGTCCATACTGACCATCGTAATTTGGAACATCTAAGAACTGCCCGCAAGTTAAATCAGAGGCAGCAGTGCTGGGCTTTGTTTTTTGAACGCTTCGACTTCCAGATCCATTATGTAACCCCAGCTCAGACCAAGCAAGCAGACGCTCTATCACGGAAACCAGAGTATGCTGCAGGGCGCAAAGAGACTTTCAAATCCCAATTGCTGCAGCCCGAGAACTTTGCCACGCTCACAGTGGGAAACACCAAATCCACTGCAGTTGAACCAACTCCCTCTACTCCAGGACCCCTTTGTGCTCAAGAAATCAGAAACAGTCAACAGGCGGATGCCTGGGCTCAGGACCAAATTCGCCAAGGACTACGTTTTCCTTTCTCACTTAAGGATGGGTTACTTTGCTACAGAAAACACGTCTACATCCCTCCAGGACCAGGCAGAGAAAAGGCTCTTCGCCTGTGTCATGACTGCAAGCCAGCAGGGCATTTTGGACTATTTAAAACCATGCATTTGATCCTACGAGATTTTTGGCGGCCCAAGATCCGCAAGGATGTAGAAAAATATGTCAATACCTGCCCGGTATGCCAGCGTTCCAAGACAAGAAGGGAGAAGCCCTCAGGGCTACTGCATCCCCTTCCTACTCCATCTCGTCCATGGGAAATAATTTCTGCGGATTTTATCACTGACCTACCACCTTCCCTTGGATTCACCACGATCCTAGTGGTGGTGGACCTTTTTACCAAATTGGCCCATTTCATTCCCTGCGATGGCCTCCCCACGGCCAAAGAGACTGCAGATTTATTCCTTCAGCATGTTTTCAAACTACATGGATTGCCCAAGAGTTTAGTCACAGACCGTGGATCTCAATTCACCTCTCGTTTCTGGAAGGCACTACAAAAACTATTGGGCATAGACTCTCGTTTATCTTCAGCTCACCATCCCCAAACGGATGGGCAAACTGAGCGCACCAATGCCACTCTGGAACAATACCTTCGCTGTTATGTAAACTATCAGCAGGACAATTGGGCTTCCCTGTTACCTCTGTCAGAGTTTGCCTACAACAATGGTGTCCAGGCTTCAACTAAAGAAACCCCGTTCTTTGCAAACTACGGCTTCCATCCACGTTTCTTTCCTCCTGTCTTTGAAACCTCAGAAGTCCCCGCAGCGGAGGACTGGCTGCAAGAACTCACAGCGGTGCAACAACTATTGCTCCAGCAACTGGACCAAGCCAAGGAGGACTATAAACGCCACGCTGACAGTCATCGTCAGCCGGGCCCCGAGATCAAGGTAGGAGATCGGGTTCTTCTGTCCACTCGCTTTTTGCCCTCCCACCGTCCCTGCCGGAAGCTAGATGCCCGTTTCATTGGTCCTTATCCAGTGGTGGCGCAACTTAACCCCGTGACTTTCAAACTTCAACTTCCGCGCTCTATGCGCATTCATCCAGTGTTTCATCGCTCCCTGCTCCTTCCGGCGGATGGTGTCCGCCCCGATGCAGACCGGCCGGCCCCCACTCCTGTTTTGGTGGATGGGGAGGAGGAATTCGAGGTTCAGGACATTTTGGATTCTCGCTTCCACCGCCGCCACCTTCAGTATCTCATTGACTGGGTGGGTTTTGGCCCCGAAGAACGCTCTTGGGAAGACGCTTCCACAGTCAAGATAGAAGCGCTCGGGAGGCGACTCGCCGGAGCGCCAGGATAGCTGCCAGACAATTAGATGATTAAGTCTGTTTCCCTTGGGAAAGTTTAAGGAGTCCTGCATCTGGACACAGAATAGGTTTCGTTTCTTGTTCCCCAGAGAAAGTGTTCTTTGGCGGGAAAACAAGATCCTATTTAGGTGTTTGGCCTCAAAGGAATCCTTGCGGAGTCAATTCGTCAGCTTCGGAAGTAGATTGTGTGTGGACTACGCTACTCCAGTTTCCAGGACCTTGCTCTCGTTCCAGCCCTGCCTTGTTCCCCGGACCTCGCCACGGATTTCGCCACGGACCCTATTTTTGTTCCTCGTTTCTTGTTGCCTTGAATCAAGCCTTGTGTGCCAAGAATCTAGTTTGCTCTCCAGCCCTGCATCAAGTTCCATGGACTAAAGGACCTTGTCATTTCCCCTCACTTTGCTTGGCAAAGTGTGTGTTTCGGTTATTGGATTACAACTTTGGACTTTAATATCACATATTGGACATTGTTTTTCTGGACTATATTTGACCTTTCCTGAAAGGTCTACTCCTGAACTATATTCTACACTTGTTTTTACTGACTTTATATATTCCTTTAATAAAGATATTAGATAGATTCTGGCCTCTGCGCATGGTTATTGGTGCTCTGTAGCCTGGGTCCTGACAGTTGTTGAGTTTATGCTTTTATGATATTTTATATGTTTTTATGTATTAATTCATCATAATTGAAATGTATTTTATGTTGTTGTATTTTATTGTTATATTACTGGGCTTGGTCCCCATGTAAGCCACCCCGAGTCCTTTCGAGAAGATGGGGTGGGATATAAGAATAAAGTTATTGTTTTTATTAAAGTTACTCTGAATCCCAGATCCAGGACACATACCAACCTGCTTCAAAGCAACATCAAGATACATAAGAGCATTCCAGAATGGGTGGGTGGCTGCTGAGAGAACTCGTGATAATGCCTTTAAACCACCCCCTCCATCCAACTGGAGTGAAAATGCAGTCTTCACTCTGGTCAGCCTCTGCCATACAATGAGATTGAATCACTATTTCAAATGGGCCTTTCCATATACTGTTGCAGCCAGTAGAGAACACACCTAAATTCCACTGCAAAAATTAGAGCTCCTCCAGCTCTAATTCTCCCCCCTCAAAGTTATAATCATTTTATTTTATTCTTACATGATTTGTTTTTTGTTTTTTGTTGTTCTTTCTTTTTAGATTTATGTATGTGGTTCCCCCCCCCTTTCTTTTCTTTTCCAGTCATAACCTATCCCTTTGTTGTTACATCAGTCGATGGCAAACATTCACAATAAAAATTATTTTATAAAAGAAAAAACAAAAAAGGAATCTTCCATCTGTAGATTTCACAATTCACATAGAAAAAGGGAAGAAATCTACAAATATATTTATTCTTAAATTCAGGTAATTATCACATAGAAATGCTTCAATGTGTTTACTGGAAAAACAACAGCCTGTCCTTTCCCCAATGAATTGAAGCCTAGGGGGTGGGAGGATGCTGAGATTCAAAACACTTAACCTTCAAACTTAACTCTTTTTCCGTGCTGTGTTTTAAAATAACTGCAGAAACAGTACTTTTCTTAGGGGAATTGTCCCTAGAATTATATTTTCTTGTTCATGAAGGCATTGTTCCTCCTTCAGAAATGCCTCAATGAACTTGGAAATGAGAAACTAAACATCTCCATAGGATTACTGTTTGTGCATCTTTTAATTATGTGATACAAGAAAGAAAGAAGAAAGAAAGGCCAGAAGTTAAAAATGAACTTTGATCCCTCTAAATCAATCTCAGAATTTCCCCATGCCTGGATTTCATATTAACTTAGTTTTCATGGCCATGAAAACAACTTAAGAAGTCTGCTATACAATTTTGTTAACTCAAGCCAGGGATGTGTTATCTCAAGATGATGGATTCTATCTCATTTGTGGGTGATTATGTTAATATTCAAAAGGGTTTGTCGTTCTTTCAAAAAATAAACATCAATTATCCCTAAAGGATGTAGTGAAATGTCCTGAAATACTTTGTCTCGGTTAAATCAAAAGCAGCAGAACCTCAGCTCACTCAAGATAAAATGCTGCTTATGTTTTTTTTCCAGGGAATTAAAAAAAAAAACAACCCAAAATGTACTAGAAAATTAACATTGGTTCCATTAACCCAATCATATCTGGGTTTTCATTGATCATATTGTTGGTTGGATAGATCTGAAACAGAAGACTTTCCCCAAAATACATGCTTGACAGATTAAATGAAATATTGATCTGGCATCTTTTGGTGTCTGACACATGTACGTGTTCACTTATGCCAGCAGGTGGACTCTTTAATCAATATTTAACCATCTGCTTTGGGAGACAGTATGGCATAGTGCAGGCCTCTGGATGTCTGCTCCAAGAATTCCTGACCAATAGATAAGTTGGACAGGGCTCCTGGGAGTGGAAGGCTCAAACATCTGGAGGGCCACAGGTTGTGCAGGCCTGGCATGGTGTTTTGAGTGTTGGACTATGACTCTGGAGATCAGAGTTCAAATCCCCACTCAGCCATGAAAATCCACTGATGGGTGACTTTGGGCAAATCACACTCTCTTAACCTCAGAAGAAGACAAAGGCAAAGCCCTTCTGAACATGTTGTGCCAAGTAAATCCATAACAGGATCTCCATAACTTGGAAATTACTTGAAGGTATTGTCCTTTACAATTGATTGTGTGATCATCCATTTGGTTGTACAGTGTCATTTTTCTGTAACAGGTTGGCATAGCATTACTGACTAGACGTAACTCTGAAAGCATAAATTTACCCTATATGGTGCAGAGCAACAGATTTAAACTCCAGGAAAAGAGATTCTATCTAAATGTTAGGAAACACTTCCCAAGGGTAAGAGCTGTTCCACAATGGAATATGCTGCCTTGGGGCATATGGAGTCTCTTTCTCTGGAGGTTTTTAAATGGAGGCTGGATGGCCATCTGTCAGGACTGCTTTGATTGAGTGTTTGTGCATGGCAGGGGGTTGGATTAGACAGCCCTTGTTAGGGCTGTAGCCAGAAAAAAATTTCGGGAGGGGTTTTGAAAATTTCGGGGGGGGGGGGTGTGAACCCGCCCCTAGGTTCAGACCTGTCAATATCTGCTTGAGATAGTGCCTGGAGGGACTCTTAATTTTTTGTGTCTCATAGACTTGGCATGGGGGTTTGGTTAACCAGTTAAAATTCATGAGTAAACCAGGTTTTTTTTTAACCTGAAAAATTTCAGGGGTGGTTTGAACCCCTAACCCTCCGCCCCCCGGGCTACAGGCCTGGCCCTTGTACTCTCTTCCAGCTCTATGATTAACTATGGAATTGGCTAGGCTACCACTGATGATGTTTTGATGACTATCAGTTTAGATGGATACAGATCATAATGTTTATATATTTTTGCTGCAGGAGCAAAGACATCATGCCTCTGAATTCCAGGAACTGGGAAGTAACATCAGAAGTGGGCTTCTGGACTTATGGACTTTAACATGCATTTGCATGCCATAAAAAGCAATGTCAGAAAAATTAGAAACCTGGTTTAATACAGACTCTTCTTATAATCCCTATGTCTACATGTTGCTATCTTTCACATCGGGCCTCAGGTTTGTGGACCACAACTTATGCACTCTTGCACTAGAACTCTCTGAAATAGAATTCTACAGAATAGCCAGCAATTGTAGGAAGGCAAACAGAAAAGCTAAAGCTCAAAATGAGCTCACACTTGCTAGAAATAAATAAATAATAAACATTTTAGCAATTATCAGAGCAAGGGAGAAAACAAGGAAATAGTTAGGCAACTGCATGAAGAAGAAGATGATATGCTAACAGGAAACATAGAGAAGGCAAAACTATACAACACCTTCCTCTAACACCCCACCCCCCATTCTGTCTGGTAAAAAGAGAGCAAATTAAACATTAAGGAGAATGCAACTCAAATAGGTAAAGAGGTAGGAATGCCTGACCACTCAAAATGAATTCAGGTGTCCAGAGTTGGAAAAACTAAATTCAAGGGTGCCAAAAGAAATGACTCTTGTAATCTCAGAGACACAATCACTTTTAGAGATCTTCAGAAACAGGCAACAGATTGGAGAAGGACAAATTTGGCAACTAAGAACTAGTCATATTGACATCAATACATAAAAAGGTTTTTCAAACAGATTATAAAACAGTCCATCTGTGTGCACATGAAAATAAACATGGTGATTAGTAAGGGCATCATCAGACGGTTGGGGGGAAAGTGGAGGTAACCATCCTCCTTTGTTCCCTACCATCTTTCCCCATCTTCTGGGATGGCCAGTCACCTCATGTTCTTTCCCTGACTTCTGCCTGCCTTTCCCCATTTTAAGATATTTGGAGTTGGGTAACACTCAACTCCTGAAGAAGGCTTTAGGGATCCATTTCCATGTGCTGCATAAATGGAGCCCCACAGAGTCCCACCAGAAGTGCCTTTATGCCATGTGATGGCCTCCATGGAGCTCCCATGAGGCTCCATTTCCACAGCACATGGAAATGGATCCCTAAAGCTGTCTGATGAGGTCTTAAGAGCCAGCATAAGTTTCCAAAACATGATTTATGCCAAACTAATTGTATATAGAGAGAGAGTTCAGTGAGGCTTCTGATAAAATCACCCACTATATTCTTTCAGACAAACTGACCAAATGTTGCTTAGACAATGTTATTTCTGAATTGATTTGTACATGGTGGACAGATGAAATCCAGATAGTACCCAATAATGGAATCTCTTCATCCAGGAGAGAAGTGACTGGTGGGGTGCCACAAGGATCTGCCCTTGTTCAGTATGTTTATAAATGACTTGAATGATGAGTTAGGTAGCATGCTTATCACATAAAATACTGTGTCTAGTTCTAGATATTGCTAGTCAAGAATGATATTGATAAAATGAAATGTGTGTGAAGGAGGGCAACCTAAATGGGAAAAGGCTTGGATCCTATGAATAATAGTTTAGATATGTTTATGTGTAGCTTGGAGAAGAGAAGCTTGAGATGTGATAGTCATGCAGATACATTCCTAATACCAAGATATGGCATCTTCTTAAAAAAGAAAGAAGCTTAGCAAAGATTAGTGAAGTTACCACAGTTTCATTTGGACCCTTTTACAATACACAGTTATAGCACTGAAATCTCGTGGTTTTCAGTTCGGTGAGGTACTAGAAAGCTGTCTGTTTGAGAAATCTCAGCATTCCACAGTAACCATGGAAGTTAAAGTGGAAGCTTAGTGCTGTAATTGTGTAGTGTGAAAGGCCCTTTTGTTTTGCAAGAGAAGCAGAAGATAAAGGCATGAATGTATATGCATGTTTGTGTATGGAGGCGGCATGGTGTGAATCATTTTCCTCTGTCTGAGGACCACAAAAATGGCCTTGAAGTCCCTCCTATATTTTGTGCAACTTATGGGCAGATAATTAATTAATATGCTGTGATGTATGGTTGTTGTGAGCTGCATATTAAGCATATTATATAAATCCCAGGAATGGCATTATCCAACTTCAAGGGATTTCAGGAGTGGGTATAAAAATCTTAATGTTCCATCTTTAGGATGAGAACACTGGCAATATATATATATATGTATTTCTTCTTAGTAACAGCCCTGAAGGCTGCTTGCTTGTAGACTGACTAATTACCAAGTTACATTAGCTTCTAGCTTGCAGATATGCTTTGGTGTCAACTGTTATGTAAGGTTTCAATTAACTGACATTTAGAGGCCAGTGTCTGCACCTAGCAAGGGCACATGACAATCCTATTAATAAGGGTTTACTTCAACCTTTCGGTATCATGTAATTTTACCCTCCCTTTCCCAGATAGAAAATGAGAACTGATTTCTCTGGAAACATACTTCTTTTCCTAAGCATTGTTGAAGAACCAACGTTTCCAAATATTGAGAGACAAGACCCTAATCTGACAAGCAGAAAGGCATTCTGTGGAAAATGTGTCAACTATCACATAGCTTCTGACACAGGCCAAATTTGAAAAAGGGGACTACCCATCTTTATGGAATATGAATCAAATTCTATGTACAGTGTTGTAGTCAAAAACATTCCTTCACTCCTTTCAATGGATGAATAGATCTTAATGCTATATGAACGAATGTGTCTCCATTGTTATATTTGTGAATATGCAATTTACAATTTTGACACCTATATGGCTAGTGATAATGGGCAAAATCTCGCTGCTATTTAACTCATAGGTTTTTACACCAAAATGATTGAACATTTGTGCCTGGTATGTATGCATTTCAGGGATGTGGAAGCAGGTTTATATATAGGATTCATATGAGATGCACATGAGGTGTGCATTTACTTGTATTAATTTACATGATGTTCAACACAAGCCTCACATAGCATAATCGATGTGTAGTGCTACATGTGGATGTTTGCATTACCACATGGAGAGATTTACACTGATAACCCTAGTGCAGGAGGATCTTGGTCAACATTTTCATGGGAAGCCATGAGAATATTTCAGTCTAACCTGATCATAAAGTAGTATGTGATACAAACATTAATACAAAGATCAGAACCATTCAGCTCTTCCACTACTTTTCCTTCGGTAGTGATGTCTGCACAAACATAGATACATACATGTGTGTGTTTGTGCTTTTATACCTTCCTTTGAGTGTTTTAGACGCATTAAATTTTAAATGTATCTTGTTTTATTATTTAGTAGTGTGGCTGTTCTTCAAGGTTTACAGAGAAATCATTCCTACATGTCCATCAAGCATAAATATACACCTCTTCGAATACCAACCTGTTAAGGACATACACAAATGTACACCCACTTTATGTCTGTGTCTGCGTATGGTTTTGTTGTTGCTGTTACAGAGGTTAGTATTCTCTTCCACCCTTCCAAATGACCAAAGCGCACCCTAGGACTCACAGGGCATTGCTGATGGATAGCATTGGTACTGGAGAAACAACTGTCTATGAGCTAAATATTACCACTGTGTCTAGCTGTGGCATATAGCTAGATGTTTCTCTGATCCCACCCTCCACTCTCTACCAGGCACAGAATAGCTGTTCAGGGGCATTATCCCAGCACAACCATGAGTCCTGGGCATGGGGATAGACCAGAATTCTTTTTTCTCCTGGCAATAAGTCAGTGATGGAGATTGTTGCAATGTGGCAAAATTGTACACACTGGAGGAAATCTGAAGGTTTTTTTAAAAATTTAGAATGCTAAATCCATATACAATCAGCATATATTTTTTTAAAAATTCTTATGACCATCAATTTAGTAGGCTTGTGTTATGAGAGGGCTAAAAAACTACAGACACAACTCAAATGAGCAATTTTACAGAGCCCCTTAAGCTTAATTTGCCATTTGATATATGCTATCTCACTCTAAGTGCATGTGTACATGAAGTCATATGTTGATATATGATCTCCCATAGAGCCAACATAATGCAGAAACAGACGTCGTCTGCAAAAGAGCATTATATCATTTACGCATATCCCAATGATGGTGTGTGCCATGTGATTTAGAACTGAAGCACAGGTGGCAAGAGGACTTCTTTTAATGTGTTGGCTCTAAAGGTTACTCTTTGAAAACCAACTGTCTCTTGAGCAAAAGGATGAAAGAAAAGGCACACTCCAGCATCCCAAAGGAATAACCAACAATAGCGCAACTTCAAAGGCCATTGTAGCTATGCCACTATACACCAGGGAACATAGTATCTATCTGCAAATCAAAAGAAAGATGAAAGATGAATTTGTTGCTACATGGTAATTCATATATTACTATAGTGAACTGAAAAAATTGTAGGGCGTTACCATAAGAACTCTCAATTTACATAACTGCTAGATTAAAATTATCTCTGCCATTTGGGGATGGGGGATTTTTCTGGAGACTGACTCTCTCTGTGTTCCCTTCCTTCCCTCCCCTTAGATGCAATATTGCTTTGAGATAAGATAGGATAAAAGTGATTTGTAAATCTTATACATGAATTACTGTATTATGAATATTTTGCTGTGTTGTTCTTTTGTAGCTCTGTTACTCTCTCCAAAATGTAGACAATGTAAATAGAGAATGTTTATAAACTCTTTAATAAAATACCAACAATGGCAACAACATGCTTTCCAGAAGGTTACCTGGGTCAGTCAGATGCAGCCAGACAACTATGAGGCTTGTGGTACCTTTAAATACTGCATTCACTGTTTGTGAGAATTGCAGTTGTGTAGCATTTTTATCTTTCGGGTGGAAGTGTTGGATTGCTGTTATTGATGTAAAGATAAGCTGCAAATTTATTCCAATCAGAGTCCCAAGTGTAAATCAATAATTCATCCATCTGCATCTTCTTGCACTTTGCAGGCTATCCCAAATGAAATTAATGGCTGCACATGGCAGAATGACTCCACCACTGCCCCTGGGACAGTGATTACATTGCTCTGCAAATGACATAACGTCCCCATGGTCCAGTTTCCTGGTTACAGAACAGAAGTAAATTTATGCTTAATATTAGCAAGAAGATTGACGAGTGCTCTTAAAGTCTCCCACATCAGAAACTTCTTGGCCTGAAGTATATTTAGCTTGGCATTGTCTAACATAGGAATAGGCAATAAGTAGACCAGAAATGACTGCTATATCTCTGGTTGATCTCCAGTGGATCACCAAGGATCTAACAACTCCCAAAAGACAGTAAAAACCTTGAGTGACAACGATTCGAGAGTATTGAGCTACTGTTTATTAGGGTTTTGGCCGTTTAAGCCACTGTAATCAGAGCCATCTCTAGGTATTTTTCAAGTGTAGGCGAACAGAATTTTGGCGCCCCCCCCCCCCAAACCAAACACTGAAAAATAAAAGCGTTGGATAAGCGAAAATGTTGGATAATAAGGAGGGATTAAGGAAAAGCCTATTAAACATCAAATTACATAAAGATTTTACAAATTAAGCACTAAAACATCATGTTTTACAACAAATCAACAGAAAAAGCAGTTCAATACCTTTTGGAAGCAGGCCGCAGGAGACAGGAGTTGCCTCGATGGTGCCCCCAACAAGATGGCGCCACAGGCAACTGCCTAGTTGGCCTGGAGGTTGAACCACCTCTGCCTGTAATCATGCCTCAATGCAATGTAGGTTTGATATGTTTCATATATTTTAATATATTTTAAAATGTTTTAATATGTTTTAATCACTTGAAGGACTATTTTAATTGATATGGTTGTGTTTTATTGATACTGTTATTATCTGAATCTTCCATAGTTTATATTGCCACAGTTTGTAAGCCGCCCTGAGTCTCCTTTTGGGGCTGAGTAGGGCAGGGTATAAGTACAGTGAATAAATAAATAAATAAATAAATAAATTGTCCTGCCATATTGAAGATGAAAATGGAGCAAGTTTGTTTTCTGCTGCTCCAGAGACTAGGACACAAAGCAATGGATTCAAAGAACAGAAAAAGAAATTCCACTTAAACATTAGAAAGAATATTCTGGTAGTAAAAACTTTTTAATAGTGGAATATATATTGCCCTGGAGTGTGTTGGACATTTTAAAACAAAAGTTGGATGGCAATCTCTCAAGAGTGCTTTGATTGTGGTCTCTTCAAACACTTCCTTAGATAGCATGCTAAAAAGTATGTTTGTGTGGGAAATGACTTGTAAATGTCCTTCTGTCACTAATCCCAGAGAGAATCAGAGTGATGTAATGGTGTGAGCATTGGACTGTGACTCTGGAGACTAGAGCTTAATTTCTGTTCAACCATTGAGACTGGATGACCTTATGAAAGGCACACTTTGTCATAGAATCATAGAATCATAGAATCATAGAATAGTAGAGTTGGAAGAGACCACATGGGCCATCTAGTCCAACCCCCTGCTAAGAAGCAGGAAATCGCATTCAAAGCACCCCCGACAGATGGCCATCCAGCCTCTGCTTAAAAGCCTCCAAGGAAGGAGCCTCCACCACAGCCCCGGGGAGAGAGTTCCACTGTCGAACAGCTCTCACAGTGAGGAAGTTCTTCCTGATGTTCAGGTGGAATCTCCTTTCCTGATTTACATTTCATTCTGTTAAATGCTGCAGCACAGAGATATAGCTAGAAGATGGGTTTGTGGCTGTATCTCATCTAGAATGATTTAGGGATGTGTCCTGCTGAACACCAAGAATGCTTAGTTCTGAGTAAACATAAATAAGATTGGAGTTTAAGACTGAAAATGCTACTTAATATCTGAATTTAACTTGAAGAAGTCACAATGCAACTTGGTTAAGTTCATACACAGGCTATAGTAAATTACAGAATTGATTAAACATCAGATTACATTCAATACATTTCAGACCCTGAAACTTGACAGCTACTGATTAGATAGCACCCAAGTATCTTTGACCCCACTGTCCTTTAATTGAAGAGCATTTATTTTTGATAGAGACGTCCCATTGCTCAAATGCGATATCCATAGCAGCATTGATTTTCCCCTCCTTGTTTAGTTGTTGTGTTTTGTTGATGGCAGTTCACTGTTGATGAAAAACTCTGCTGCTTTGCTCCTAGCAGTGTAGATTTTTCTTGTTGTTGCATTACTTTGAGGTTTCTTGTCTGAGCTACCTCAAAATTGCAACTGATTCAATTGCCACTCATGAAGATAGCTTAGCATTCTGTCAGGAGACCAAGGGAACTCTTTTCTTGGCACCCTGACCATGGAAGAGCTAATACACCAGATGTCTGAACTTGTGCTTCCTCTATTACTGAGCAGGATTATTATCATTATGATGTCTCACCAGTAGGATAAAACTAACCTGGACTAAATAAGACCTTGGATAGTTCTATTGATATAAAATCCATGTAATTGTGTACAGTGATCCTGTGTTCTGCTTACTTCACATCTCAAACTCTTTACTGTTATGTCCCAAATCATAATAAGTAGAACCTTTGAAGGGAAATGCATACCACCTATTACCTAAGTCTTACACACTTAATTTAAATGCCATGGAATTATATGTATTTTATGCTTGATATTATTGGAGACTATCATGGAATGAAATGTAAGTATATCATTGCCTCGTAATCCTTGGAAGAAAGGGGACCACTGACCACTTATTATGGGGCCAATCCAGTGTGGCAAATGCCAGATTGACTTAGATGGCCACCCTTATTCTACTCATCACGGCAGGCAACAGGCATTACATGAATTGTGCCAGTTGATCATCTCCTGGAGTGATGTTAGTTGGAGGACCAGATCGATGTGGGAGAAGGGAGGCAAAAGAGCATTGCATAACATTGCTAACTGCACAGCAGCTCATTGTGGCTTCTGTCACATAACTGATTGAACAACTGTAGGATCCAATGTATCTGTTGGCCTATATTGATAGTTAACTGTATAGGAGCAAGGCCTAAATGTCTCCCTTTCTGTGGGAGGAGCCAGTACATGAAACGTACATGTCTGCAAATTGTCCTGTTCTCATGAGTATAGTACAGGAATATGTTGAGGTGTTTTCTGGGATACTGAATTATGGTTTTAAAAATAATCTCAACAGTGATCAATTTACCATCCATGGATGAGGAATGCTTTTAGAGGTCCTTCTCCATCGTGGCCCCCCCGGCTCTGGAACTCCCTCCCCAGGGAGATTAGGCAGGCCCCTACCCCCCTTATTTTTCGGAAGAGCCTGATAACTTGGCTCTTCCAAAAGGCTTTTGGCGACTGTTTGGGATTGCCCTCTTTGTCCATTCTATTTTTATAGTATTTTACTCCTTAGCCGTATATAGTCTTTAGGTGTATGCCTCCTCCAGCACTTTAATGGGATAATAGTCTTTGGTACCTACTTCTTTCGTAATCTGTACCGTACAAAACTATTTGCACTTTTCTGGCCCACTACCCCTTTTAGGAGCCAACCCAGGTTTTTATCAAAGTGTGTTTATTGTTTATTGGTATATGTGATTTTATTTGTTTATGATTTGTTTTTATTGTTGAGTTTTATATTGCTTATTGCCTGGGCTTGGCCCCATGTAAGCCACCCCGAGTCCCCTCGGGGAGATGGGGCGGGGCATAATAATAATAATAATAATAATAATTATTATTATTATTATTATTATTATTATTATTATTATTATTATTATTATTATTTTATGACACAGCAAACAAGATAGATATGCTGGATATCATATCACAAAATCACAAGTCGAACACTTCCCAAGTGTCTAGAACTGTGTGATGTATTTTCGGATGATGCGCACAGATCCCAGCAGGGTGGCCTTTTGCAGTTGGCAGATCGTAATTTTGTCAATGTCTATTGTTTCCAAATGCCGGCTGAGATCTTTTGGCACGGCACCCAATGTGCCCATCACCACCGGGACCACCTGCACTGGTTTCTGCCAGAGTCTTTGAAGTTCAATCTTGAGGTCCTGATAGCGGCTGAGTTTTTCCTGTTGTTTTTCGTCAATGCGACTGTCACCTGGGATGGCGACCATCATGATCATCATCATCATCATCATCATCATCATCATCATTATTATTATTAGACCAGTTCAACTATGAACTCAGTAATTTTCTTGCAGAGGGATTGGGAAACGCAAAGCATGTACCATTCTGATTCATTGTAATATTATTAGAATCAAAATAGAATTCTGAAATGCTTTGGAGCAGCCAGGTATCCTAAGGCAGCTGATAATTAATATAGCTGATAATAGCTGATAATTAGTGCAGTTGTAATATGTCATTTACATCCTTATGGGATTTACAATAAAATAAAAGGTTTTGTGGGAAATCAGTTAAGAGCAGCAGGTACAGTGGAAAATATATATTTTCCAGTTGTTCCAAGGCTAAGCCAAAAAGGAACAAAACCCTCTTTTATCTCTCTGTGGCAGTGACTTGAAATGACAATTTGATCTCTCAAATATTGCAGCTTTCACCTGTGACATTTCCTTCACAACCAGCATTTGTTCCTGCTCTTTATTTCCTACTGAAATAGCATTTATTCTGACTTACAGATATTCTTTTGTGGCTGCTATTCCTGTTATGTCTGTCACCTCAGAGAATGTATTCCTTCCATTTATAAAAAAAAAAATGTCACCCTTGGAATGTATTGTATTTTTACATTTGAGACCTCCAATTGTGAAAAACATAAAGACATATACAAAATTTATGCTGAGCCCAAAACAAATTAAAGCAAGGGGGGGAGGGTTAACTGTTAAATAGTATGCTTTATAAGAACTATACCAGGCTGTGGAAAATTTACCCCTCCACATGTGTTAACCAACAATTCCCATCAGGCCTATTTGATTTGACCAGGAATATGGGATTGTGAGAACTATAGTCCAAACTATCTGAATGACCAAAATTCCCCCATCTCTACATTAAACCAAGTGTCATCTATATATGTGCTTTGCCATTGCAAGCATACATAATAGGAGTCCCATTGTATTAATAACCAGTCTGATGTGTTCAACATCCTGTTTCTCCCAAAAAAGGTCAATAGAATCTGGAAAGCTTCACAGTCAGAACACTCATTGTTTCATAGCAGAAGATACTGAGTAGCATAGTTCTTTTGAAACCAGGAGATTTTATTGTTGTGCCTGCTATCTGTTAATTTCATAAATGACCAATCCTACTGTCTTAAGAATGGGAAAGTTACTTTTTGGGCTGCTGGTGGGATGATTCTGAGGCTGTATAGCAACTAACTTTTGCAATTCTTATCCTACTATTTGTAGAAGTAGTAGAAGTCTTCCTATAATCCTTGCCTTGGTTTACATGTACTCCTGCATCTACTGCCTGAGATGTTTGTCCCTTTTGGTGTTATGGTGGGAAAATCATTAAGGACTCCATGATGTGAGAAGGCGTTGCTTCACCTAGCAATTCTGTCGTCATCTTGCTAAATCTTCATTACAGCACTGGGATGAACTGTCCATAAGCAAGACCACTTTGAGAAGGGACAGTCACTTCTCCTCCCTAGAAGATTTATGTAAGTGTTCTTTAGCTGTGGGCCAAGGAGGTTTCCATCAGTCTTCACGTTATGGGCAACTGTGTGATGTTTAATATGTTTTAGTGGTTGCTTTTAATGAATATATTTATTCTGTTGGATGTATGTTTGTATGGCATTAAATTGTTGCCTATATATGTGAGATACTCTGACTCACCTATGGGGTGAGAAGGGCGGGGTATAAATATGGTAAATAAATAAGTAAACTACATCATTATTGTAAACTGGTAAGAGAACTTGTTCATGTAGGATATTCTTGAAGAAATCACAAAATGCTTTTTTAATATAAAAGGATAAATAGAGCATTTATTAACACTTTTTTGCAGCAACGAAAGTGACACAGTCCACGTCTTCTCACAGCAAAAGCTATGGCCACATTTTACATCACTTTGAGGCACAAAGCAAAATATATAATTGATTTGTTTCTCCAGGTCAAAGTATGGTTCACTTTATTAATTTCATTTAATAATAATTTAATAAAAGAAGAAGAAGAAAAAAACAACAACCCACGATGAGTTGTTTATTGCAGTAGCAGGGCCTTCAAATACTAGCAGAATACAAGGAGCAGATCAAAAAAACCCAAAATGGCTCTCTAACATATAATGATGGTTGTTTCATTGGAGTTGGGAAATGGATACTTGTTAGAGCATTAAGTGGTCTGATCTTATAAAGAAGTTCATTGATGACTGGTCTGGTCTGTTTTGCATTATTTAATATTTATTATCCCAACTCTTCCATGGATCTATAACAAGCTCAGTAGTGACAGTAACAAAGAGATTAAAAGAGCATGCACTCAGGAGTGCATGGCACTTATTGCTTGGTACACTAACATTGCAACTCTTTCCAAAATTTACTTCAAAAACACAAGGCTTCGATAAAGAACTATTTTCTCAGGCTTCTTGAGCACTTCTGTGAAGATAGGAAGTCCATTCACACAGAAGGATGAACATGCTCCAGGAGGCCCTTTCATTGTAACAAATGGAATTCTTGATCAAGGCAAAAACTGCAGTCCACTGACCATAAAACCAATAGCTTCCATTGATCTCAATGAATCCAAATTGTAGTTGAGCATTGTAGAATTATATATTTCCTACACCCAGACCTGGTTATATGCTACTTTTGGCTCACCATGAAGATTGTTGCTCATATTCAGTGCCCATAATAATTCTATTTATTTGAAAGACAAATACACTTTTTAAAATTCAGAAATCTTTAAAATAGTACTATTTTCTATAATTATACAGTATCTTCAATAAACTATGACTTTATTTATATAATTGTGGCACAATATCTGAAAATATTTAACAAAAAACTATCCAAAATTAAACAAATTTATTGTCCCTTTCTTGCATTTATTTCAAAACTGGCTTCAAAAGAAATACATCCGGTTTGTTCAAGGGCTACTAGTTTTCTGCGGGATATTTTTCTTTGGATCTGTTTGAGTGATAATTCAATTCTAATGGCCAGTAGTATATCAATATTCCTTAATTCTGAATAAGTTATTTAACATTTTGTGCGGTAGGTCAGACTAAATGCAAGGTTATACTGGTTGGCATATGTAGGGAAGAACATGACACGTACAATAATTGTACGAGTTGCACATAATAGAAATAAAGTATTTGTGCCTTAAAACATTCAGGAAAAACAACCAGTTAAGTCATCTATCACAGAGTAGCCTGCAGCATATAATCACAATAACTATACATTATATCTTAAATTTTTCTGTGAAGTCCCAATTCAACTCCCTTAAAAGGAAACTGAATTGAGAGTGTAAAACAGAAGCTTATTCTCTAAGAAATCCTGGTCGTTGACCAACCGTACATTGGCTTACATTGTACCAAGTAAACATGGATAACTTCACACCATCAATTTTATGACCGCTTTCAATATGGTGTAACAAATATGTAAGTGCATTTTAAACAATCAAGTAGATTTGGCTTTTTAAACGGAATAGTTGATGTCCCAACTTTGTTGGTAGTTGTGCTTTGATCCTTAGTTATGAGCCTTCAACTCATTTATACTGCAAGTATCTAGTTTCCTTTGTAAATTTGACCAGATTAATCCTTAAAACTCTATAGAATGGAGACATTCAAATGGAAGTGATGAGATGTCACAAACTCATACAGATTGCACTTGAATGCTTTTTTAGGTTTTTACAGTAAGACTGTTTTGACTGATATGTGTTTACATGTTTATACCACATTTGTGTGTGAGGGGTGCAAACAATCACAATGAATAAATCACAAACACTACAAAATATATCCAATATAGGCTGTTATGAATAATCTTCTCCATCCTTATAGCTATATGAGTCTTGTGCTTCTTCTTGTACAAATTCTTCTTTCTTCTCCCAACCGTTTGGCCAACCACCATTGACCTGGGTCATAGCACCATAAGATTTAGTGGTACCATAATTTACATAATTCTGAGTAATGTCCCCTGTTTCTTCATCAAGTTCATCTTCATGAATAAAGCCACATTTCTCATCACTTGTTTGTTCTGGGTCTGCCCATGGCTGTTTCTCTCCAGAAGCAAATATGCCATAGAATATGACTCCCCCGTAATGGACCAAAGCAGCTATAAGAAAGACATACTGCCACTCTTCACGTGTCTATGAAGGAAAAGATCTACGTATCAGACATTTATCTGAACTTTAAATATTTTTACATCTGGTCAACCATCAGCTTTGGTTATACGAACAGGGTTGATTTTAATTGTAGACTTAAAACTTCTGAAAGGACATGGTTGGCCATCCCTACTGTAAATCTTACATTATCCTCTTAATTATCATTTAAATTAGCATTAAAACTTATCTGGCTGTTTTAAAAGCATGACAAAGTTCACATTTAACCTGTCATTGGTTCTCCTTCAGTACTATAATGTAATCTTAGTCTACCAACTATAACTATTACTTCTGTTAGAAGTTTGTGAAGGAAATCTTTGTAGTTGCGGGAGTTGAAAAATATAATTTAGGCCATAAAAGATAGTAAGAATAAGAACATCTTCAAAAACTCTGTTTTATTGCACATGAAACAGGATACAGACAAATGTTAGGGTAAATTTATACAAAAAGAAGACAGCTATTATTCTCTATATAATGCTCATCCTATAGTTCTCAGCAATCCTAGCTAGAATGAGAACAGAAATTATGGAAGTTGTAATCCAAAAATATATGGAAGACTACAATTGCCCACCATTGATTTATGAGAAAACCTATAGGCCTTTTTTCAAGAATAGAATGATATTACCATTATGGAAAAGTTAATATTCATTGACCTTTGGTATGGTGAGAACATAATGTGAATTTATTCTGTTAACTGGCCCTAAATTAATTCTCCCCCCCCCCCCCGCCCAATAATTATTTCCAGCGAATTGAAAACTGGAATGTGATGAAACTTGCCTTGTTCTTTGTCATTGCTCCAACAATGATTGGACACACCATTCCAGACAATGTACCAACTCCATTTGATATCCCCATTAAGATGCTGGCATATCTTGGGGCAATATCTAAGTGGTTAACGTTGAATCCTGCAGTACAAAAAATATATTTATAAGCTATTCATCTGAAAAGATGGTGCATTCCTTTCATTTGTTTTTTCTTCCTGATTTGCCTTTTCACAGATATTATTTGTTTTTTCAACTTGCACTTGGTCTTGTTTGTAATCTTATGTTCAGCTCTTGTTTTTGTTAATTGTGATGAAATAGTGGTATCAGTTTTAAAAAGGTAGCTTACCAGATATAGCAAATCCACTGAAACCCACAGCGAGCACTAAGAAGGAAATAGCCACACCTCTGGTATGAGAATATCCAACCACCAAGAGAAGAGTTGCTTCCATGCCAAAACCTTGGGAAAAAATAATATTAAACTTGCTTATTGTCCTTCGGTATGTATTAAAACTATAGGCAGTGTGCCTCCAATGAACCTTAGGAAACATTCTCTTATGGAAACATTCTGGATTACTCTGACAATTGTCTGAGTAATCCCAAAGAAGTTGTAGCTTGCTTATTTTATGCTCAAGCAACAGCATTAGAATATTATAAGGTGAGTTGCCAGGTTGTTCTTATGAACTGAGTTCACACAATTCAGATACTGTAAGAAGGAGAAATACTGTTGTAATAAATATATATTTCTCAAAGCAGGATTGCTCCTTCTTATTGTGAATTTCTAAGAAAATGTAGTCAAGAAATGGAAAAACAACTAAACATTTAGATATATAGAAAATGCACATTTTAACTGGGTTTTTTTTCTAGTTTTGAATATCTACTTGAGCCTAGAAAATCATTAAAGGTTAAAACAGAACTATCTGTCTATCTATCTGTGTTCTCCACATTTCTCTTGCAATAACTAAAGACTTAATCACACAAGGCTGGTATAGTGCAATTACAACAAGATAAAAGTGGCTTCAGATTAGGCTTACTGCACAGCATCATATCTCTGTTGTAGTTGCATTGCACTTAAATTGTGTGTGGATTGTGTCATGACATTGATGGGGAAAGCCCAGCCAATGAATACAACATTGTTCTTCTTCTGTCACTGTTCCTTGCACAATAATTTCATTCCACTGTAGTCCCAATATTGTGAGACAAAAGAAAGTTTCCTGAAAACCCTGAAACTGTGTAATTGCACAATCTTGTAAAATAGGGAAGGTAAGAGAAAATAGAAAAAACACACACTCTGTAAGCAATGTGTATGGGAAACACAAATAGAATGCAAAACCATGAGGAAGACTGATTTCAGGAATTTACATTAATAAATTGCCAACATTGCATAATTGTGGCAACGTATGGGATGTAGGTATAGGATGTTCCCATTCATTTAAATAACATGATGTTATATGAGGCTAGTGTAATAAAGTCCTAAAGCAAAAGTGTGTGTGACTGTAGATTGTTATCTGGGAATCTTATACTATAAGGATCTTAAGATACGTTTTGAATATTTTCATATTCTGCAGTGGCTTACCTCCACAGTTCATTATTTTTCGGACAGCAGTCGTTGAAAGAATTTGTTTGCTTCTTAAATAGTCTGCAATTTGTCCTCCAATGGGCACAATAATAGTCATCACTAAATGTGGCACAGCAGATAACATTCCCACCTAAATTTAGAATAAAAACATTTATAATCAAAGCTTCTGGACATTTAGGAGCAAGGGGAAGAAATCAACAATTTAACCATGTACCTGAGCTTACATAAAACTTTTAAAGAAGTGAGATCTAGCTAGCAGAAGGAGCTTTTGACATAGTTTGGAGGTATGGGTTGGATAACTTTCAGCGCCTGGTGAGGGGCTTCAAGGACAACAAAAGTGGAGATCAGTGGTTGTGTACAGCCTGCAGGGCATGATTTGACCACCCTTTCTCTAAGTATTCCTATTGGCCTGGTGTCAGTGGAAGGCAGTGGTCATTCCTTATCAGTGTTGAAACAAAATTCACTATTGGTGTAGTCAGCTTCTGGGCATGGGATGGTAGCATCAGTGTCTTGTCCTTTGCTTCTGATGTCAAATAGTGTAGAGCAATCTATGATTCCCTCTTGATTAGACAAAGTATTCATTAGAATTTGGATTCATCCACCTCAAACCTTGCTATCACCAGACATATATGCTTATTTTTATATTTTAAAAAAAGTAGGTAAAGGTTTTCCCCTGACATTAAGTCCAATCATGTCCACCTCTGGGGGTTGATGCTCATTTCCATTTCTAAGCCGAAGAGTCCATAGATACCTCCAAGGTCATGTGACTGGCATGACTGCATGGTGCACCACTATCTTCCCGCCAGAGCGGTACCTATTGATCTACTCACATTTGCATGCTAGGTTGGCAGAAGCTGGGGCTAACAGCGGGCACTCACTCCGCTCCCCAGATTGAAACCTGCAACCTTTCTGTCCACAAGTTCAGCAGCTCTGTGCTTTAACATGCTGCATCACCAGGGGCTCCCAGTTTTATATATATTTTTATGTATAATATTTTTATATTATTGCTGGGTAAAATCACAAAGGAGTATTTGGACCCACCCACATTTTGTCCTGCTTGGGCTACCTCTGGCTTTTCATTTTGTATTATTTTGGAAAGTATTCTATAAATGCCATCCATGCTGTACAAAAGTTTCCATGGCAATTCTTAAATAACTAAGAAATGCAGATAATAGCTGGTGGAACTACTTCAGTGGTTTCCATACCAGGTGCAATTAATCTCCTCTTGATTTTATTCCAGTGCTTAAAGAAGCTATCCAAAGTGCTGAACCTACTTTAGGGGTTGTTTCAGCACCATTTATATTTTCCTCATCACAAACCTTTCACAGGCCTAGCTAGAAGGAACATGAGATAGTACCTTCTCAGTGGCCTCCCCTTGACTTTAGAACTTTCTACATATGCGGCTAGTATGGCCCTTTCCTAGTGTCCTTCCCTTGAGAGGCAAAAACCTACTTATTTGGGCAAGCTTATAGAATTCTATGTTCTAAAGGAAAAGGTTATTTGAATGTTGACCGTTTACATATTTTTATTATATTGAAATCATATTAATTTGTAATCTACTATCAGTCTATCTTGGGAGGAAATGTGGGATAAAGATAAAGAAAACCGCACCAACCAACCAACACCAACATTGGAATATCACTCAGACCAGATTCACTGCACCCTTGTCATGGGAACCACTGGCATCTATGTACAAAGCTCTATAATTATCTGACTCCATTTGCTTTGTTATTATAATACCTTGCTTATTTCAAACCCAAACACTTCTTCAAAGTAAGCTGGCTGACTAATGAGCAGCAGGTAGAAAGTCCAACTTCGACAGAAGTTTGCCACAATTATTGCATAGACAGGCATAGAAGTAAAAAATTTTCTCCATGGAGTCTTGTATTTCTGAAATAAAAGAAGCAGTGTTTCATCAGTTTTCATGCATTTTTGATAGGTCACTATGCAAATTATCTCAGGCTTTGAGACATCAAATAGGTCTGACTGTGTGCATTTGTTCATGTGCTTTGGATGTGATTTTCCTGCTTCTTGGCAGGAGGTTGGACTAGATGGCCCATGAGGTCTCATCCAACTCTATGATTCTAAGATTCTATGTGGTTTGTTCCACTTGCATATATAAGAACAATCTGAAAGTTCATAAGCATTTGGATAACCAGAACATGACAGAAAAACACAAAGGTGTGGGCACGTGTGTATGGCACACAGTAAAAGTTAGTTCAAAACCCCTAGTATTTCTATGTTACTCATACAAATTATAATTGTAACATTACCTTTCACATTTTAAGGACTTCACAGTTTTGTTATTTAATGCTACTACCTGAACTTCCTCTTGTTCACTGAGCAAAGTGGTACTCACAAAAGCATATTTTCCCCCACTTCTTTTTTAATATAGCAAAGGATTTAGATGGTGCATATACAATATAGACAATATTTATTTTCAGATTATCCCCTGCAACTGATGGTGTAATTTCATCCCCCCACACCAGATGTGAAGACACAGAAATCTAAATGGTAGCACAGTTCTTACTTCCATTGCTCCTAAAAGATTGGCACTCTCTCCAATGCTCTCTTCTATATATCTGCGCTCTTCATCTGAAATTGTTGGATGTTTTGCAGGACTCTCATATGAAACCAAAAGCCAAAACATGTACCAGAAAATGCCAAAGCTCCCTGTCAAAAATAGAAAGAAAGAATTAATTTATGCTGAAATCCTCTGAAGAAAGATCACACAAAGAGATGAGCATTTCACATGGGTGCTGACATTTTATGTTACTTTTCTTATAGAGATCACCCCCAAAGCTGTTATCTTCCTTATATTCTATGTTAGCCCAAGAGGTATAAGCAGCAAAATGTCACAGGTCAAAGTTCAGAGTACCCAATGCCAAGCAATATCCCAGAAGCACTTATTTCTGTCAGTAAAATAACCCAATAATATCAATAAACACATTTCATATGTCATAAAAGAGTGGCATTGCTTTAACAATGCCACTCTTTTATGACATATGAAATGTGTAAGTTGTTACCTTGTGGTTCTATGTGGTATTGCCTGCTTTCTCAAAGACAGATTGTCCATACTACAAATGGAACAGGTGCCCCAGTCCATAGTAGCTAAGTCCATAGTAGCTAAGAGTTTTATTCAGCAGCTGCTACCCCCCCCCCCCCCCGCACATGCATGCATATTCTTCTGATACTCTTCCATGACAGAGCACATGCTCTTCTGGATGCCATCAAATGGTCCCAGAAAGAAGAGAGTTATAGATCCTCCCCTTCCCCCCAAAGCTGTTAACATCGAGAATCTATTTCACCTCCATTTTGAAGTTGTGGAGCAAATGACAAGCTGGAAAGTGCCTAAAAGGCTTTTCCAGACAGGCCCAAATCGCAGGTTTTTCCTGGGGGGGGGGGGGGCTATATCAATCTGGGAGGGCATCTAGCCAGCCCTCTGCTTTTCCCTGTAAACTTACTGAAGGGGGCTGGCTGCATTCTCAGGCTCCTCAGAGAAAGCTTCCGATACATCGATACATCAAAATGACGCATCGAGAGCTTTGGAGAGGGGAGCGGGCATTTTCGCTGTTCCTTCTCCAAACCTCCTGACACTTTATTTTGATGCGTCAGATGCTTTCTCCAAGACACCCATGGATACAGCTAGGTCCCTCTGGTAAATTTGCAGTGAAAATAGGGGGCTGTGGGGATACCACCCTGCTCCTTCAAGCTCTTAGAGCCTGAAGAACTGGGCAATAGGGATTGGCCCTCGGGATTATAGAGGGCAGTCTCGAGAGTCAGTCCCCACAGGCCCAACACCTCAACCGATCTGGACCTTTCAGTAAGGTTCAGATCGGTTGAGGTTTTGTTTTTTTTTTAATCTGGGGTAAACTGGAAAGACCATTTACCCTAGATTAATCCAGATGAAACTGAAGTGTCATTAGGATGCCTCAGATTAATCCGCAACCCATCACAGGTTTTGGTCCTGTGTGGAAGAGCCCTTAGCCTCTCTGCCCCTGTGATACCTGCCTTGGTGACACCAGCTAGAATCAAGACCAGTATAGAAAGTAATGTTTATAGTTTGGGACTTGGAATAGAGAGATACAAGTTCAAATCTGAACTTTGTTATGGAATGTATCAGATGACCTTGGGCCACTAATGTCCCTTATTAAACCAGTACTCACACAACTCACTCTCACTTCCTTCATATGTCTTACTTCTTGCATTCCAGCTCTCACTCTACTCCCTTTCTCTTTTTTCCTGCTTCACTTTGCGTCCTCACATTGCATCCCTCTACTGCTTCTTTTCTACTTCCTCCTTTTCCTTGCTGAACACCATCACAATGCATCTGCTCTTGCTTCTTGCACTTTATACTTCTTATCCTTCAATTCCTCCTTTCCCCTCTTTTCCTCATTACATTCTCCCTTCTCCAGTATTCCTTCTATAGTATTTACCATGATAAATGTCTATAAAATTGTTGTGCAGTGTTTCAGTAGAAATGTGTTTATCTATCTATCAGTCAATCTATCTTTGTTGCTAGATGTAACCACAAACATATTTTTGGTAAGCCCAGTTTACATATATCAATATACCTAAAAAACCAAAATGTTATACTAATTCATTTTTGAACTATCTAATACACATGTGCTCTAGTCAAAAGCTGCCATTATGACCCAATTACAATAATGCCTTGAATGGGTGACACATTCCACATGTGTGACACCATAGATTATAACATTGGTTGATGCCAACGCTAGTGTCTCTCTACTGCTCATGCACTTACAATGCACCTCTTGCACTCTAACATGCTATAACTCTCTTTCCTTCTGCTCTCTCATTTCTTCATCTCAGAATACAAATAGAAATGCACATTCGAAAACAGTGATCCACTTTGCCTTCATTACATTTAATTATAAATAAAACATTTTCCCCACCTTTAAGAGAGATCACTGTGCTAAAAATATTCATTTCATCAGAGTAGAGCAGTGGCACTCTGTCTGACAGTGTCACACACTTTTGTGCTAATTTGGAGGCTGTGAATCTCTCTTCATAGCAAGGTAGGAGCAGATGTGCTTAACATCTTGTCTCACTAACATATCCCTGGCAACAGACCGGCGTTTTCGTCTGTGATATTCAGCAGGTGGCATGTGCAAATGAGCAGCATTAATTAGTACAGTATAAATAACTCAGTCTCCATTGTTTTAGTACTATTTTCTTTTCTTTTTAAATCAGTTTTAATAACATGATTTTTAAAGGATTAAAAAACATCCATGGAACATGTTGACTCCTTCTCAGAAAAGTAAACTGGGACCCTCCTTGTTGTCTTTTCACAGGCAGGTAAATAATGTTTGTTGTTGCTTATTCCAGAGAATGGCCCTTTTATAATATGCTGGGTTTTCCATTTGCTGTTTTCCCTTTAACGATTTTTGTTTTTAAAATCAACCCACTACGTTCACTGGGATTAGGCGTGCAGGACCTATGTGACAGTGGAAGAACCACACAGTGAAAAAACTCTTTTGCATGAGAGAACACACCTTTAGGAACCTCTAAATCTTCCAGCATGATCATAGAAGTTGACCATAGTATCATCCTGGAGGACCAAGAATGCCTAAAGAAGTGTTCTCTATGGCCAACTTCAAGTACAAGTTGATTATAGAGTTGGATGGGAAGACCCAGAGATTCCTACAGAGAACATTTCACTAAAATTTGCAATAAGGGAGTCTGCAAAAGGCAAACCCACAAATGTGGAGGGTTGATTGTAACAGGTTTTTATTTTTTGATAAACTACATTTTTAGGCTTTGTTGTGATTTTTTTTGCTATGTTTCTTTCAATAATTATAAGCTGCAGTGAAGACCAAGCTTGGGGGGGAGGGCAGTATATAAATATCAACATCATAATGGCTGGAAACTGCAGTCCAGCACTTCACAACTTCATCCATCTCTCCCATTGCGACACTGCTATGGTGATGTGCTGCAGACACTTGGAAGCAGCCTTGTGAGAGTGGGAAGAATGCGTAAATAACTGAGTGAGTGTTATGTCCTATCAAAGACATGTAGAATTGTGGTCCATGTCTATCTCTAAAATCATAACTTTAAGGCATAATGTTGGTTAGAGAAAATATGTTATTTCTGCTTTGCTTTGTATTTTCCCCATCTAAGGGGAATCACGTAAAGACATGAGAACAAGGAAGAACCTGATACTGTCTAGACTTATCTCCCTCCTAGCAGCTGACCTTGGCATTATATAAAGACTGCTTGTGCAGTAGAGGGGGAGCTCAGAAGGCCTTACCTGTATCATGGCCTCATGAATGAACAAAGAAGTTGGAAGGATAGACATCTGGGAATTGAAAAATAGTTTGGAACCAATAAAGGGACTAGAAGGCATCATAAATGATTTGATAACTGCTTGTCGGGAGTCCAAATCTGATCTAGCTCACAATCGATTCCAATGTCTTTCCTCACTCAACCCCTTTCTGCAAGTTATAGAGGAAACAAGTAGTGAGTGGAAAGAGCTATGGCAGTGGTCCTCAACCTGGGGTCCCCAGATGTTTTTGGCTTTCAACTCCCAGAAATCCTAACAGCTGGTAAACTGGCTGGGATTTCTGGGAGTTGTAAGCCAAAAATATCTGGGGACTCCAAGTTGGGAACCACTGAGCTATGGAGTTGAGGAGGTGGAGAGCATTGCCCATTGCATCACATTGTTCCCATTTTGTGTGGAATGGGCAACCCAAGATCACGGCTTCACTATTCTTGCATAGGCTGCTTGAATTTCATGTTACAAATTACTGTAATGGAGATTAAAAATAGGAATGCCAGTATTATAATGCCATTATATAAGGGGTGAGAAATCATGCATGTTTTGAACCTGTGTTGAACAGGTATGTGCTTTTTGTAGGATTCCAAGAGCATGTATAAATTCTGTTGCAGAGGAACAGCAGCACCTGTGAGCCTGACTGTTCCTTATACAATGTAAGGACAGAGGGGATAAGCTAATTTTACATGTCTTTTTTCCCTCTCTTCTGCTTCCAGCTTCCATTTATAGCCAGTATGTTTTATGTCAGAGAGAAGTGAATCTATTTTGGGTTCTAACCTTTAAAGGAGCTATCCATTGGTGCACCACCTTGATAGCTCTTTAAAAAAATCTGAAATAAATTTTACCCTGGATTCATCATACTCCCCAACATGGCTACTCCTGCTTTAAAGCTGAGGTGGAAAAGGAGATAATGTTGTGACATAGCAGTGGGGCAAAAGGGATAAAGTGGGTATGTTTCTGATCATCCATCTCCTGCTACAGTAGAGTCTCACTTATCCAACATTCGCTTATCCAACATTCTGGATTATCCAACGCAGTCGGCCTTTTAGTAGTCAATGTTTTTGTAGTCAATCTTTTCAATACATTGGTGCTGAATTCATAAGTACAGTAATTACTACATAACATTGATGTGTATTGAACTGCTTCTGTCAAATTTATTGTAAAACATGATGTTTTGGTGCTTAATTTGTAAAATCATAATGTAATTTGATGTTTAATAGGCTTTTCCTTAATCCCTCCTTATTATCCAACATATTCGCTTATCCAATGTTCTTCCGGCCCGTTTATGTTGGATAAGTGAGACTCTATTGTATTTACATAAAGTAGCCAGTGGGTGAAAGTGATTATCCAGTCAGCTTTTACTTCCTCTATGGCTAGAATAAAATGAGTGTCACTATTTCATGTTCACTGGATATTATTACAGTCCTGCATGAATTTTGTATAGATGCCTATTTATCATGCACATATTGTGAAGAAGCAATTTCATGCTACGCATCCCAAGTTGCCTGACCCTGTCAAAAAAGCAGGGCTTCTATGCCTCTAATCAGGCTTCTAGCCATAGGGCATTGAAATCCCACTGGCCTCCCTTACAACAGCAACAGACTAGCCATTGATCTAGCAACCTGTATTTGCTCTGCCTGTTTCAAGATTTATCTCCTGTTCAAGAGAATTCAGTTAAATAACGTAATTTCAAGTATCAAACCAATTTCATGTGGACTTATTATATTTTGGCCACCTCAACATAAAATGCTTGCCATTGTACAGCAGGAGAGAAAATCAATTGCAGGGGTTGTTTTATCACTGCATGTTACATATGTTGATTTTTTTGCCTGCTTGCAGAATACCTTCCCAGGAAAAACAGGTGGCACCTTCTGTGGAGTTTTTTTGCAGAATATCCAAAGAAAACATTAAAAAGACATTACTGAAAAGCTATCTTCCCAATTTCCAAACTATCATTTACTAGAGGTGTGCACAATTCCATTAGGTGATTCGGGATTCGGGGAAATATGGTGATCCAGCAGCTGGATCACCAAAAATAGACTGGGCAGGACCCAGCTGAAGCCTTAACTGGAATGGATCATGAGCAGCTGGATCATTCAGCTAAGAGGAGTGATGGAGCTGGATGGCACTCTGCCTGAGGCAAAGGCCGTGGCATGTGGGTAGCCTCGCAAATCAGGCAAGAGCTGGTATCTGGTGGTGGCGGCTTCTCTTCTTTCTTCCCTGGCAGCCTCCTCCATCCCTTCTCAAAGCCCTCCCCCCACCCGGTGGAGCATCCACTTGAGGCAAATAAGGCCGGAAAGGGAGAGAGGGGGGGTTGTGTGGGAAAGTCTTCCCTAGGCCTCTTCCCCAGAGAGGGCCCCAACGGGAACTCACTTTCCCAGCAGCACTTTGCATGGCACAGGCATTGAAGGAGCCTCTGCACTACCTCCTGGGGCATGATGGGAGTTGAGGTTTCTCTCTCTCTCTGTTTCTCACGTTTCTCAGCCAATCAGTGGTCTGGTTGATTGTCTCCATTCTCCTCCCCTCTTGTGGCACACGCTGGTTTGGATTTCAATTCCCAGAATCCCCTCTTGTGGTTCTTTTAAAGTGTTATAGTAAAAACTTTATAAATTTCCTAAAGATTGGTGAAACGTTCTGGAACTTGACACACTTACTGTCATAAATGTGGCCTACAAGTGAGGCACGTTTCATCCTGATAGGCTTAAATATGATGAATAAACAAGCCTCTAAAGTTTCCTATTTGGCACCAATGGACGAATCTTACTGGACCAAAAATGCACCACCACCACCCCTTCTGAATTTTAAAATTTCTCAACAAATGGAATGGGGGGCAGCTGAAAACTGGCCCAAAAATTGCACCTTTTTTTGCCTATCCCCATCGTTTACTGATACATCCTTATCATTTATTGATACCTTTCTAGACTGATCATTATAATTAAATTCATTTCAAGAAAGATTTATTCTAGCTAAAAATCTACTTCATGGACTTCTGTTCAGCTTGTCCTGATGTACACTGAAGTAAATGCAATATAACTGAGTCAAAGCCCTCATTTATTTCTAATTTGGTAGTCTGAATACTTTTGGTGTTGTGGAAATTATAATGTTTCTTTATATGACTTATATTTCTTCTGCTGAAAATTATGAATACGTTCAACGTATCTTCATATATAGGCTATGTTCTCACATATTGCTTGTGTAAATCTACACCCATGTAATTACAAAAGGGTAGTACTACATCTCTCCTCTTCTACTGAATCCTGACATTGTGCAACCAGTTATGTGTCTGCCAATGTGCCTATTTATTGTCCCATTGTGTACTGGAGAATTGCAATCCTGGTGAATACATTTGTACGTTTAAAACACTGTCAAATAGTTGTGCACTATCCAAGATGGTGTATTTGCATGACTGGTTGGTTAGTCCCAACTAGGAAAGACTCACTCAATGAATTGTTGAATGATAATCCAAGTGGTAGATACAGTGTTCCCTCACTTATCGCTGGGGTTAGGTTCCAGGACCACCCACAATAAGTGAAAATCCGTGAAGTAGGGAAGCTATATTTATTTTAATGTTTATACATTATTTCAGTAGTTATACACTATTTTAAGTCTTTATAAATCAATCGTGTGTTGATAAATCGCCTCCTCCTCCTCCCATTGCCACTTAGGCTCCTTTTCTCTCTCTTTGGCTTCTCCTTCCTCCCTTCCTTAGGCTGTAAATTGTAATTTTATGATTTATAATAGTCTTTTAGAGTTTATTGAAAAAGCGTGAATCAGCGAATCCGCGAAAAGTGAACCGCAAAGTAGTGAGGGAACACTGTAAATCCAAATGATTCAATGGATCCAATCTAGTTAAGACTAGCAGTAAGATGTGGTTAAATTTGTAGAACTCTGTTTTTATGCTACTATTAACCGAATAGGCCCATCATACAATGCCCAAAAAGTATGAGTGCATGTGTAAGAGATAAATATTTTTGTTCCCTGGAATCCAGAGCTATTAAGAGAATAAGAATATAAGAAAAGACAAGCTGCATTAGACCAAAAATGCATCTAATTCAACATTATGGTCAAAAAATGGCACTAGTATGACAGTGGTTCACAAAGAAGAGTTGCCTACTCCTTCTTACACCGAATACTTCTGTTCTACCAGCATGAATCTAGTATTTCAGTATGCCCTGTGTATACAAAGTGAGTATTTATTACACTTTAAAAGCATAATTTGGATATGATATTGAATTATATTGCGTTTTCTCTGTGTTGAGCTACTTAAAGGACTCAAAATTCACTTGCTTTAGCCTTAACATATAGAGCCACCTATGTACCAGTCACACTGGTCTTCCATTAAGGAATTTGATCCAATTGTAGAGGTAATAGTTTGGAATAGTCTCTGTGGCCAAAGGGATATTTTAATAATACTGTCTCAAAACTGTGTGGGGAGAGGGGGCTAAGACTGGCTCCCTCACATTCTGCTGACATTGGGATCCTTCAATCAGTTAAATGAATGGGTTGTCCTCAATCTAATGAACTATAAATATTAACAATAGTCCAATAAGAAGAGATCCAATAAATCAGTGGTAATTGTCCCTGTGTTGATTGACCAACTTAACAAGAAGCAGAAATAAACATAATAATACTGATCTTCTGCCACCTAATATGATTATTTTCCTGGATGCACCATACTAAAAATATGAAATATTTGTATGAATATCAATATTGTCTAAATATCAAATAAAGCTATAGTTATGAAACCATGAAGCAAGAAGAATAGAATATATCGTACCATACACATAGAAGACAGAAGACCATCCAGTATATTGCACTAAAATCCCGGCCAATGGCATGGCAATGACAGCGCCAGCATAGGAACCTGGGAAAGAAGAATGAAATGATTTTTTAAAAAATATGATGGCACTACCATAAAAACCAGTTTTAATCCATTGTTCAGAACATGTGGGTTCAAAGTATTAAGACATACTTCTGGACATTTTTTCCCTTTTATATTACTGTCAGAGATATTTTTACCTTTCAAATTGTTTGATAACTATTACACTTCTATAAGCTATCAAATGTGTGGTTTAAAGTAAAGCAGTTACATATTTTATTACATGAAGTAATATATAAAATAAATGCATGCATAGATGTTTGCAAAGGTTTTCTAGACAGAATCGTCCAAAGAAGTAGACTGACTAGATCATTTCAGAATTTTTACCAAAAGTAAATTTTACCAAGTAAAATCATCACCTAATAAGGGGACAGAACGACATTCAGAAAGAAACATGTCAAAATTAATTTGCCATCTGAAATGCTTTGTGGAATCATATTCTAGCATAACGATAATGTGGAAATACTTAAATTATTACTTCACCCTGCTACTCTTAGCAAATGTACAGGAAAGCAAAAAGTAAAACAGTAATAATTACTTACCACAGAAAGAAGTAGTTGCCAGTCTACTTCTCTCCAAAGGAGGTGCCCATTTGCTCCATATGCCATGGCAAGCTGGATACGTTACACCCTGTGGAATAGATTACTTAGTTTTTACTTCCCATAGCTAATGTAAAATGAAATAGTATCAGGAATAATCAGTTATATGACATGCTATTTAAAATTTGGGGACATTCATAAGAATGCTTCTATTCATTTCAATAAGCTGATTGTTAGAATAACCTTACTCAGGGTTCCAGATAGTCTGAGCAAACATTGTTCCACCCTCACCAATATAGATCTTCTCTTATGGAAAGCAACTGTGAATTGAGGCTCTCCATATGATTTTGAAAAGTGGAAATTTGTAAGATTTTGTACTGCCCCAAGGAGGTGATGCTAGTAGGACTGGGGAAAAGAGAGACCACCTACCATTCCAAGAAAATGTGAGGGGAGATCCAAAATAAGCCATTTCCCAACTTTCCTTGCAAATTTCAAAATTACACCAACTGTAAGTTTTACATGGCTACTATTAACAGAAGTTGGCATGTAAGTGCTGATTGTAGACAGGGATGAAAGTCTCCCTCAGGAATTACAAAGGATGTTATCTACACTGTAAAATTAATGTGGTTTCGTATCACTTTAACTACCATGGTTCAATGCTATGGGATCATGAGGTGAGGCTCCATCATTCATTGGAGGAGACTAAAGATATTGCAAAAATATAACTCCCATGATTCCATAGCACTGAGCTTTTTATATTCTATGTTATTTTGTTATCCCCACTTCCCTTGAATCTACAGGGTCAAGGATGGGTGTAATAAGGCAAACATCTTGTTTCCTAAACATGCTTTTTCCTAGCTTCAGAAAGAATTTCAACCAATACATTCACATGCAACCACTGTGCATGCTTCTCCGGAAGTTCTGCAAGGTCATTTTTTAGGAACAAAAGAGTACCAAAGCAGATGCTAGAACAGACAAAGGTTGCCATGTCAAAAGGCATAATGAGGTGCAAGCCCTTTCTCCTGTTGTAGATAATGCTGAAGAATTAGTCATTCTTTTCCATACCTCAACAAGACCTTGCAAGATCCTAACAAAGATGACAAATCCATAATGCACTCGAGCTGCAGATGGGATTAACATATTGAGTGTAGAGGTCAGTAGTATAGCTGCGCCGAACACCCTGTAAGAGAAGACAAATGTAACAGATACAGTCCTGCTTAAAACTGTTAGCCTTCTGAACCAGATGTTACTATTTAATAGTGTTGCTGGAAATGTTGCTATTTAGACTACAACTCTCAGAATCCCCCAGCCAAAACAGTTGGTGGCTATGGTGACAGAAAGGTTTTTGGGAACTGCAGTTCAAAATAGGAATTTTTACTGGCTCTGATTCTAAAATTGACATGATCTATCATTTTATACTTTAGTTAAATATATAATCATATGTCCATAAATTGTTCCATAAATTGTAAAATGGCTTTTGAGAAAGAGGCATAGAACTGTGATGTCATAAAGAGGTGCATAATGTTATTTGAAATTCACTCCAAATACACAAACCTCATCTGTATATAGAAACAAACATGTTTACTATAAAAATATTGGCAGTCCACATTTTCGTGGGTGGGAAGAAGTTGAGGAATAATGTTCCAGGATGTAATAATCTGCCTTTGGAAGAAAGCAACTATTTAGTTGCAGTGCAATCGAATATTCATCTACTGAGGAGAGCCCTGCTGTACTCAGTGCAGTACTTGGAAGAATTATCTTTTGAACTTTAAACAGCTGAATCAATTAGAGTAGTGGTTCTTAATCTTTGTTCCTTCATATGTTTTGGACTTCAGCTCCCAGAATTCCTGACAGTGAGCAAATCTGTCCAGGGTTTCTGGGAGAGAAAGTCCAAAACACCTGGAGGAACATGAGTTGGGAGCTATTGCCCTAGAGCAGTGGTTCTCAACCTGTGGGTGCCCAGATGTTTTGGCCTTCAACTCCCAGAAACCCTAGCAGCTGGCAAACTGGCTGGGATTTCTGGGAGTTGTAGGCCAAAACACCTGGGGACCCACGGGTTGAGTACCACTGCCCTAGAGCAACTCTGCTCCTCCAGATGTTTTGGACTTCAGCTCCCACTATTCCTAGCAGCTGGTAAACTGGCTGGGATTTCTGGGCGCTGAAATCCAAAACACCTGGAGGAGCAGAGTTTGAGAAACACTTCTCTAAGGCAATGGTACCCAAACTTTGTTCTTTTAGATCAGTGCTTCCCAGCCTGTGGTCCGTGGACCACCAGTGGTCCCCAAGAACAAAATTATGGTCCATGGACCCAACATTACTACACTGTTGCCTCGAAACCACACGGCAATGAGAGCGACTGGTCTTGTGAAACCCTTTTATAGTGCCAAGGCAACGGGGATGTCAGGAGGGGAGAGGCTGACTAGCCACAAAAGATTACTACTACCACATCATCTCTAGATTATTAAATATGGTTTTCTATGGGCAAGCAGATGGCGACTACTAGATGGCATATGTTTTGTATAAGAAACTAGAGCTGATGTGGTCTATCCAATGCAATTTTCTGAATCGGCACACCAAATAACCAAACCAAATCTAAAGTTGACCAAAAACTGATTCATAACCCTTTTGGTACTAAAGTTGGAGAGTGGTCCCTGGCCAAAGTGTGTGCATCAATGATGCTATAAACAGGGTTTGGACCCAGACTAAGCACAATTCCTGGCCAAAGTGGTCCCTGGTCAAAGTGGTCTCTAGTTAAAAAAAGGTTGGAAACCACTGTTTTAGATGGACCTCAGCTCCCAGAATCTCTAGTTGTTGGCCCAGTTGACTAGAGCTTCTGGATGCTAAAGTTCAAAATACCCAGAGAACCAAAGTTTAGGAACCATTATACTAGAGTACTGCTACTTAATCTCTGAGTCCTGATCCCAAATAGGGCCTCTTTAGCTCAATGTTGGGGTCCTGAAAAAATTGGCAACAGTAAAAGTTTTCTTAATATCACCTAGTGGCTGTTTTAGTCATTTGCATACATCTGTTGTGCAGTGTTTACAATGAACCCTCAATAAATTGTTTCAGCTGTATTCCATCAAAAGGAAAACTGTTTAGCCATCCCTGCAAATTCTGATTTATTATCAGCAAAGGATGTATTTTATACCAATGTTATATATCTATACACCTGGGGTTGCATAAAAAGTTATTGGGCAGAAAAGGGTCACAAAAAATTCTCAGGTAGAAAGTGATCATGAGTGGAAAAGGTTCAAGAAGCCATGCCCTAGGGAATATGGCCAGTCACAATACTGGATAGAGATGTGAAAAGTTGTAGTAAAAATAGTCATTTTCCAAGCTTAGATTCAAAGGGCTTACTCCCTGTTATTGGAGTGTCTAGGACTCACAATTATGCAAGTATTGTGTGTTGGAAGCAAACAGATCCATAAAATCAGAGTTATATCCCCTCAGAAACAGGTCATTTATAGCTTAATAGACTATCTTTGGCCATCTCACATTTCTCTCCAACATTCAAAGCACAAGATTTACGCATTCATTTCAGATGTCATTCTTTGCAAACAGATACCTTATTGAGGAAAATATTGTAAACCACTGGGTCCCACATATGAAATACAAGTTCACCATCTCTTATGAACCCATATAATTAATGAAACATGGCCACTCCACAATCATTCCACTGGTCAGCATATATAATCACATGATATCATTATTTAATGTAGCTCATTACTTAAGAAGCTGTAACTGGGCATGGCAAATGTTCTAATTAAAATCAATTGTATTTGCATTCATGTCCACTGATAGAAAAAGAAATAGTTAAAATTGGAGTGCCCTCCCTCAAAAAAATTGTCAGGCAAACAGTGTTGATTCTGAACCTGAAAGATCAATGTTCCATATCAGTTTTCTACCAAGATCTCAGACTTTCCTTTATGAAGAATTTAAAGACTTAATAGTGGTGTTACTCTGGAATATCAGTATGGAAAGGGATCTTGTAGCATCTTAGCAACTAAACAAGAAAGCAATTTTGGTAGCATAAGCTTTCATAGACACAGGGTACATCTATAGTGTAGAATTACTGCAGTTTGACACCACTTTAACTGCCATGGTTAAAGCTATGGAATCCTGGGATTTGTGGTTTTGTGAAACACTGCAACTCCCATGATTCCATTGAGCCGTGGAAGTTAAAGTCATGCAAAACTGTATATGCAGTGCACCCTGAGTCAATTTTCACAGATGCATGGAGTGAAAGGCCTATATTTCTGATACAGTACTTTTCAGGTCAATCTTTTTGTTTTCTACTGTTTGTTTTGTTTTTTACTGTTTAAGATCAATACAGGAAATAGGAAGATATTAAAAAACATGAACTGTATTTCCAATAGGTGCTTTCCATGCATCTGTTTATACATGAAAAGAAAGTCTTGAGTGGGAAATAGGATTGATTTTGTTTGAAAAGACATACAAATGATTTCAGGCAGCTGTGCAGGAAAAAGGTCACTTGGTCCATGGAGGATGCTCTGCTGACATGGGCTTCTACATCACTCTCCGATTATTAATACATCCCTTCAAGCCTCTTCCTGTGTAAACAATCTCTTCCCTCCCTCCTTCCTATCTGACACAGTGGCTATACCTATATTTCAAAGCTTTTTCTCACAAGTTTCCTGTATTCTTTTCTCCTCCTTAGATGAACTATTCTGGCTTGAATTCAGTGTTTACTTTAACACATAGATTGTATTTCCTGGACAATGAACTATAGCAAAAATATGAGTGGCTCATTTCCTGCTATTTTATTTTTAATCAGATCACAATTTTTCCAGGTAACCTAGTGGGTTTCATGGCTCAGTGGAGAAAAGAACCAGGATCTGTGCAGTCCAGTCTTCTAACCTTTATACCACATGGGCTTTAAATATTAGAATATCAAGTCCACTAAGAAAACCGGTTTGTGTGTGTGTGCACATATGTGAATACACAGGTGTACAAATATACTCTTTATTAATAATCATGTGTATATTTTCATCCAGCACTATTATAACTGTGATTCCACTTTAACAGCCATAGCTTCATCCTTAGAAAAGCTGGTGGTTTGCAGTTCAGTGACACACTACAGCTCTGAGACTGGGAATTCTTAGCTACACTGCCCTAAGCTACAAGACCCAGGATTTCATAGGATGTTTCCATAGAAGTTAATGGAATCTTGGTACTATAACTGTAATGTGAAAGAGCTCTTTATTAAAATTACAATTTACCATAATTGACATGTTTCATATATGTCTCATAAAATGTGGTGTATAAAAGAAAGCGCACACACACACACACACACACTTAAAATCTGGTACTTCCTTCTCATCCACCCTTTCAGACATAAAACAGTCCCTCCTGCCTTTATCCAAAAGAGAAAGCCCAGATGGATACTACTGTCAATAACATCAAATGCTACCAAGAAGTCCTACAGCAGTGATTCTCAACCTGGGATCCTCAGATGTTTTTGTCCTTCAACTCCCAGAAATCCTAAAAGCTGGTAAATTGGCTGGGATTTCTGGGAATTGTAGGCCAAAAACATCTGGGGACCTCAGGTTGAAACCACTGTCCTACAGAATCAACTGGGTCACATTTCTCTTCAGTTCCTGATATAGATAATCCTTCAAGGTGACTAAAGCATCTTCCCTATCCAAGTATGAAGCAAGATTGAAATAGATCTAGATTGGAAATAATTAAATGGTCCTTCGAATTTTGTCAAAATACAAATCCCAGCAATATTAGTCAACAATGAGAAATACTCAGTCACAGTCCAACAAGAATTATATGTGATTCTCGCCCTGATCTCATTTAGAAATCCCTGGAGCTGAGGTGCCATCCTACATTCAGAAACCTTGCACAGTAATGGAATATTGGACAATGGTGGGAAGTGATCCAATACAATGGAATTCAGGAAAGGCTTTTTCAACAATGGCCTCACCACAATCTCTTTCAAGCATGTCAGGAGAGAAGCATTTGTCACTCCCCTTACCCATCTGGTTGGTTCCTTATGTGGGCATCCATAAGCAAACATTGATATTTAGGAGCCAAGATAGACCATTCCTTTTGTACAGCAACACTTGGTTTTAAATGAGTATTCTCAAGATTCCATAAGATATTGCCACAAAGTGGAATCTTGGTGCTATAACTATCTAGTGTGAAAAGTTTAAGTGTTAAATGCCATTGATTTTGGTTTCATTCTCAATGGCAACATCTAAATATTTTGGGGTGCCGTAAGTTTTCCAGGCTCTATGGCCATGTTCCCAAAGCATTCTCACCTGACATTTCACCCACATATCTGGCAGGCATCCTCAGAGGTTGTGAGGTCTGTTGGAAACTAGGCAAGTGGGGTTTACATACAGAGCCGGCCCTAGGTATTTTTCAAGTGTAGGCGAACAGAATTTTTGCGCCCCCCCCCCCCTCAAACCAATAACTGAAAAATAAAAGCATTGGATAAGCGAAAATGTTTGATAATAAGGAGGGATTAAGGAAAAGCCTATTAAACATCAAATTACATTAAGATTTTACAAATTAAGCACTAAAACATCATGTTTTACAACAAATCAACAGAAAAAGCAGTTCAATACCTTGCGGAGGCAGGCCGGAGGAGACAGGAGTTGCCTTGATGGCGCCCCCAACAAGATGGTGCCACAGGCAACTGCCTAGTTGGCCTGGTGGTTGAACCGCTTCTGTTTACATATATGTGGAATGCCCAGGGTGAGAGAAAGAACTCTTGTCTGCTTGAGGCAAGTGTGAATGTTGCAATTGGTCACCTTGATTAGCATTGAATGACCTTGTAGCTTCAAAGCCTGGCTGCTTCCTGCCAGGGGAAATCATTTGTTAGGAGGTGTTAGCTGACCCTCATTGTTTCATGTCTGGAATTCCTCTGTTTTCCAAGTTTATAAATATTTTATTCCAACCACTTTGATTTCTTCCAAAGCTTCCAACGGGATTCTGGCCTGCATAAATAGAGGTATAGCATCTAGATCCAGGGAAGTCATGCTACCCCTCTATTCTGCCTTGGTCAGGCCACACCTGGAATACTGTATCCAATACTTGAGACTTCTACGATAAAATTTGAGACTTCAATGCAGTGCAGTTCTACTCGTGGTCAGCCAGAAGCAAGCCTTACTGTGTACAATGAGGTTTTCTTTTAGGAAGTGGGAATGTGATTGCAAGCCATAATGGAAGTATGGAGGTGGAAGGGCCCCCAAATAGAAATAACTGTGTACATCCAATGTACATCTAGATAAATCATCATTATAGAAATGAAGAAATCATTGTTTGATTAGCTGTCAGTAGATGGAGCAATTGCTTCACTAAAGTCTACTTTAAGAAAAAAAATCCTTATCTTAAATTAATCCCATTTGAAACTACTAGTGATATAAATGGAATTGCCAACTCTCTACCACAAGTTCATCTTATTCCACTAAGATGAAACATAGAGTAGTACTAGCAAGTGAGCGATGCAAGTTAAAATGAAATGTGTGATATACTGTTTTTAGCACCCCTAAAGTCCTTATTGTTTCCTGACTCCTTTGATTTGATCTATCCTCTCTTATGTTTTGAACGTAGACCCAGATGGCACTCCTTACTCAGAAATAAATGATTCCTTTCAGCAGGACTTACTCCCAAGAAAGTGTTTTAGGATTAGATGCTTCATTTCTCATACCCACTTGCTGTAATGTTGTTATACAAATATATACATGTATAATTGTACATTAATATAGTAGAACCTTAATTACTAGAAAAAAGGAACAGTGTTAATGTAGTAACTGTTAATGTACTAAATCTAGTACATTAAATGTGTCCAGGATTGTGCTGTGACTCCCATTCTATTTTAGGTCTCTTTCCCGTTAATAAATCTTCTTGTCTCAACAATGACTGTTTTTATTTTCTGTTGCAACTACATATATTGGTAATCTTAAGGAGAAGCCTGTTAAATAATGCAACATATTTTTGAACACTAACCAATGTATTGGATTAGGAGTTTTCCTTGTCATATTAAACCTGTAGTGAAACAGCATATCTCCATTTATTTTTTAAAAAAACATATCCATTTCTAAATGCTGCAGGATGGAGGCATCTGTGTGTTTCTTTGATAAAATCCTATTGTAAACCTTTTTTCTGAAGGATTAATATGGATAAGCTCATTCTCTGCCACCACCTCTAATCTAATAAAGGCCTGAATACATTATTAATTTTTGCCACACATCTGAGGCTCACTTTTGTCAAGCAAATCCCCCAGCCCTCTTCTCGCCCCTCCCCAATCCCTGAGTGCATCATTAAATTGTGAAAATGGCTTCATCACCTATGACAGAAAAATGGAAGACCCTCGAGCCATATGGCAAAGGCAATCCGCATGGTGTTTCATTAGGGCCCTCTCTGTGGGGAATCTGATATTTCAAGAAAAGAAAAGAAAAATCACCACAGGTCCTGGAAAACCTGAACCTTTCAACATGGTTTATGCAATGTTGGCTGATTTGTGTGAGGCACAAAGGTACAGGCAGCCTTCAAAGACTGTATTCCAATTAAATCCCCTTGCTTTTTCTGGTACACTTCATTGTCCAACAAGCACAGGAAAGGCAGGTGCTCAGTAAACTAAATCCTACTCCCTTGTGTCTCTGAATTGTTGGTGATCATGCAAAAGAAAGATCTACAGGCATCATAAATGTGAATTGATCTCCTGAAACAAATGAATCTTTGGACATTTCACCAAACCATCATGACTTGGAGCCATTCTAGAAGTTTGTACTATAATGTATAATATATTATCTAATGTATTGATCCATAATCACATTAGCGCTGGCCCTTAATCTATCCATCCAATCCCCTTTCTTGGAGGACAGAACTGTATGTGTCACATATTCATTCCTGCATCCTACAAATTAGTCTTCTGGCCAGGCGTAATAAACAACTCTGTCCAGAAGCCAGTTTTGAATGAAGATTCAGCTGCCAGTCAAGTCAGATACTCATTGTGGTTGGCCTCCAATCACATTCAACACTAATATGTTCTATGAATGGTGATAGGAATATAGGCATCTTTCTGAAAGGGATAGAATAATTAATGTTGCTGCTCATGTATGATTGTTTTTTTAAAAAAATGAGAGAAAAAAGGACTGAGAAAAAAATGCAAAAAGGAAAATCTAGCTAGCTCTATTTAACTGCAACTCCTATATCTCCAGCCCCAAACATCTGGAAAAACAGGTTGGGGGAATCTGGTATGTAGAAGTGTACAAGACAAATAATTAATGAGGGTAGAAGAGAGCAAAGAAAGCAAGACGAATGAAAAAGGGGAACGTGCACTTGACATATTGCCCACTTGGCTGGATTTTATTTGATTTTTAGCCATGCCAGCTGGTGCTTGCTTACACCATTAGCTGGCCTGATTGCCAAGATTTTAATGAAAGATAGAAAATGTGTATTAGCAGTATAAAGTTATAGCAATTGCAAGCCACTTTAAATGTTGTGTCTTAATACAAAGGCAGAAACTGTGGCTTGGTGATTTAGAAGAGAACATGAGAGCTATCATGGTATAGTTGTCTGAGTATTGGGCTAGTATTCTGGGTGACTAGGTTCAAATCCTTACTGGGCCATGGAAACCCACCAGGTGACCTTGGGTAAGTCACATCGGATCGGCCTCAGAGGGTAGCAATGGCTAAAACATCTCTGAACAACTCTTGCCAAGAAAATCCCATGATTGCTCCATTTTAGAGTCATTATAACTTAGAAATGAATCAACGAAGCACAAGCACAAGATTTATAGCACTAATGTTTAAAGTCTATGTTTCTCCAGCCCTTCTTTGCCATCCTCCCAGTTCCAATGCTGCTGAAAAACTGTATTATGTTTAATGAAGGAGAGCACATGCGCTAGTAGAGGCTTCAGCAGTTTGCATTTACTTGGGCCTACTAGGAAGGGCAAGTTTTAACCCACTCCTTTCCTCCCACTTTGAATTCAGTGGAAACTGAGGACAAAAGTGAGAACTGAGGACAAAATGGACAAGTGGGAAAAAGTGAAAAAACTGGATACTTTAAATGCAGCTAAAAAATTATAATGACAAAAGTGGTGCTGGGGATATATCTGGCAAATTATGCAAACCTATATACCTCCTGTCAGGACTGCAAGAAGGTTCAACGGGACTTATTCCTAATTATGTGTGTTTACCAGGGTTGGAAATGATTCATTTTTCCAAATGTTATTACACTGCCAATTCTAGACATTCTAGTTGGTATGGAGAGAGGTGAGGAATGCTGGGAGTTGAAGTCCAACATCCGCATATTCTTGGTGTATAGCTTAGGCTAAAAATCCACACAGAATGAAAATGTCAAGAAAATCTTTAAACCATTATGTGTTAAATATAATAAAAATAAAATAAATTGTAATATTTCAGTCAGATGGCAAAAATTCTCTTTGAGATTTTAAAATAGATCACATTAAGAACTATTAAAGGGCAGAGTGAAATATTAGATACTGGATTATATATATTTGCATCATTTTGTATCATCCAGCTGAGTTAATAAAAGATGAAGACTTTCCTATAAAGTTTTGGGTAGGTCTACCTTGCCTGCCTATGGTCTTGGCATATGAGCCAGCTCTATACCAAAGCTAACATATTTTTCATCCTTGCACACTGAACAAATTAGAGTCAACAACTCAAATATCAGATACAAGAGCTAACTAAGCCATGCTAACAGATGCTACTCCACACCATCTGTCAGTCTGTCATTGCACTCTTCAGATTCCTCTTGTATTATCCATGCAGCAAAAGCACCAGCCAATATGCAGGGATAACCTAATGGCACTATGATGTCATCCCACCTAATACACATTTTGTTTCAATACAGAAACAGCCACAATACCAGACTTTTCATTCCTCTTTGTGATCAGTGCCTCCAAATAGTTTCAAAAACATGGCAAAATGTGTTACTCACAAGTAAAATCTTACGGGAAAGAGGTGTGGGAATAAGCCAAACATCACAATTGAAGTGCCAATAGCAAACTTAGGATAACTGGAATTGCAAATTGCTCTGTTACCTTAGAGCAGTGGCTCCTAATCTTTGGTCCTCCAGGTGTTTTGGTCTTCAGCTCCCACAATTCATAACAGCTGATAAGATGGCTGGAATTTCTGGGAGTTGAAGTCCAAAACAACTGGAGGATCAAAGGTTGAGAACCATTGTCTTAAAGGGAAAGGGTAACAAGATTAAATGGGAAACAGGACACGAATTGAACCCCCCACGATAGGTTAAGCTTCCCCTGGTAGAGGTACATGTGGGTTCCACAAACCATCTACACCTACATTGGTCTGGTTTCAAACCAGAGTACAGTACTAAAATTTCTGTGACTGATAATCAATTCTGACAGAAAGTCAGGGGAAGTTTTGCTCTGCCATCCTACTGGTACTGCTGTCCATTAATACCCTATTAAATTGATTCCAAACAATTTGTACTTTTTTGCATCCACATTTTGGCATCATTACCAGCCCCTGTATATCACCTCTCACTTTGTGATTGGCCTGTCTATTTTTTAAAAAATATAGCCATAATAGTGTTATGATAGTAAAATAGTATGACAGTAGAGTACACAATAGTGCTTTGATGATATAACACAAAATAAACCAGTCATCAGAAGAAGGGACTGGGGGATTTAAATATACTAGGAAAGTCATCTTCTTTGCCTGAAGACTGGAAGTGGTCTGCTGTTTTTCTGCCAGAGATTTCCTTGAGAATATTTTAGGAAGGAATAATTGGGTCAGACCTGCACTGTGCCCATGGACATAAGTGCTATATGAGATATCCCCACCCAAACTGCTACTTAATTGTTGCAGGAAAAGGTGGATCATAAAAAGATTATTTACATGGTGAAAAATAATCTTTTCAACAACCTTGCAACACAACAGATCTGACAATAAGGCTGAGGAGCCTGTGGAGCCAATGTATTGCAATAACAGTATAAAAGCATGGTGTGATAACACTGTTAGTCTTGCAAATAAACAGAATTCTGGATGACAAAACCAGGAGCATTATCATGACATTCATATAAAATTAAGTACATGCTGGAAACATCAATTTTAACAATATTACAAGAGTTACATGAAATAACATAATGCTGTAAGACCTTGGTAATATTCTCATTATAAAAAATATGCCATCAAACTCTTAATTATGTCATAATGTCACTAATTTTTCTAAGTAAAAATTAACTGACAACTAATCAACAGAAATAGCTATCATTCCAGTCTTGTTAGCACCCAAATACACAGAAGGCAAAGTGTTCTGCTTTGGCCCCTTTTTTAGAAAACAAAAAATGTTCCCTACGTTTTTATATTCAGCTTCTCCAATCAATGCATGCCAACACATGGAAAACTACCAGATTATCCAGGAAAGCTTCTTAGGAGCCACCCCTTCATCACAATGATATAATTTCATTATGAGCTTATTTAAGAAATGATTCTTGTTGCAGAAAACATTAAGTGAAAAGACTTATCAATAAACATTTCTAATGTCTTAAAGCCAGGGTGCTTTGGAGGTTCCACGGAGCAGCAAAGCCATGGCTGTTTCAGTAGCACACATGCAGATGTCTGTGGTTCCCTGCATCATGGAGCTACTAGCTCCATGCTACTGCTGTAGAAAAAGGAACTAGAGGTCAGTGAAAGGACAGTTAGTGCCAGTACTAAAGCAAAGAACCAGATTCCAAGCAGAGAATTCCAGCAGGAAAGAGAGAGAGAGGGGGGGGGGAGTAAGTTTGTGGACTTTGCTATTATATATTTTTTATTTTAAAAAACATCTTAGTATAGAACCTGTTGGCTGCTAAAACTGGCCTGGATTTGGAAGAGTCGATATATAGGGATTAGTTTACAAGAGAAAATACCATAAATATATGAATAAGTTCACAACAGGTTGAACCTCAGGTCGCCTTTTCCATTTGTGGAATGGACTAAGGCCCCATCTACACTGTCACATAATCCAGTTTCAGAATGCAGATTAACTGCATTTAACTGGATTATATGGCAGCATAGACTCATGTAATCCAGTTCAATCTGCATTATGAGTCTACACTGACCATTATATTGCAGTTCAAACTCTGGATCACTGAGCACTCTCCAAATCAGTGTGATGAATACGTGTCACTGAGATGAGAAGGGATGGGGGACCATCCATCATCTACCTTCAGATGTTGGTCTCCCAGATCTCAGTTCCTTCTCATCCATTTGAGGCAGGGGGCAACACTGAGATTTCTATGTGTTAGCTTTTCCTTTTAAACTTTAGTTTATAATTGCATCTCATCTAATCTTTTCTTCAAGGACACCAGGATGAAAACAGGAAATCTTATTTCCACTTTATGTTCCCTTCTACACTGCTTCTTCCTCATTTATCATCACAACAATCTTATGGAGTAGGTTAGCTTAAGATTAGCCCACAGTCACCTAGAGAAATTTGTTACTGAAGATGATTTTGAACCTGGGTCTTCTCAGCCCATGCACCAACACTCTAACCACCACATCATTATGTTTGTGGATAAATGTCCACTGATTTTTAAAAGTATTAGCTTTTAAATATAGAATATTTATTAAACATGCAAAATATAAATTGCTGTAAATATTGTGTCCATTGATAATGTTTTTAAAAGTCTTTGAAGATGCATGAAGTTGTTGTTGTGTGTTTAAGCCAAAGAAATGAGCTGTTGTATGCTACAGCCTGTAGCTACAACATCAGAACTATAGTACCAGTAGAAGTAATGCTAGTAATAGCAATTATGAGATAGTCATTCTGCTGCGATTAAATATCCTTTAATTCCTATTATTAACCAACATAAATAAGGCTAGTCTATTTTAACAAGAAGTCAAGTTTTTAATAGGATTATTAGTTACTACACTGAAAAAAATAAATTAAGCCCCCTTGAATTCTACTGACACACATCTAACCCTAAGGAAAAATAACTAAAGAACACTAGTTTAATAAGTGACTCAGTCTGTGAATTACAATATCTTTAAAAAGTTAGCTTCATCATTTTTAATCTTCCTTCAGAAAACCATTGGGTTTTGGGCAGGTGCCTTTCCAATTATTGTGAAATAATAAAGCAGACTTTAATTGTCTGAGGATTCCCTATGGCCTGCTGCTTTTTGTGAATTAAACAAAAGAGTCCTGAGAACATGAACACCAGGTTTAAACTGCAAAGGGCTCCATTAGGATGGATGGTATATGTTTATGAAACTCTTCTTCACCAGATCAGAGAAAAAATGGATCTCCTAATAGTTTGGTTGTATAGCTCCCACAATTCAGGACATAGTTGATGAGAATTGTAAACCAAAGTATCTGGAGAGCCATGGTTCCCTAATCCAGTCAAAAAATATTACACACAACACTCTTCTGAAAATAGTGCAAACAAGTGTAACATCTTTCGTACTGATTTGTTGAATAAATGTATATGCTTTTTCTTATTATTTGATTGCCCACATGTCTAGCTTTAATACAGATGCAGCAGCCATTTATTTATATATATATTTACATCATTTCTATCCCGCCTTTCTCACTCGCAGGAACTCAAGGCCATGAAGTATCCATGTACTGGATTTTTTAAAAAGTTATCCTAGTTCCAGTTCTACATGGACAGAAAATGGGCTAAAACAATGGTTCTCAGAAATCCGAGCCAGTTTACCAGCTGTTAGGATTTCTGGGAGTTGAATGCCAAAACATATGGGGGCACACAGGTTGAGAACCACTAGGCTAGAACATAAGAAGATGCTGACCAAAATAGTTTCCTCATAGTGACTTGTGTCTTCCCTAACTCCCAACTATGATTTACCACATTATTTGGGGCAATAATATACTGCCTGTAGGGAACTTCATGTGCATATCCAATCATATAACTGTTTTATTACCTGGCCTAGCAATCCTCAGGCAAGCTTCCAATTGTTTAAAAATAAACATTTAAATCTTCATTTGCTTATAATTTCATTATTTATTTAATTATTTAATTATTTTTATCTATAGCCTGTATTTTTTTTTACGGTAATGGGTCTCAAGGAATATAAATAACAAGTTATCTGGATAAAACATTCAAATGCATTGAAAGACTTATATAAACCATAAAACAGAACAGCATACTAACCAAAGCCCATTCCAGAGAGCTTCTAAAGGTCTTCTAAAAGTCTTAAGAATTTTTTATTTGCTGGTAAAACACAAGGAGGGAGCCACCTTGACCCCCTTAGGGAGGCAGTTTCAAATTCTCAGAGCAACCACTGTGAAGGCTCTTTCCCTTGTTGCCACCAAATCATCCAGAAAAACTGCTAGATAAAGGGATATCTTAGAGCTTTTGTGTTCTTGGAAGAGAGATCTGGTCCTTCAAATAGCCTGGACCCAACCTGCATAGGTCTTTCCCAGTCTTTATCGGCACTCTGAATTGTGCACAGAAGCAGACTGACAGCCTGTGGATCTGTGGCATTGAGGGAGTTGTGTGCTTTGGAAGCCAGCTGCAGCTCTTTGGACCACTTGAAATTTCTGGGCACTTCTTAAAGGTAACCTCACATAGAGCACATCACAGCAATCCCAATGAGAGTAACAAATGCATGTGTTACTCTAGCCACATCCAATGTCTCCAGAAAGGGGTACCATTTGTGCACTAGCTTAAAGTGTGCAAAGGCAGTCCTGGCCACATCCAAGGTCAGGGTGGATTCCAGGAGTACAGCCATATTGTAAAACCTGCCTTTTCAGGAGTATAATCACTTTTAACACAGGCTGAATCTCTATTCTCTGAGCTGTCTTTTGATTGACTTGGAGCACCTCTCTCTTGTCTAAATTAATCTTTGTTATGTGTACCCTCATTCAGTCTGTTACAGCTGCCAGGCACAGATTTAGCACACAATTAGCCCCTTTGGAATCAGGTGGAAAGGAATATTAGAGCTGGCTATTGGTATACTGGTTACAACTGTCCCCAAAACTCTGTACAATGTCTCCCAGTAGTTTCATGAATATGTTAAATAGCATAAGGAGCAAGAGTGAATCCTGGGAACTTTACAGACCAATGTTTAAGGGGTCAAACAGGAAGGCCCTTGCATCACCCTCTGAAAGCATCCCTTTGAGAAAGAACAGCATAAAATAGTCTCTCCAAACCTCATCCCAGCAATCCAGAAAAATAGTTAATGGTATCAAAAGTTTCAGAGAGGTCCAGCAAAACCAACAGGTACCAGCTTCCTCTGCTCAATTCCTTGCATACTTAATTTCACAAGGCAAATAAAGCTGTCTCCATCCCATAACCAGGACTGAAACCAGACTGAAATGAATTTAGATTATCTGCTACTTCCAAGAACTCCTAGAGTTGAGATGCCATCACACACTGTAAAACAATCCTTCCCAAAATGGCATGTTGCCTATAGAGTGGTCTATAGCTTATGCAGTATAGTAGGACTCATGGGCAGATTTTACAACAGTCTTCTATGGGACCCTACTTGTACAAAAACATTGATCATTCCCCTGGCTCACTTAGCCAGCTCCCTTCTGGTCTGTTTCACAAGCCAGAAGGGACAAAAGTCTAGTACACATGTGGTTACTCTTTTTTCTCCAAATATCCTGGAAGCATCCTCAGGCTGTACGAAGGCTTCTAACCGGAGCGAATTACAGGGCGCGTTCAACGCCTCTGTTTAAGGAGCTTCACTGGCTGCCATTTACTTTCCGGGCCCAATTCAAGGTGCAGGTTATCACCTACAAAGCCCTAAACGGTTTGGGACCCACCTACCTTAGAGACCGCATCTCCCTCTATGAACCCGCACGTTCTCTTCGCTCGTCGGGGGAGGCCCTTCTCTCGCTCCCACCACCCTCACAGTCATGGTTGGTGGGGACGAGAGAGAGGGCCTTCTCCGTCGTGGCCCCCCGGCTTTGGAACTCTCTACCTAGAGAGATCAGGCAGGCCCCTGCCCTCCTCTCCTTCCGGAAGAGCTTAAAAACCTGACTGTTCCAAAAGGCCTTCGATGTTTAGTTGTTGCTGGATTGATCTATCTGTCCATTCCATAATAGTCCCATTGTTGTTGTCTTGCCATTTTATACCGCACTTTATTCTCCAACTGTGAAATTTCCTTTTCCCATTTCGTAACACTCTGCATTTCGCCTGGGATCTACGAATTAGTCTCCTGTTTTTAACACCGTATCCTGCTTGTTGATTTTAATGATTGTTTTTATTGATGTTGGTGTTTTTTATTGGGATAATTGTTTTATTGCTTTGTTACTGTTATTTGTTTGTTTTATTGGGCCAGGCCCCATGTAAGCCGCCCCGAGTCCCTTCAGGGAGATGGGGCGGTGTATAAAAATAAAGTTATTATTATTATTATTATTATTATTATTATTATTATTATTATTATTATGAACAGAAGCAAAACCAACACTGGATAAACATGGAGCAGCAATACACCCACAAGACTGGTGTCACTTCTAATGTCCACATTAAAGTGAATCAAAATTATTTTACCTGCAAAGTGGTGGGTGTATTTTTTGCAGGGAAATGTTGAAAAGGCATTTTCAATAATAATAAAATTAAATAAAAGGCTGACACGTGCAAGCATAAAAATGCATACAGAATAAGACAATGTTCATTTTACTATAGCTGATGTTCACATTTACCAGAAACATTAGGAAGGCCATGCTAACTTCACCAACCCTTATGTGATGGCTCTGTATTTTCTTTGATATAAATGTCACATATTTTGCTAGCTAGTTCTTGCTGCTGCTTGACAACCCCCCCCCCCCCAAAATAATAATAATAATAATAATAATAATGGGAGCAGACATCAGCTAAACAGGTCTGTGAATGAACTGTGGGCAGGGGATATGAATGCACCAATGCTTCCTCTGATCCTGGCCAGTGTTATTGTTAGGCAGACAAAACTTGCAGGCAGAAGTAACTTCTGTTCATCACAAACAATCTTCGACTACTTAATTATGTCACAATCTCTTATTTCTGTAAGCCTCCATGTCCACTATAATTATTGACACTGGACCCACACAAAAGTGGGAAACTAATAAATAAAATGCTTTTTTATTTAAGAGAAAACATCCCTAGGATTTTCTAGATCTTCTGGTGTGATTCTATGGTCAATCCCACCAGAAGATGACCAAAGAGCATCCTGGATGACCCACAAAGGACTAGAGAAGTGTTCTCCCTAGAAATCTCGTAAGTCCTCCAACATAACCCAGTCAATTTGAGTGTAGAATTGCTCAGGAGGACCTAGAGATTCCCAGAAATAAAACATGAATACTCATATCTGTTAAAGTTAACCCACAATTTGATTAAGTTAGGCAGAACATATTACTGGTAGGTCTACATGTAATTTTCATCCAGTAAATATGTTCTGCATAAAGCTCAAAAATCTCTGGTTGTGAGATCCCTTATTTAAATATAACTTCCTCCAACTAGCAGCCTGTTTAAGATGCTAAAATGCCTTTGTAGAGAATGTGAGTACCCAGCATGTCAGTCTGCTTCTTTCTTAAGCAAACATAGTTATAGTCCAAAAATCAGCCCTATGGTGGAAAGAAATTATGTATAAATGGAAAATTATATCCCCTAGAAACTTCTGGGTGGTACAATTTTTAGGGACAGAAACAGGATAGCTAGTCAAGGGTTATTCCAGTCCTAGAGATTTTGGGTCCAAGGACTAAACACTAAGAATGGGTTTTGCCATAGGGACTGGTCTTCATGATATCATTAAGTGTAATACATCAACTACAGTTGCTCGTAGTATGTCATTCAGATACAAAGGGCCATGGCTATCTGCGGGGATTTGGTTCCAGAACCCTTCATGGATACTAACATTTGGTGGACATTCAAATTCCATTATATGGTATATAGAAAAACGATGTTATTTTTATAAATGGCAAGATCAAAGCTTACCTTTTGGAATTTAAAAAAATATTTTGAGCTATGGATTGTTTAATTCATGAATTTTGTGGATATAGAGGGCCAACCGTAATAGACACAAACACGTGAAAAAATATTTCTCTCTCGTTAAAAATTGAGTTTTTTAAGCTCTGTGCTGAACAGAAAATGCACCCATTTCCATATATATGTTTATCACCTTTTCATATACAATATCACCTCTGTATCTGTTGGGGATATGTTTCAAAACACACCATCACAGATATCTGTAACTGCAAATAATAGTGATGATATTTGAATGAGATGCATTCCATATAATAACACTGGAAGATGTAAGGAGATCCCCAAACACTTCCAGGAAGGATTTTTTTTTTTGGGGGGGGGGAGTGTAAATAAATGAAACCATAAACATCACGTTTACAGATAAGGGGGTTGTACTACTCCCACTTCTTCATGTACATAGAAATTATAATCCACCCAGCAAAAGGTTGAGGAATGTTTTCCTATGGGAGCCTTGTGGTGCACTTACATTATAGATGCACTTTAGATTTCTGAGAGACCTAGTTTCAAATCTCTGCTCATGCATGGAAATCCACTGGATGACCATGGGTCAGTCATACTCTCTTAATCTTACAGGAAACTTCTGAAATCTTGCCAAGAAAAGCCTAGGATGGAGCTGATGTAACTTTGAATTGACTTGTAGGTACACAGCAACAACCAGAAAATAGACTCATCTTCAAAGGCTGAACAGATTGGTAAGACATTCACATATTGCTAACCCCCTCCACATTCTGTTTAGCACAAATTCCAAATAAAAATCAGCAGAAATATTCCTCCTCAATTAGAAATATCCCCCACACGTTGCCCATTTCTGCTTTAGTACTATTTAGTAGTAATTTCAGCCACTTTAGGGAGGTTTAAATTTTATTTTTAATGGCCCATGCAGTGTATACAGTCCTGGGGTGTAAGAGTGGCTTTTAAGTAATATGATGTTACCTGTTCTATATTTTTAATTACTTTAAGGCAGTAATTCTATTCTAAACCTTTGGTGCTCCAGGTGTTTTGGACTTGAGCTTGCACAATTCCTAATAGCTGATAGGATATCCCTAGCTGCGATTTCTGGAAGTTGAAGTCCAAAACACCTGGAGGACCAAAGGTTGAAAACCACTTATTTAAGTCATATATTCCAGATGACGACTTTGTTGTAATATTTACATGTTGTGCCTCCTATAATTCTATCCCCATGTATTTCATTGTAGGGAGCACAATCCCAGACACACTTGTTTTCACCTATCAATATTTTTCTTTTAAAATAAAGGAAGCATATACATGGTCAGGAAGCTGGTACATGTATATGTCCATAGACACGTGACATTATTATAAAGGACAAGAACAAAATTTCTATAATTATACTCAGTGATTCTGATTAAATGAAGTTGTAATCCATGGAAGCTCATAGTATGTTTTTTTAATGATTTATATAGATTTAATATGTTTCCTTCTTTTCCAGAATTGTGAACTCACATGAGATATAGCACTGTGTTGTTTTGGATTGGCTGTGAGTACTATATTTAATATTTATTATAATGTATATTAACTAAAACAATAAAATATCACTATGTTGTTGTACTTAATTAAAAGCATGATCCATTCTCTGTACACTGTATTATGTATTATTTCTGTGTTCATTCGTTTTAGTTCAGCAGTAATAAAAAGATAATTTACTATACATGGCAAATCCACATATATGAGCAGAGCACTACCTAGTTTTCCTTTGCATCACTGCAGACATGTCCTTTCACTAAATCTGAATCACAGGTCCACTATTGTGTGCTTGGGGAGGAAAATCAGGATGGTATGAGGAAAATCAGGATGGTATGACCATTTAAATTAGTGTAATTGAATTATTAATTAATCGTGGTGTAATGTTTAGATTTTGAATCAGGGTTTAATTGGAGCTGCCCTTTGTGATCAAGTGTTCATTCCAGACAACAGGGGATGAATAATGTATGTCTACTTCTTTTCTGATTTATCTCCAGATTTTATTTTGTTATGGATTAGAAAGGTTTAGATTTACATTTTCAGACAGGAGGCTATATTTAAAATTTAACTGAACCTCTCCCACAGGTTATTGAATGCTAAAAATATATTCTGTTGATGCCTTTCTATTCTCTTGAGTGAGATCGTGTGTCAATGAAGCCATTCAGAAATCCTTCAGCTGCTTAGTTGATGGTGCTGTAGAGGAAGGAAGATTTTAAAAGGTGCTGAATCTATAATTTTCAGAAAGATCCTAATGTGGTCCTAATCGGTAAACCATAAAGAAAGGCATGTCAAAATTGCACCGATTCTCTCTAGCCAGCCAAACAAACAGATCCAAAGAAGACAGGAGAAAGGGTGGGCGTCGTTAAAGGCTTCGCTAATAAGGTTTTGATTGGATAAAACCCATAATCATTATTTTCTATTTAACCTGAGACTGAATGAGCTGGTAAGGAGAGCATTTTCCATCGCGTGCCTAAATGAGGAGTGTTAACTGGGGCCCTTTCTTCCCTCTGTATTGTGTAAATGTGGCCATTAGAGGCAAATGGCTGCAATTTGAGCTCAGTTAAATCTCACTGGCTGAATAGAGATGAGTTGGATTTTGCAAGACCCTAAAAGGTGTCAATAGCCACACACAGCACAACACTCTGGGTGCATTTGTTCTCTAAAGGGAATGCAGTTTAATACCACTTTAACTGTCATGGCTTAATGCTATGGAATTCTGGGAGTTGGAGCTTGGTAGAAAAGGGCACTCTTTGGCAGAAAAGGCTTAAAGCAGTGGTTCTCAACCTGGGGTCCCCAGATGTTTTTGGCTTTCAACTCCCAGAAATCCTAACAGCTGGTAAACTGGCTGGTGTTTCTGGGAGTTGTAGACCAAAACACCTGGGGTCCCACAGGTTGAAAACCACTGGCTTAAAGCCTTGTAAGACTACAACTCCCATGATTAATGCATGGCAGTTAAAGTGGTGTCAAATGGCATTAATTTCAACAGTGTAGGTATACCCTCTGTCTCTCCAAAGGAGCTCTTTATGGTGGCCCTGTTTAGACCTCTTCCCTTCAGGTCACTCTATCCTATGAACATTCAGAGCAATAGAAAGAGAAAGCGTTTGAAGGAGCTAACCATGGTGCTGAATCCCTTTGCAGTTACTTGCATTGCTTCTTGCATCACTCTCTTGCATGAACCAAAACCTAGAGTAAATGCATCACCCTACTACCATGGAAGTCCCCAGTTGCCAGATGGAACTATATTGGCATATCATAGTTCTTCCTGATCATAAGACCCCTTCCTTAGTCAAGTCTCATTCCCAGCCTTTCAGGGACAGAGGATTGAACCTGGAATCATAGGAGGTGTGCATTCAACCACTGACATTGAGTTCTGGTCTTCCGCATAAGTGCAAAGACATCCAAGGACCAACCTGGTGTAAGGGTTGCAATGATGGATTAGACCCTTGTGTTTGCATCTCTCCTTGATCATGAAGGTCACTGGGTGACCTTGGGCCGTACTTACGAACAGAAATCTCACAAGACGATACACAGCTCTCACGCAGCGACAGAGATAGGAAGTAGAGGCTATTTATCTCATCCTCTGCTGTCTGATGCAATCCAAGCTTAACCCTTTACACACTTGCATAATAGGCAGCACACAGTGTATGATGCAATCTCCAGCACGCATTGCACAACTATGACTCAATTACATTTAAACAACTCTATATACAATCATTCTTACTTCAACATGTTCATCTCACAATCTGACCTATCTCACTGGGTTAACGTATAAACGTATAGCTTTCTTTCCCTCAAGGCTGGAAATAAATGCAACCATCATTACAACGGGAATTCATCAGATGTATATAATGCTATAATAAAATGATCAGTCTTTAAAATGTATTGACGAAGGCTTCCATGGCCGGAATCACTGGATTGCTGTGAGTTTTCCGGGCTGTATGGCCATGTTCCAGAAGCATTCTCTCCCGTGGAATGTCCAGAGTTGGAAAAAGAGTTCTTGTCTGTTTGAGGCAAGTATGATACATATAACAGAGATATGTAATGTTGGGTTATCTAAGCAATCATGCATGCATTTTCAATGTGGGATGGTTTATACAGTTAGTTATGTCTGTTGCTTAGTAACATGAGCCAAGATGCATTCCAGAGTTGAAGCCACCATTTAAGGGTTTTGCATATGAAATGGGAAATGGGTGTATCCTTCCTGGGGACACACAGGAAGTGATGTACAGATGCCTCTTCCTGTCTCTTCCTCTTCGCTCCTGACCATGCCATGCTGATGTTCCTGTCTGTTAAGAGATATGTAGTTTCCTGAACTGTTTTTCTTTGGAACTAAGATGTTTTTGCCTGTATGACCATCATCATACAAGATTGTGAGTAAACATATTTTTGCTATTTTATTTGATGTCTCTGATGCTTATTTTATGCGCATGACCTTTTAAAGGGAAAGGGAGGCTGGATATTTTGTCTTATTGTTTAATTTCTTTTTACCTCTGCTCACATAAACCCCTAGTCTTCTGCGTTTTTACTGCTCTGCACGAATGTTTAACCATATTGGAATCATAATCTTAACAGGTTATGAAAATATATTCCTATTATGTAAACTCAACTTGCCTAGTTTCCAACAGACCTCACAACCTTTGAGGATGCCTGCTGTAGATGCAGGTGAAACCTCAGGAGAGAATGCTTCTGGAACATGGCCATACAGCCCAGAAAACTCACAGCAACCCATTCTTTAAAATGCAACAGCAGCCTTTACTCTCTATCTCTCTGGAAATACCTTCAAACAAAAAATAGACCCTTTTCAAGTGATAAATCCCTTCAAGAAAAATACCCAGAAAAAGAAAAGCAAACCTCTTTTTCCTGAGAGGCACTTAACTAAGTGGCTTTTTTTCCAGACTGTCTCTGAGTCTTGGTTATAATTCTATTATCACTGTGGAAGAATCTTTATGTTACTGGTTGGTGTTTGGTTGGAGGTTTAGCATTGGAGAGTGGAGTCTAGTGGGTTAAACTCCAGTCAACTTCACGCTGTTGAAGGAACTGTTGTGTTCCTTCAAGTCCTTTCAGATTGGTCACAGGGTTTCCTTGGCAAGATTTAGGCCCCTCTACACTGCCATGTAATGCAGTTTGGAGCCTTATTCAGGGGAGATGGGGGGAGAATGTGACTTGCTCAAGGTCATCATCTGGGTTTTCATAGCTGCGAGGAGACTCCAACCTTGGTCTCTAGGACTCCCGGTTTAGCGCTCAAAGCCAGCCAAAATTTTACCCAGCCTGATTTAGAATGCAAGAGATGCCTGGTGTCAAAGAATTGATCAATGCTTCCTAATATTTATCGGGCTACTTCTGAGAATTGATTATTTCAGGGATTTATGGAGATAGTTGTCTGCTGTGTGCCTTCAAGTCGTTTCGATCCTGAGGATTGCTCTATTACTGGGTTTTCTTAGCAAGATTTATTCAGAGGGCTTTACCATTGCCTTCCTGGGAGGCTGAGTTCTTCAAGGTCACCCAGGGCCCTTCCACACAGCCATATAACCCAGAATATCAAGGCAGAAAATCCAACAATATCTGTTTTGAACTGGGTTATCTGAGTCCACACTGCCATATATTCCAATTCGAAGCAGATAATGTGTGATTTTATTCAGCTGTGTGGAAAGGGTCCCAGTGGGTTCCATACTCTCCCCTTGTCTTTCTCCAACACTCAAATCAGTATACCACAAGGGCGCTCATGGCCACCCTTCCACGGCCAGCTTTCCTCTGAGGCCGAGAGAGTGTGAGTGTGAGTTACCCAAAGTTACCCAGTGGAGATCCGCAGGCTGGTCCAAGATCCAGACAGAGTTATCTCTCAAACTACTGTGAATCTGGGCCATCCTGTCCCTATTGAGTTCCGTGAGATTTCCTCCAAGGGCAGAGGGAGGGAGGCTGCAGCATTTGGCCACCAAGTGATCGAAGGCTCCAGCTGCTGCCCTCCCGCCTTATTGATCCATTGGGGAAACGCCAAACATCGTTGTGCCCTAGACTCCAACCAGGAGGGCCTCCATTGAATATGTCCAATCAATGACTTTTGTAACACGGGATGCATCTACAATGTAGAATTAATGCAGTTTGACACCTCTTTAACTATCAAGACTCAATGCTATGGCATTACGGGAGTTGTAGCTTGGCACCGGCGCCCTGTAAATGTTGGAAATAGCAACATCTCAAGCCTTTGCTAACTTGTATTCTATGTGTATGTCGATTTGCCAGTTTAACTGTACCTCTTTGGTATGGGAGGGGTTATAGACATGTGATTGTACTGAGCATGTTCAGATCCATTTTGTATTCAGTCTGCTCAGTGGAGGTGGATGCATGTTGCTGTTTTAGACTTCGGTAGAGAAGTATGACTTGTGGACTTCAGTGTGTACAAATATACCTAAAGACTATGGACTATTAAGAATGATACCCTGTGTACTCAATACACAGAGAAGTATATCCTACCTATAACTGAACTTTAATAAGAAATGTACCTGTATTTACTCACAAGATATATGTGAGTAAACAAGATATGTTATTTTTTCAAAGAAGACTTTGTTATTTTATCTCTGAGTGCATATTTTAAACTAAGAGGTTTCAAGGGAGTGTATATCTTTTGGGCTACTGCAACTGCAAATTCAACGTCAAAGAAACAATCTTCTGCTGCTAACCAAATATATTTGTGCAGTGGCATGTCTTTGTCCTTGGCAGTTCAAAGATACCGTTCTTCAGTTGAACAGTTGAGTTACCTGTGTGCCATTACATGAATGCTTGTGAATATCACTTGTTCAAAGGGTTGACTTCTAACAAGGTCATGCTTTTCTTGACTAGTGGTTTTCAAAAGGTGGTCTCTACATGTTCATGGAGATTCAGATCTGCCAAACGGAGATGACATCATTGTTCCTTTTCGATAAGGTTATGATTGCCATTTATTTCCAAAGGGATATGTACCTGGAGAATGGGTGCAGTTATTTCCAATATTGGCAAAGGAGGCTAAAGACCTCATTAAAACTCTTGTGATTCTATAGCTTTGAGCCCCGGCAGCGGCAGTTAAAGTGGTGTTAAAATGCACTAAATCTACAGTGCAGATGTACCCAAAACGCTGGGAGACTAGGATTCGAATCCTAACTCGGTCGTGGAAGCCTATTGAGTGACTTTGGGCAGGGAAGTGGGCCTCGGAAGAAGACGCTGCTAAAGCCCTTCTGAATAAATTCTGCCGAGAAAACCTGGATGGGTTCGCCTTCAGTCTGAACTGTCCTCAAGGCACATAACAACAGCAACAAAACCAAATGATACTGGCTAGACATTGAAACCAACCTGAAGCATTCAGCATCAGCAACAAACAAGTGGGATAGGAAAGGAGAGATACACAGTGGGTTTAAATGAAATGCCCTGCAAGAACAACTGGAACTGCGGCAATGGTGGTGGATTGCTCAGCAGACAAAACAGCCCCAAGGCCACTGTTATGTGGAAGAGGGAGAAAGAGCAGGCAGATCTCTCCCCCCCTCCCCCCATCTCTCTTTGGATCGATTCCTTTCCTCTTTAATGGTAGTTTTCAAAAGAGGCAGCCTTGTTAGTTTCTTCCAATAATGCAATAATCGCGGAAGAGAGAGAGAGAGAGAGAAATAAATGTGGGTGCACCCTTAAAACCAGCTGGTTTGTTTGTGTGTGTGTGTGTTTTGCAAGCTCTTTTGTGGAAGCAATAGCGTTGACATAAACCTACTTCTAGGGACGCAGAAGCACAGTGCAGTGGTTTGAGCATTGAACGAAGACTGTGGAGATCAGGGATAGATTTCCAGCTCGGTCATGGAAACTCAGGCTGAATCCACTATCCTAGGATCTCGATCCCAGATTGCCTCCTTTGAAATATGAATCTCAACTGCCAGATAACCTGGGATAAGCAGATAATCTGGGATCAGATCCTGGGATATAGGGCAGTGTAGAGCTATCCTAAGGCTCTGGAGACCAGGGATCGATTTCCGTTGGGCCATGGAAACTCAGTCGGTGACCTTGGGGAAGGCACACATTCCCCACCTCTGAAAACCTGGCAGAGGCTTAGGGTGGCAGGATGTCGGAAAAGCACAAGAAGAAACACAAAAACAAGCCTCTTCAATGACGTTCTGGGAAGTCCCAGGTGTATAGAGAGGGAGGGAGGGAGGGAGGGAGGGAAGGGGGAGGGAGGGGAAGAAAGGCACAGAGCAGAAGCGGCACTAGGACCCTTGCCTTCCTCGCCTAGCGAGGATAAGGCGGGAGGGGAAAATGGCAGCGCCTGCCTCCTGCGCCCTCAATCCTCCCAGGAGCCAATTAGCAGGTAGACTGTTCCCCTCTCCCGAATGGGTTCACCTTCTCGCCAGGCGCCATAGAAACGGAGCTTGGATCCCCGGGAGGCACCATCTGCGGGGCCTTTTCCATTGTGCCAGGCTCCCGACTTCCCTCTCTGCCTGCCCTCCTTCCTCCCGAAGAAGAGGCTCCTCCATTCACTCCCTTCCAGAGTGCATTCGTCGCCAGGGCTTTTAATGGAGAGACCGTGCGCCTCTCTTTGTTCTTTTCTTCTTCTTTTTTTTTTTTAAAGAAGAGGATAATTAAAAATAAAGTACTCAACTCGGCGCCAGAGATTCTCAGAGAACCCTCCCGGAATAGCCGGGACCGTCTGTTTCAGGGTAAAGGAAAGAAAGCAGCCTGTAATACAGGTCGGGTCTCCCTTATCCGAAATTCTTGGGACCAGGAGTGCCTTGGCTTCCGGGTTTGTTTTTATTTCAAGATTTGGGAACACATGTATTGGCATATAGGGATGGGCCCCAAATCTAAACACGAAACTCATTTTTCATACACACCTTAGATTCATAACCTGGAGGAAGTTTTTATAGGCAGTATTTTAAACATAATTTTAGTGTCTGAACAGTGAACAAGCTGAAAGTAAAGGTGTCACTACCTCAATCTTCAAGCTGTCATATAATGCATTTTAAACCGTATTATATGGTCAGTGTAGACTCCTATAATGCAGAGAAAGAACTCTTGTCTGTTAGAGGCAGGTGTTAATGTTGCAATGGACCACCTTAATTAGCGTTGAATAGCATTGAATAACACAGAAATGCCAGTCGACTCTAACAACCACCATGTCAGACTACACAGAGAAGCCACTGAAATCCACAAGCATGTGGACAATTTCAACAGAAAGGAGGAAATCATGAAAATGAACAAATTCTGGCTAACACTAATTTAAAAAAACCCCTCTAAAACCAGGAGAGTAAATAAAGCACAACATTCTGAAAACAGGGAAATTCCAGACAAGAAACAATCAGGGCCAGCCAACACCTTCCAACAAAGAATTCCTCCAGGCAGTAAGCAGCCAGACCTTGAAGCTGAAAGGTAGGTAAAAGGTAAAGGTTTCCCCTGATGTTAAGTCCAGTCGTGTTCGACTCTGGGGGTTGATGCGCTTCTCAATTTCTACGCCGAAGAGCCGGTGTTGTCCATAGACACCTTCAAGGTCATGTGGCTGGCATGACTGCATGGAGCACCGTTACCTTCCCGTCAGATTGATACCTATTGATCTACTCTCATTTGCATGTTTTCGAACTGCTAGGTTGGCAGAAGCTGGAGCTAAGAGCAGGCGCTCAATCCACTCCCTGGATTCGAACCTGCGACCTTTTGGTTTGCAAGTTCAGCATCTCAGCACTTTAACACACTGCGCCACCGCAGGCCCCGAGCTGAAAGCTTGTTCAATGCCAATCAAGGTGGCCATTTGAAACATTCACATCTGCCTCAAAAAGACAAGAGTTCCTTCTCCCACCCTGGACATTTCACAGATATATAAACCCCACTTGCCTAGTTTCCAGTCTTTGGGGATGCCTGCCTACCATAGATGCAGGTGAAACGTCAGGAAAGTGCTTCTGGAACATGCCACACAACCCGGAAAATTCACAGCAACCCAGTGATTCCGGCTTTGACAACACATATAATGACAGTTTAGATGAGACCTTAGCCACCCATGTGGACAGCTTTGAATTTCAGAAAAACTGACTCTCAACCTTTCAAGAGCACGGCGCCTGTTGAAATAAACCAGTTCATCTGAAAACAGCCACAGGTTTCCATCTCACCCGCTTTCCCCTTCCATTTTTAAAATTTCAAATACGGTGGAGTTTCACCATTTTACCAGCAAGAAGCAAAAAGGCAACCACAGGGTCAGATGAAATAGTTTCCAACCTTCAACCAAGAGAACACGATCGTTGGTTCACACACACAGTGATACGCAAAGACCTTTCATATCAATTTTCATGCACAAAGTTTGGGGCTATTTGCATGCCGGAATTGTGTCTGCAAATCCATACTCCAATGTAATTGTATCAAACCCACAGGGCAGCAGCGACAACGTCTGAAAACAACCACCACCATCTCCCACAACGTGGCCTTGCCAGCACCATGGAGAGATTCTGTTTCTTTCTTTTATCCACGACCTCCACACAACAATAAGCTTCAAAGAAACAACGGCAACGTGTGCATCGTGTTTTCGACGCTACCATCTTCAACGAAGAGGGAGAAATGGGAAGGCTCGAGCCAAAGCAAATGAAATAATCAGTAACCTTGAGAAAATCACACACGGGGTGCATCTACACCTAGAATTAATGCATTTTAGCTGGCAGGGCTCAATGCAGTGGGCTCCTGGGAATTCTCAATTGGTGAGGAACCAGCACTCTTTGGCTAAGAGAAGGCTACAGACCTTGTAAAACTACAGCTCCCAGGATTGTATAAATCGGCAACGGCTTGAATGTACATCGCATCATCGCAAAATAAACTGAACTCAAAGGGAGAGGAGTTAAATCGCATTTTTCCTATTTGTTTTAGAACCGCCTTAAGGATTAAATAGTGACACACGAACGGCGCCCATATGAAACCTCGAACGACGTCTAACGACTCAGTACTTACACTGAAGCGACAACCTTATAGTGTATTTGTTTATTTGAGCATAAATCCCATTGAAATAAATGGAACCTAGTTCTGGGTATATTTGCACCTTGAAAAGGGCTAAAGCTGAGCCTTGAGCATTGCGCAAAACGGACGTTGGGTGTATCAATAGCGTAGAAGGGATGCAGTTTGGCTGCCGCTTTAACTGCCATGACTCAATGCTATGGAAACCTGGGAGTTGCAGTTTCACATGGTCCTCAGCCTTCTCTGCCAATCCCAGGATCTCATAGCATGGAGATAAAGTGGTGTCAAAGTGTATTTATGCTACAGTGATGCCCCCTCAGAAAATCCAGAGTGCACCCAGTCCTCGATGGCTGCGGGTGACTCCTATGCAACTAGAAGATCAACACCAAGGGGGTTATTTATTTCGTGGCAAAAGCATTTCATAACACCAAGGGGGTTGTAAAAGCAGACATAGCAACTGAGCATGTTTAAAGTGCCTGGCATCCCTTCCAAGGAAAAAAATTCCCTCTACTTTCACTTCCAAGGCAAAGCTTCTTTTCTACACCCTCCTGGGAAGATTGGCGATGGATTCTGTATACTGTACTAAATACCCCCGACCTGCCCGGCTGCACTTCTCTCCCTCCGATGAACCCATTTTGCTCGGTTATAAGAGGTGCGAGGTTTAAGCTCTGGGCCACCCCAAGAGATGCAGCTGCCCGAGGCAAAGAAATATGGCCAAGGTATGGGCAAACTCTACACTGGCCAACACACATGTTGGAGCCTCAAATGTTAGTACTGTTTCTGGGTATATTTGATCTGCTGATTCCAAAAATAGCACCAGTTTCCCCCTATCAGCCCTAGTTTTTGAGATACAGAACATATGCCATCTACCAGTCACCATCTGTTGCCCAATGATAACCATATCCAAGAAACTAGAGCTGATGCAGTCTATCCAAGGCGCTTTTCTGAATCAGTGCTCCAAAAAAACCCAGGAACAGACCTAAAAAACAAGACAACCCCCTAGCCCATATTTTTTTTTGGTTGGTCTGTGCTGTCATTCCACATGTCTTCTGTTCTGACTGTGGAGAGAAAACGTTTCCTCTCTGAGTTGCTGTGAGTTTTCTGGCCTGAATGGCCATGTTCCAGAAGCATTATCTCCTGTTTTGCCCACATCTATGGCAGACATCTCACAGATTGTGAAGTCTGTTAGAAACTAGGCAAATGGGGTTTATATATTGGTGGAATGTCCAGGGTGGGAGAAATAACTCTTGGCTGTTGGAGGCAGGTGTGAATGTTGCAATTGACTATCGTGATTAACATTGAATGGCCTTACAGTTTCAAAGCCTGGCTGCTTCATGCCTGAGGGAATCCTTTGTTGGGAGGTGTTAGCTGTCCTTGATTGTTTCATGTCTGTTGCTCTTTATTTCCTGTCCTGGTTTTAGAGTTTTTTTTAAAAAAAATACTGGTACCCAGATGTTGTTCATTTACAGGTTTTCCTTCTTTCTGTTGAAATTGTCCACATGGCTTGTGGATTCCAATGGCTTCTTTCTCTACCCTGGACATTCCACAGATATATAAAACTCCCTTGCCTAGTTTCCAACAAACCCCACAGCCTCTGAGGATGCCTGTCAGAGATTTGGGCAAAACGTCAGGAAAGAATGCTTCTGGAACAAGGCCATATAGCCCAGAAAACTCACAGAAGGCCATGAGAGCCTTCGTCAACACAACGTTTTCTATCTATTGAAGAATGGAAGGTCATCTCAGGGCATGTCAGGTGACACATTGCTATCTCCTTCCCTGCCATCTCTGAGCATCTTCCTTTTGACATCTGATCTGGCCAATGCTGTTCACCAATGATCTCCAATGATCTGTGCCTGAAGCCACAGATGCCCGACGCTGCGGCCTCTTGTTAACGCTGCCCTCCCTTCTTAGAAACTTCAGGTACTACCACCCACCCCACCCCCCCCCCCCCCACACACACACACATTCCGTGGCTCCCTTACCTGTTGGCCGCCAAGCGGGACGAAATGTATCCCCCCGGGATCTGTGTGATGATGTAGCCCCAGAAGAAGGAGCCATGGATCATGCCCACCGTCTCCGGGTCCCAATTGAACTTCGCTTTCTTTTCCGCAAAGAAAAGAAGAAGGGGAAAGAAAGGAAAAGAAAAAAAGTTTGTTATAAAAAGCAAGGCCAGGTTTGGAGATGTCTGAAAAATGCCAGTAGAAATGGAGTCGCCAGTCATTGCATCAATGGACACAGTTTGCAGGATCTAAAGAGAATTCATGTTGTTGTCGTTGCAGAAATAGGGAAGTTTCAGGGAATAGATTAAAGCAGGCATGGGCAAACTTCGGCCCTCCAGGTGTTTTGGACTTCAACTCCCACAATTCCTAACAGCCTACCGTCTGTTAGGAATTGTGGGAGTTGAAGTCCAAAACACCTGGAGGGCTGAAGTTTGCCCATGCCTGAGTTAAAGACACTGTGAGCTAGGGCACGGCTACACTGTAGAATTAATGTGCTTTGATACTACTTTAACTACCAGGGTTCAATTATGTTTGCAAGGAGCTTTCAGGATTTGATGAGTTTTGACAAGAGATAGAGTTATGCAACGCTAGACTCAGCAAATGAGTAGGTAGGATGTCAAAAATAAAGTAAGTATTCTTATTTACACCTGTCATCAAATCCTGGAAATGGCACAGCAATAATAGCCTTCGCTGAAGAATTAATACCACTTCAACTACAATGGTTTCATCCTGGGATTTGTAGTTTGGAGCAGGACCTGAGCCCTCTTCTCAAATTAGTACTCAGTGCTCCTTTCCAAACTGCAAATCCCAGGACACCATAGAATGAAACCAGAGTAGTTACATCACAATCTTAATAATTCTTTATCCAAAGAACCTAATTAAAATTTTCCAGAACTTGGGTTGCTGCGAGTTTTCTGGGCTGTATAGCCATGTTCCAGAAGTATTCTCTCCTGATGTTTCGTCTACATCTATGGCAGGCATCCTCAGAGGTAATGAGGCATGTTGCAAACTACGCAAGTGTGTTTTATATATCCGTGGAATGTGCAAGGTGGGAGAAAGAACTCTTGTCTGCCTGAGGCAGATGTGAATGTTGCAATTGGCCACCTTGGTTAGCATTGAATAGCTTTTCAATCCTTTGTTGGGAAGTGTTAGCTGGCCCTAATTGATTCAGGTCTGTAATTCCTCTGTTTTCAGAGTGTTGTTCTTTATTTACTCTCCTGATTTTAGAGGGTTTTTTTAATACTGGTAGCCAGATTTTCGTGGTTTCCCCCTTTCTGTTGAAATTGCCCATATGCTTGTGGAGTTCGGTGACTTCTCACAGGCAGTAGGCAGCCAGACCTTGATGCTGAAAGGCTATTTAATGCTAATCAAGGTAACCAAGTGAAACATTCACACCTGCCTCTAACATGTTGGGAATCATCCTGGACTACTCAAGTCTAGATGTAGTTAGATAGATGATAGAGTTAGATTGAGGGAATCCTTTCCCTGTTTCCAAAGCATGCCTAGACAGGCCTTACTGTGTTTCACTCTATCCTGTTTACATCATATCCCTTACTTTGAAGTTAGTAGAAATGTGAATCTTTAGGGACACTAACTTCTCATTGGTCAGAATGTGTTTTATGGCCCCAATAAACTGGACCATGAGGTTGGAACCATTTGGTTCACTCTTCTCCCTTTGTTCTTCTAGTTAACAAGAAGCATCTTGCTGTCTCTCCTGGCAAGATGTAACTATTTAGATGTTTGTTATTTTTCCTTAGAAACCAGTCTAGAGTAGACTAGACAGCTCCCAAGCATTTCTATCTACAATTGAGTTCTTTTTACCTGAATAAATATTTTTGAACTTTTATTGAGACTCTGCAGTCCATTGCAATCCTAAATGATCAAAGGCTTCTCTTGCTCGCCCCGTGTAAGTAACTGTTGCATTTAAAAGCTTTGCTTTTGCTACTCTGCTGATTTTGGTGGAATCTCCCCCAGAGAGAGTTAAATTGAATCTAACCGCTCAGAGATTACCACAACATAACAGACAAGAGTTCTTTCCACAGATATATAAATCAACTTGCCTAGGTTCCAACATATCTCATCACCTCTGAGGATGATTGCCATAGATGCAGGCGAAACGTCTGGAAAGAATGCTTCTGAAAAATGGCCATACAACCCTGAAAACTCACAGCAACTCAATGATTCCTGCCATGAAAGCCTTCGACAACACATTTCTAGATCTTTGTGAGGGAATCCGTTTGCTGCTTGGTGGAATCATGGTTATTTATGTAAAGAAGGCTCTGAAAGGAGGATCCGAGGCTGTCTAAGTTCTAGTCCTTATCGATCTTGGCATGAACCAGGAGCACAGAAGCTGCCACGTAACATACGATTTCGTGCTGAAATCGCAAGTCAAAAGGAGAGTAGGCAAAGGGTCCATTTATACTGTAAATTGAATGCAGCTTGAATGCACCCCATAACTGTCATGGCTCAATGCTATGGAATCAGGGCCGTTGTAGTTTGACGAGGTTTGCAGCCTTCTCTGCCAAAGATTTCTGGTTCCTCACCAAATACAACTCCCGGGATTCTATAACATTAAGCCATGGCATTTAAAGTGGTGTCAAAGTGCATTAATTCTACAATGTAGAACCAGCCAAAAGCAAAAGCCGGGAAATGACTTGTTTCGAAACAGAGGTCTATCTATATATCCTTCACAAGTGTAGATAACAAGACAGATGTCTATATCGGATCTAAGTACCCTAAAGTCTCCAGATTCTGTCTAAAACTTGGAAGCTAACTAGGATCATGTCTGGAATTCTGAGTAGTGTTCTTTATTTACTGTCCTGATTTTAGAGTTTTTCCCCCTAAATACTGGGAGCCAGATTTTGTTCATTTTCATGGTTTCCTCTTTTCTGTTGAAATTTGCTTGTGGATTTCAGTGGCTTCTTTCAGGCAGTAAGCAGCCAGACCTTGAAGCTGAAAGGCTATTCAATGCTAATCAAGGTGGCCAACTGAAACATTCACACCTGCCTCCAGCAGACAAGAGTTCTTTCTCCCACCCTGAACATTCCACAGATACTGTATATAAACCGCACTTTCCTAGTTTCCAACAGACCTCACAACCTCTGAGGGTGCCTGCCATAGATGTGGGCGAAACGCCAGGAGATAATGCTTCTGGAATTTGGCCATACAACCCGAAAAACTCACAGCAACCCAGTGATTCCGGCCATGAAAGCCTTCGACAACGCATAAAACAAACAATATTGGGGCAAACGGTAACGTATTTTCTCGAGGTGTTTTCCATTCTGTTCTGTTTAAGGTTACATATCTGACCTGCCCTTCCTCAATGTGCTCCATGGGTTAGGACATTGGCTGATACTTCATGAGAAATCTGAACTCCATAGGAATTGAGAGTGTGCAAAGCAGCTGCAGTAGCTGAAGTGTTCTCTTAAAATGGATGCCTGGAAGGAAGTCTGAAGGGCGTTTGGAAGTCGTGCTCGTGGAAGGAGGAAGGGAGGGGGAAATGGAGGAGGAGGGAGAGAAAGGGGAGGGAAAGAGGAAGAGGAGGAGGAGGAAAAGGAAGAGGAGGAGGAAACAGGAGAAGAGGAAGAGAAGAGGGAGAAAGGGAAAGGAGGAGGAGGGAGAGGGAGGGGGAAAGAGGAAGAAGAGGAAAAGGAGGGAGAGGATGCGGAAAGAGAAGGAGAAGGAAGGCGAAGGGGAGAAGGAGGAGGAAGAGGAGGCAGAGGAGGAGGAAGAGGCTGATGGAAGAGGAGGAAGAAGAAGGATGAAGAGGAGTAAGAGGGAAAGGAGGGGGAAGGAGGAAGAGGAAGAAGAGGAGGAAGAGAAGAAGGAAAGGGAGTGTAGGAAACAGCAACCTCCCAAGCCTTTCACTATTTATTTGTTAATCTATATATTTGCTAATCTGTATTCTATGCATATGTTAATTTGCCAGTTTGACTGTACCTCTTTGGTGTGGGAGGAGTTATATTCATGTGATTGTACTGAGCATGTTCAGTCTCATTTTGTATTCAGTGTTTGCTTTACACCCATGTTTACGTCAGACCTCAGTGGAGGTGGATGCATGTTGCTGTTTTGGACTTCGGTAGAGAAGTATGACTTGTGGACTTCAGTGTATACAACTATACTTAAAGACTATGGATTAAGAATGATACCCTGTGTACTCAACACACAGCGAACCACATCCTATCTATAACTGAACTTTAATAAGAAATGTGCCTGTATGGTGAACTAATACAAGATGCTTGTGAGTAAACAAGTTGTTGTTTTTCAAAGAAGATTTTGTTTTTTTATATATCTCTGAGTGAATATATTTAACTAAGGGGTTTCAAAGGAGTGTATATCATTTGGGCAACTGCAACTGCAATTTCAACTTCAAAGAAACAACCTTCCTCTGCTAACCAAATACATTTTTGTAGTGGCATGTCTTTGTCCTTGGCAGTTCAAAGACATGGTTCTTCGGTTTAACAGCTGAGTTATCTGTGTGCCATTACATGAAATGCTTATGAATATAACCTGTTCAGAGGGCTGACTTTTAACAAGGTCATATTTTCCTTGACTAGTGGTTTTCAAAAGGTGGTCTCCACATGTTCATGGAGATTCACATTTGCCAAACGGATATGACTTCATTTTTCCTTTTCAATAAGGTTATGATTGCCATTTGTTTCCAAAAGCATATGTGCCCAGAGGCTGGTTGCAGTTCTTTCCAGTAGGGAGGAGGCCTGTCTCACCTCCTTGATGACCTTCCCTCCGCGGTGGATGGTGCTGTTGTTGACCATGTCCACAATGGCGACGCCGAGGTTGCAGCGGATGCCGAAGGAGATGCAGAAGCCCAGGCCGCTCATGATGGCGATGATGTACCTGCGGGGCAGCCCGAAGCAGGTGCAGTCGCACAGGGGCGCCTTCTTCTCGGGCACCTCCAGGGGCTTGCCATCTTCCGTCAGCTCAATGGTGTCGCCGGGCTTCTGCTTCTTCTCGAGGACTCTGCAAAGGAGACAACGCAATCAAGGCACTGCCCTGCGCTTCTCTCAGCCCCTGGCCCAGGGACTGGTTTCCAATGACTCCCCCCCCCCCCCCCCATCGAGGTTAACCACAGTCGGAATCAGGGCTTAACCCCAGCTTCTTTCGCCAAGGATAAACCTCACAAGGATATGTGGGCTGGTCAAGACAAAGACACCTTTGGACGTGTACAGAATATATTTCTGGGTTGATATGAGTTTTCCGTGCTGTATATTCCAGAAGCATATTTCCTGACCTGCATCTATGGCAGGCATCCTCAGAGGGTGTGAGGTCTGTTGGAAACTATGCAAGTGGGGTTTATATATCTGTGGAATGTTCAGGGTGGAAGAAAAAAAACCTCTTGTCAGTTTGAGGCAGGCGTGGATGTTGCAACTGGCCACCTTGATTAGCACTGAATAGCCCTTTCAGCTTTAAGGTCTGGCTGCTTACTGCGGGGGTTGGGGGGGCTTTGTTGGGAGGTGTTATCTGACCCTTATTGTTTCTTGCCTGGAATTCCTCTGTTTTCGGAGTGTTGTTCTTTTTTTACTGTCCTGATTTTAGAGGTTTTTTTTTTAATACTGGGGGCCAGATTTTGTTCATTTTCATGGTTTCCTCCTTTCCGTTGCTTCTGGATTTCAATGGCTTCCCTGTGTAGTCTGACGTGAGTGGTCCAGCATTTCTGTGTTCTTAAATAATATGCTGTGTCCAACAAAGGATTCCCCCAGGCAGTAAGCAGCCAGAACTTGAAGCTGCCAGGCTATTCAATGCTAATCAAGGTGGCCAATTGCAACATTCACACTTGCCTCAAACAAACAAGAGTTATTTCTCCCACCCTGAACATTCCACAGATATATAAACCACACTTGCCTAATTTCCATCAGACCTCACAACTTAAGAATGCTTCTGGAACATGGCCATACAGCCCGGAAATCTCACAGCAACCCAGTGATTGCGGCCATGAAAGCCTTCAACAACACATAGAATGCATTTCCTCTCCACATGCAACCCACACACATGTGAACGGTGTTTTAGGCACGTTTGAGATCCATCACACACACATATACCCTTCGTAAAAATGTACACATGTGCTCCAGTTTTACAGACGATATATTTGAAGCCATAGAGAGTGCAAGCCGCGTTGCGCCCTTTAAAGGATTGCAGAGACGCCATATTGGAGAAGAGATGGCAGGTTATTTTAAAAATAAAATAAAATAAAAATAAAGTATCGGTTGTCGTTTACTTTGGGAAAGCTAAGTAATTTTATTATCCCCTGAACCAGGGAAAAGAAGGCTTTGAAAAGAGAGAACCATCGATTTTCAAAGGCAGGGGCTCTCCTGGATGTTTTTTCCTGAACTCAAAATGGCTGTCTCCCGCCTTTCCCATAGTAAAACCAGTCCTACACTTCAGCAACATCCTATTTTGCAAGCATATTCTCCTTCCAAATACAACGAAGTGGGATGTTTTCACAGATCCCGAGGAACTCTAGCAACGCACCCTTTTCCAGGACTACTTGGAAGCAAGTAAATCCCTTGCATTCAAGAGGACTTTCTCCTCTGCTGTATTGGCAACCAAAATAGATTTAGTTCCTCCTGGTGGAAGTATTACTTGTGATACCAGAGTTCCCCCTATTCCACTTGGAAAATATATAGATATTTTAAGCAGAGAAATCACGGGGGTTTTTTTTAGCCTTGTCTGGCTAATATTAAGGAAAATGTCGCTGAGGTTTGGGCTGACGCTCCACGGTTGTTTATTCCTATTTATCTAACGGTATGAAATCAAAATACACCTCTGCTGTTTTTCAGTCACGTGATATATTTCCATTGTGTTCCCCTCGCCAAATTTATCTTGTCTTTCCACTAGAGGTAAATCCTCGCCAGAAAGAAAGGCCTGGGATTTGATCGCGAGATCCTTCAGTTTGACATCCACGTTTGCCTCCCTCTTGGGTAATCCCCCCCCCCCCCCACACACACACACACATCTTTTAAATAACTCTGTGCGGTCGTAAAATCAGTAAATACAAGAAGGGCAGCTCCTGATTCAACAACAGGAATGATTTTCTTTTAAGATATATATATATATCTTAAAGATATATATATCTTAAGATATATATATATATCTTAAAAGAAAATCATTGAGTTAAAGTAGGCATGTTCAGTCACATTTGAACACCAGCTGTGTTAATGGGTAATTTTGTCATATATATATAAACCCATTATATATATATATAATGGGTTTCTGTGAGTTTTCTAGGCTGTATGGCCATGTTCCAGAAGCATTCTTTCCTGACGTTTTTCTTGCATCTATTGCAGGCATCCTCTGAGGTTTATTGGAAACTAGGAAACTGGGGTTTATTTATCTGTGGAATTTTCAGGGTAGGAGAAAGAACTCTTCTCTGTTTGAGGCAAGTGTTAATGTTACAGTTGGCCACCTTGATTAGCATTAAATAGCCTTTCAGCTTCAAGTTCTGGCTGCTTACTGCCTGGGGAAATTCTTTGTTGGAAGGCGTTAGCTGGTCCTGATCGATTCATGTCTGGAAGTCCTTTGTTTTCTGAATGTTGTTCTTTATTTACTGTCCTGATTTTAGAACTTTTTCATACTGGTAGCCATATTTTCTTATTTTTCAAGGTTTCTTCCTTTCTGTTGAAATTGTCCACATGTTTGTGGATTTCAATCGCTTCTCTGTGTAGTCTGACAGCCCGGAAAACTCACAGCAACCCAATGATTCCGGCCATGAAAGCCTTCGACAACACTATTATAAAATGATTTAGGAATGACATGGTCTGCATTTGCTTCCTGAATGCCATTCATTTTCCCTCGAGGCTTTCCAATTTTATCTTGTGCCAGTTGAGATAACTAACAGCCAACTCACCCGCACATTCCTTTACTAACAATCGAATTTTGCTTCCACTTTATATAATGGATGAAAATAATTTATTGAGGAATTTTACAAAGTAGAATATCTAGGAACCAATTTCAATCCCATCAGACAATATCACAGGGACAGAGGAGATTTTATTTTAAAAATGTAACAGGCAGATATTCCTGAGGTAAGGAAAAAACCTCCCAACCCTCATTCCTCCTTAATGTGGGAAACAAAGCAACGTAGAAAATGCTGATCAACGAAAAGGTCGCCCTAGTATAAAATTAAGGAGAAAAGAGAAAGAGTCCTTTTTTTCCTTGGAAGACAGATCTCCGAACACCATGAGATATTTATTCAAAACGTTATATTTGACATTAATACAATATCTTGTATTTTTAAGCAAAGAAAAGAAACAACTGATACCATTCTTTGGTCGAAAGCAAACTGACAAAATTATTCAAGAAGAAAACAGTGGAATTCAATCATAAAAGACACTTACACTTTGCTGTCATCCTATTTCTTCCTTCTCTCCTCCTACCCCATCCATTTACGTGGGTGTCCATGATGGTAAATACGTTGGAGGGCTTCTTTTTTTTGGCTTGGGGCAGGGAAGTGAAACCCAATGGGACAGAAATCATTGCCTGTCGTTTGGATTATAATTGAATAAAAATCCCACGTTTGTCCATAAGACAAAGCTGTAACAACCCAAGATTGTGTGCTTAGGACTGTTGCATCTTAGGCTAGCTTTACCTCTTATAGACCAAAGGTGACCTTCTCGAATCGGTATGAACCTCCAGTTCTGGCTGAGCCCAAGGGGGGGGGGGGAGTTGTTAATTGATTTTTTTTAACCAAATGATATTGAAATGATGTTAATGCTACATTATCTTGTCCTTTGCGATGCCCCAAGGTGGACTGGCCAAGGCAAGTCCAATGGAAAGACTGCAGTGTTTCCCCGGTGGATCATCACCAACATCGAGTAATGTACATCTTTCGAGGTTAGTTTTCAATCCTTTCGCCTTTGCAGTAGATCTTTGCATTGAGGTTAAAATGAATTTCCTATAGGAAGATCCGTTTCCTTTCATGCTCCTTCGTTTTGGTTTCCAGACAATCAGAGAGAAGACATTAGGAGATCAATTATTAATGCAGCCCCATGTTTGAATAGTCTGAATTAAAACATAGGCGACTGTTCAAGGGAATGGGGTCCAGAATGAAAATCCTGCTTATGGGGGGGGGGGGGGGGGTTAAAATAAATATATGGCATATTTAAAATAACATAAATTATTTCTGAACTGCAATCAAATGCTTTCCATACTGTTCTGAATCCTCATCTACAGGTCCCCAGACACCAGGGAAAGAATCACCTAACGCTGGTGTCATTTCAGGGGTGTTCTAAGGACACATGTACAAGGAATTGCCACTGAAATCACTCCCACCTTGTTCAGAAGGAAATACGATACAAAACAAATCATAAAACTATACCCTTGATTATCACCGTCTTGCAAAATCCAAAGCGTTTAGAAAGGACCGCACACAGAGTTTCGAACCAGATAATTATCTCAATCTATCTATGGCATTGTTATCATATTGTTTTTATTCGACAAATGGGTGTTGGTGTGGGGCAAACTCACCCAGGAGAATCGGGTTTCTTACCTGTAGAGTTGACCCAGCGATTTCCCGGCGAAGTTCTTCAGCCCCTCCTTGCCCGGGGTCAGCACTTTTTGCTTTATCGACTCCATCCCGGGAAAGGTTTTTCACTGCCGCTCCCTCGGTCGACTGGTGCTCCCGTTAGAGGCAGCGAGGGTGACTCATATTGGCTTCATGTCCAACTTTTCTCCAAAAAATGGCTCTGGGTGTGCATCGAGACCGAGTGTGTGCGTGTGTGTGCCTGCGTGTGAGCCCTTTCCGCGCGTGCGTGCGTGTGTATGTGTGAGTGGAACGGAGAGGAGACCAAACGGGTGTGGAGGGGAGGAGAGCCGGCTCGGTGGACGTGTGTACGCGTGTACACAAGGCAGAGGCGCCTGAACCAGAACGAGGAGGCGGATGCGTGTCTTGTCCTCAGCCCACGGGTTTCTTAACGGACCAGAAGTCGTGCGCTCAATTCCAAGGTCTCCTTGAAGGGGCTTCCAGCCCAAAGTGCAGGTGGAGCCATGGGGAGCTTGACTGAGACAAGTGTCTTTATGAAGCTTCCAGAGCAGGCATGCGATCCGGGTTTGGTGCTGTTTCTATTCCTACGAAAAGCCGTCAAAGGCACAATTTCCCCCCCAAAAGGACACATACAAATACAAACCTTTTCCCCAGAGCCCACCTCATTCCAGTTTTGGTGAATCTCTGATACTGTTGTGATCAATTATCGGAAAGGAGCATTCACAGTTTGTCATAGTTTGGGAGTAAAACAGAAGGCATGTGCTCCAGTGTTGGAAATAAAATTGAAAAGTAGGCTTGGAGTGTGTGTAGGGAAAAAAGTGCCACCCCAATGTGAATTGCCCGCTCCTGTCCAATTCGCCTTCCTTCCCGGGTAATTTCAGCACCGTGGACAGCAACTCACGCCCACCGCGAGCGCCTGGCTGTTTTCAGCACCACGGAGAGCGCGGATGGGCAGCTTCCCTCCACCATCGTGTTTCCCTGGGAATTGGGCGGGCTCATTGCAATGAAGTCAATGAGAACTGGGTGCCATGGAAACCAGCGAGGAGCCGAGTCAAGGTCGGCATCTCCAGGTTTTCCAGGGAGCAGCCTTCTTCGCCAAGAAAACCGGGGTTTACGAGACGCTGACAATTAACTTTTGGATTCCCAAGTCTGGCTCCCCCCCCCGCTTTTTTTTTCTTTGCTTCTTCTTCTTCTTCCTTTTCCTGACGCATAGGCTGACCCAGTTGCGCAGTGTAAGCGCCACCGCACATTTCAACAGCGTTTGCTGCAGTGGAGCAAAATTAAATGGATTCTTCCAACCAAGGAAAAAAGACACCTATACCCAATTAAATTGGGCATGGAGGGAAGCAACGCGGCGAGTCATCGGTTTGTTATGAGAGCTATAATACAGAGATGAAGGGGGCCTATATTTCAAGGTTACATAATTTCTCTTTCATTATCGAACTCAAACCATAGGACTAATGATTTTTCATAAGGCCATCGTTTTACATGGCCAATGACACCAGGAAGCCAGAAGAACGAATGCTACAAGTGGAAATGATTCCCGCTTTCTCCATTTGAAGACAGGAAAGGCTCCAGAAGAGAGGATTAAAACACTTTTTATATCTGCTCAGGCAATGTTGGAAGTAGCCCATATTGATTCAACTTTAACAAACTGTTAACATGAGTGTGGGCTTTTGGCACTGCATATCATTATTGACAATATATCATATATATAAATATACAACATTCCCAAATTTTCATGCTTCTTGTGCTTCAAATGTAGTCTAACAATAGATCCATGTTGTCGAAGGCTTTCATGGCTGGAATCACTGGGTTGTTGTGAGTTTTCCGAGTTGTATGGCCATGTTCCAGAAGCATTCTCTCCTGATGTTTCACCCACATCTATGGCAGGCATCCTCAGAGGTTGTGAGGTCTGTTGGAAACCAGGCAAGTGGGGTTTATATACAAAGATAGGGTGTTCACCATCAAACTTAATAAAAAATTGCTCCCATTGCTGTCCTCTAAATTCATTGCTTTCCCTGTGATTAAAATATTTTACTAAGGGTGCCCTCTGGTGGAAGGACAATGTTTATTAACACTTCCTGTAATAAAGTTACTGTTGTGACATTGATTTTTATTGTCCATTCACAATCATTTTTCTCCCATGCAATTAACCAAATATAATTACATCAGTATGTGAGGAAAATAAAATTATAATGCTATGGTTTTAATTTTTTGTTAAACGTTTGCTATCTGTAGATTTTTGTTTTCTATATGATCTCACTGTTCATAGATATTTTATCTATCTATCTATCTATCTATCTATCTATCTATCTATCTATCTACCATCCGAATTTAGAAAAGCATACAACACAATTCTGTTAAACCTCACCACTGCTTTTATCTAAACTGTAGGGCTCTTACCCAATTAAAGGCATTTATATTTATTTACTGAATTATTTTAATTTATTAATATGCATGTGTTTGTTTATCAACAGAAGAACTAAAGGAGAGAAATGTGCCTCATTTTAAAAATAATGTACAAGCACACCACAAAGGGCAACCTAATAGAAAATGTGTTCTTTTCTGAGTCTTTGCCTTTATATACTTGAAACATGTCCTTTGTGATGATCAGTTATGATACTGTTCCAAAAATATTTATACTCAGATTTATTGCAAGCTGCTTTGAGAGAGCTGTTTGCTTGCAAAAATAATTATAAATACCTAAATAATATGAAATAAAATGATTGAATGTGTGAATAATTAAAAAGAGGGGGCAAAATTCCTGTTCTAACTGGTATATGCCTTCCCAAGTTGGATTTTCTAATCTTGTACTTGTACTAAAAATAATTTAAATACCTGTTGGAGACAAATTGTGGATTTTTAATCCATCCTAAAATTAATTGACTGGACATTATAGCGGTGATCAATTTAAACAACACGTTCCATATGTTTTTGATGGTGGTGCAACAACTTTTAATTTTTCATTTAACACTGTTCTGCCATTGTACATGCTGCTTTATTGAATAATGCAAGTACAGACAAGTATTTCATCCAGATAACTCACAATTACTTTTAGGGAGTAAATGGAGAAGACAGTAGAAGATGAGGAAGGATAGTATTTGATACCTTTCATTTCTAACTATTCAGAACAGCATAATCGGAAGTACTTGACTGTAGGTGACTAGTATAGCTGTCACTGGAAATAACTTCTTCTTGGGGTTATTTCACTAACTGCCTAACCCAGAGGTATTGTGTAGGATATTTTTTCCCTATCTGCCCACAAAGCTTTACCTGCCTGGCTACTGTAAAAGGCACATGATACAGTCAATGGAAGCTGTAACACACACACACACACACACACACACACACACACACACACGGCAATACAATTGAAAACCTCATTATGTTTTAGGAATGTGATTGCATTTCTATGCATTATTTTTTCCACAAAGTCACTGTCAGAGTAATGAATAGACCACCATCATAGTGGTCTTTGCTGCAGTGAGAGCTGTGAATCAGGTCATGATGGAACAGCTACTGACCATGATATCACAGCCAGTGTTTTCAGGTATTGGTTGAGAGCAGACCCATCTGTCTGAAAAGGAACCAACAGGAATGCAGTTCCTAAGGAAGACTCAGACTTACTGCTGCATCAGATGACAATGGAGTGACAATCATGATGCTAGAAAATGCTGCAGTTTGTCCTATAGATAGGATTATTTTTCAATAAAGCACCATTCACATCTATGAGTCAGTCTGCAGAATAAAGGAACAAAATCTCCATTCCAAGTAAGAACATAGATTTCATCTGTTGTTAGACTTCAATTTTTTATTGATACTATTATAGTTTACTGCTTTTTATGCACATATTTCTATCAGTTTAATACAAGTCCAGGAAAGAATTGTGGCTAAACTCATAGGTCCAGCACAATGCTGGAGGAGTTAAAGTCTGTACCAGTTGTTTTGGGATACACCATTATGAAAGCAGCTGTGCAAGCAGTTTGGCAAGCCTTTTCACAACTTCTTGTACAATTTCTTTTATTATAACTTTTTGTACAACATAACTTCCTTTGAACACCATCTTTGTGCTAATGTTGAAAATATGCAACTGGTGGCACAGCTAGCTTTTAGCTGGGGTAAGACCATCATTGGATACAGCTTCATGCAGACTCACCTGGGACTAAATTCCTCTGAACTTAATGGGACTGAAGGATGAGCAGAATTGTACTTGACAGTTCTAGGTGAACCTTTTCATCAAGGGCTGGGAAGCAATTGTCCTCTATGTTAGGGGAGAGTGTGAATTTCAGAAAAAGTTATATTTTAAACTACAGCTCCCAGACTACCCCTACCAGCATCCATGCTAGCAGAAATAGTCTGATAAATTTGAAACACATGTTTTTCTAAACTCTGTATTCAACAATCTTTGGCATGTAATATGCATCCAGTAATTAGATTGTTACTTGTGATCTTACTCTAATTTCACATATATCATTTCAGCTGCCTTATTGTTTTGTTTAATTATAGTTATGGACAAACAAATATACATTGAACAACAACAACGATGATGATAATAATAATCATCCTATTGAATAATAATAATCATCCTAATAGCTGCTTACAGTTTCATTATATCCAAAGCAAAAGTTTCTGAGTATGTTGCATATAGCCTAATACAGTATTATCTCCCTCCCTCTATTTCTTTCTCTCTTTGTATCTGTCATGGCCACAACTTTTTGATCACTGTGTACACCTGATGGAAATCATCCATAGATGTTAAAATTTCAAATAATTCTGGATTCTAGAATTTACTGAAAAACATAATTACAAGGATGCCATGTGATAGTTCAAATAAATAAATAAATAAATAAACAAAGGCACCTTTTGTTCTTTCTCTTTCATTTTAGTTTGCAACCCTAAACATATACTAGGAATCTATGTGCGCTTATATATAGGGAAGTGAGATCCATAGGAACCAATGGGAGCTACTTCCGACTAACTTGAATTAGATTGTTCTCCAACAGTAACTGGTTAAAGAAGAACAGATCTTTAGGTCTCCAAATGTTTTGATCTTCAACTACCAGAATTTCCAGGCATCATGATCAATAATCAGGGTTTATGGAAGTTGTAGTGAGGGACACCTGGAGGCCTAAGGTGTCCCATGCCTGCCCTACAAAGTGAACCCTCAGTATCTTCTGGTGTCTGGTGCCAGGCTACCTTGTGGGTACCAAAATCCACTTGGCGCTCAAGACCCATTATATACCTCGGTGCAGTAAAATAGTGTTTCTTATATAAAAAGGCAAAAATCAAAGTTTAGCTTTTTTTTTTTTTTTTTTTGGAAATTCTTGGTTGCGGATATAAGGAGACTATTTGGAGGGCCAACTGTAGTGTGGAAAGTGTTCTTCTGGTAATTTTCCTCTCTCTCTCTCTCTCTCTCTCTCTCTCTCTCTCTCTCTCTCTCTCTCTCTCTCTCTCTCTCTCTTTTAGTGTAATCCTTACTAGCAAAAATTAACCTCTGAAGGATGGCATTCATATATTTGTATAAATTGACATAAGCCAACATTCTTTCTTCTCCACAAGACATAAGGTAACAAGAATTTATGATTTAAAAACTCTTGGACAGAGATTGGGCCACACAATGGTTATGTTGGCTACTTTGTTATATAGCTGCCATGAGCATTTGAGATATTTCAGCTTTCCCCCCTTCAGGCCCTTATTCTTCTTCCCACCATGAGTGGAACTATGCATCTGAGGGAGGAAATGCAGTGCATCTGTTTTCATTTAAAAACTGACGTGTAACTCTACACTTCCTATATTTCTTTTCACAACACACTTCTTATGCAGTGGAATAAAATAACCTTGTGTCTGCTATGTTATTAAAATTGTGTTGCAGAAGTAGGATTGTCCATGTAGGGTGCATCTATAGAATTAATGCAGTTTGACTATTTATCTAACATGGCTCAATGTTATGGAGTCATAGGAGTTGCTGGTGTCTCACCAAACTACAACTCCCCAAACTCCATACCATTGAGCCATGGCAGTTCAAATGGTATCAAAGTGCACTAATTTAACAGTCTAGATGCACCCTAAAATAGTTAATTCACAGGTCACTCTTTGAGTGATTATTTTTTACCTTTTTGTCCAAAGTATTGTAATATAATTTTATTTCTTTAAGGTGGTGAGAGATTAGCTTTGAATGCGAAAGTGTATATCACATCTGAAACTTATCTTATTGTATAAGCATTATCTGAATTTTTTTAGTAGATAAAAAGATAAAAGGATATAGAAATAGGCGATTCCCTCTCTTCATTGCCTCGGATCTAGCACTATCATTTTGTTGCTGCTGATCTCTTTCTCACAACATGGTTATAGCAATTTGATACCTATTTACCTGCCACGAGGAAGCCCTCAGTGGCACTGCAGGTTAAATTGCTAAGCTGATGAACTTGCTGACCAAAGGGTTGGCGGTTCAAATCGGTGGAGTGGGGTAAGCTCCCACTGTTAGCCCCATCTTCTGCCAACCTAGCAGTTTGAAAACAGGAAAATGTGAGCAGATCAATAGGTACTGCTTCAGTGGGAAGGTAATGTTGTTCCATGCAGTCATGCTGGCCACATGACCTTGGAGGCATCTATGGACAATGCCTGCTCTTAATGGAGATGAGCCCCACCAACAAGAGTCGGTCATGACTAGACTTAATGTCAGGGGAAAAAACCTTTACCTTACCTAACTGCCATGGCTCATTCCTATGGAATTCTGGGATTTGTGTTTTTGTGAAGTATTCAGAATTTTCTGCTAGAGACATCAAGTTTTCACCAAACCACAAATTCCAGAATTCTATAGGATGCAGCTATGGCAGTGAAAGTGTTATGGAAGTGCTTGAGTTGTGTAACGTGAAACAGACCAACACTTTTTCAAACAACAGAACATGGAAAAAGCTCTGGAGGGCTGGAAACCCTTTGGGACAGTCTTGGGAGGGGAGCATTATAGAGAGGGCTGCAAGGACAGAAATATACATAGGATTTTCTCTAATACAAGAATGGACTTTCATCTTCAACAATATTGAGAATCTGAGATGTTAAAGGGAAGGCAATTTATATTTATGAAATAAAAGTCCCAGCATTTCTTCCTTTAATGGTGTTGCCCATTATTCTACTGTAGTCCACACACTTGCATAGCAGCATAGCTTGCTTTATGCTTGTGCAGTATTTGTGACAAAAATGTTAATTGCATTCTATATGTTTCTGGTCACACAGCCAATTCATATAATAAATCATATATAGATGCCTTTATGTCAGCTGTCAAGCCCTATCTCCCACAGGATCCATATTATTTACCTTTTTTGGCTGTCTCAGCTTTACTCAGCTTGTCTTTCGCTTTCCTATAAATCAATTACTTGTTACCCAAGGCTAGGTTCTTCTCTCCAATTAAGCAGTTGTATTTTTTAACCATTTTAGAAGATAGTTTAGATTTCTCATTGGGAAATTTTTATGGAGATTTTGTAACACATGAAGTTAAATGCTGAAAAGCTTTTTACTCTTCTGCTTCCATCATCTGTAGCTGCATATCTTAATAATAATAATAATAATAATAATAATAATAATAATAATGTAATAATAATACTTTTATTTCTTACCTTCATCTCTTCGTGCCTTGAAATAGGTTACAACATAGCTAAAAACACATAATCATCATCATAAACATTGTATAATACATATATTTCTACAAATACGTATATTAAAATGCACAAAACAAAGATTAAAATATAGTGAGCATAAGATGCGAATTTAAAAATCATGTGGCTGGGTATGAGTAGGCCAGCCAGAAGAGATAGGTCTTCAGATTTAAAAAAAATTCTGACAGCTTTTTAAAGAGGATATTAAAATGTAGTCAAATATTTAAAAATTGATGCCAGAGGGGAGGGAGAGAAAATATTTTATTTTTTAAAAAATCAAAAAGTAAATTAAAATAAATTTTAAAAATGCAACAGGTATAAAATAGATTAAAGTTGAAATGATCCAATCTACTAGAACAGTAGTTTCTCCATATTTTCAATTTAGATATTTGATTATTTGATTATTCATGGAGTTCATTAAGTATATCCTCTCTAGGAATATCTAGAACCTCCAGCATGACTCTATGGTCAATTTCCTCCAGTCATGCTTGAAGGACATAGAGATTGATAGCTAACTGTGATTCAGTGGTGGACTTGGTCTAAAAATATTGGTTGCCAGGAGACAAAGTAGGCCCCACCCACAACTATAATAAATTTTAGTTGCATACAGTAACAATATTATATTTTCAAAGTACCAAAAGGCCATTAATATTTTAACATATTGTGCAATGTTTAAGAAGGCTCACTTGACATAGGACAAGCTGATATCCTGGTCAGTTCAGCACTGGTGAGATTGCTTGGGAATTGGCCATGGTGCAAGTTGAACACATGTAAAACTCAATTGGAGCTGCCCTAGCTGTTCTCAGTCAGGCCCTTTCTACAGTACCTAAAATCTCAGGATTGGATTCCAGATTATCTTCTTCTGGCAATGGAGTTTCACATAATCCAGTTAAAAGCAGATAATATGGGATCAGATCCTGGGATATAGGGCAATGTAGAAGGGGTCTCAGCAATCAGTTCTTATAGAAAAGGTGAGTAGGAAATGCAGTTTGGATATTGGATGCAATGACTGATGTTCCTTCATAGTAGAAGACACCTTGGCCAGCTGAGGCCCCAAGTACACTGTCATATAGTGTGGTTCAATGCAGTTAAACTGCATTCTGAAGCTGCATTGTGTGGCAGTATAAATAGGGCCTGAGAGATCCTACTTGTACTGTCTTGTCATCTAGAAATGTATTCTGACCATCTATATATTTAGGACTTATCTGGACTATCTCAAGGTATCAAAAGTTTCCAGTTCAATTTGCTTTCATTATACTTTAGCAATAATATACAAATTAAGAATTAGGATCATTTTGGTTTAGTATGAAATTTCTCTTTCTCTTCTGGAAACAATACTGTGTTTATTGGATTCCCATCATTATTGGGTCCAAGAAACTAGAAGTACACAGGGAAGTAAATCATGTATGTCATGCTGGAAACTCCCAGAAAATGCTTTGGAAAGAAGAAAACATCATATGGATTTTACACACCCCTGCAGAAAATGAATTCTTTTTGCACAGGAAACTGTGAGTTCCAGAGGCATTTTACCCATCTGGAGGTGGCCTTAGTTTTCCCCCAGGCTTCTGATAAATGCTTTTTTGGCTTTCAAAATGTAGATTGTTAACAAGCAATGTCGGCTGTAGCTTAACACTGAGCAAAGCAATTTATGGCATATGGTCATTTGATGAGAAGGGTAGTGTGTCACAGAACCTCAGTTCTCCTGTAAGTGAGACAGAGAACTCTCTTTGCAGAATACCTTAAAGAATCTGCTACCAGAAAGCTTTTATATGGTGCTGCTAAGGTAACTGTTTACATTTGAAATCTATAGTATTATTTCCAAACACAATATTCTGTTCACTAAATTCAGTGACAAGTTCTTTCAATGGACAGGACCTATCTCTCCACACCACATTGTGCTGAAGGTTTGTTGGAAGCTCTATCCTGAAATTCCAAGGATTAATAGATAGGCTATTCCTATCTCTTGGATACACTAAATGTAAAGTTTTAGTTTATTCAACACCAACCAAAGCCTACTATCGAATTGACCTTTTTTTGTAGCCTATGAAGTCTACTGCTGGCAGAAAAATATATTGGATGTGGATCCCTGCTGACATACTTTTCCACAGATGTAGCTGAAACTCATTGAGATGGCTAGTCTCTCTAACCTGTGGGAGACCTGTTTGAATGCAACTTCTTTCTCTACATGAAGAACAAACTTTATAAAAAAGAAAAGACAACAGAACTGTTATTTATCTACTAAAAAGAAACACCACATGATGTTTTGTCTAGATAAGAAAGAAGTTAGTGTTTTTCAGAAACCCTTAAAAGTCTTCAGCTCCCCAATCCTGGTACTTAGACTTTTGAATGGAGTGCAGATGAGTTCCTATCTTTTTAGGTAGGAACTAATTGCCTACAAAAACTATTTTTGGACTACAACTTCCAGAAGTCACTCTCCAGCATGGCCTGTTTAAGTTCACTGCTTATGCTTACTGGTGGATACTGAGGGTTGCAGTCCCCAAAAGCAACTTCCTAGGTTCAGTTATGAGCTATCCACACCAAAGCTATCCATTTTATTTTAAGTGAAACTATGGGGGTATAAAAACTGATTAAACAACTACACTCCTAACAGACTGATTTTTTTGTAATTCAAGTATATTTTGAAAACTCAAGAGCACACGTGAGACCAAAAATGCTGGATGGCAAACTCCATCTCTGATTACTATTTCACAATGTGCATTTTTATCAACCTCAGGAGAGAGTTCTCTGATTTATGGTAGTGTATGGCTGATTCAAATCCATGTCACATGTTGAAATGTGAGAACTGAACAAGTTCTGATTAAATTTGCCTACTGATGTTAGTTGCTCCTTCTGCTTAACATAAGAAGGTGGCACAAGATGGATTGCATGACTTCTAGTGGAACATTATGCCAGAATAGATGTGTTCACATCATAATATATTCCTCACCTTATAACACACATGATTTTTCCAGAGGCTTAAACTTGAAAGGAAATTTGATAAAAGGTAGTAATTAATAAGTCTGAAAATACCGGCAAGTTTGTTGCCGAGCCCCCCAGTCCCACCTACACCCATTCCTAATTCAGACAAATAGTATTTCATGTCAGCTCCATGGGGAACACAAATCCTTTAGCATATCAGGTTTTTTTTTACATACTAAAGCAAATGTTTGTGTTTTTCAGGTAGAACAGAACAGTGTTGTGTGGCTTTTGGAGCTTCCTTTTGTGAAGATATTTAATGTGTCATGTTTCAAAATTATGGTAAATACAGGAATCGTCTATTCATGGTTTATAATCTTTATCTGGGCCCCTCTCCACCTTTATATATAATGAATACATTATTTCTCATTTCTGATTCCACCCTAACACAAAAAGAAAAGATGTCCCAAGTAACCTTGGAGTTGGCATGATCTCACGTCAGCAAGCACTACCACTGTGCAATATGTGATTTGGAATAAATTTACATTCCCCTTATCTATCCAAAAATGGGGTATAGCTGGTGGCAGATGGTACACCTAACAACTGAGGACCTCTTTAGCACCCACTGACAAATATGCATGAAGAGACACTCCATGAGCTCTTGCTCTTGCTCTTTTAAGGAAAATGTCACATCATCAAGAACAGGTAGACCACCCTCATCTTGGACCTGAGAAACCATCTTACCATGATTCAGCTTCACCTTAACAGTGTTGGTATCTATTACTGTATTCAGATTCTAATTTTAATCCCACTCCCTTTTAAAGCAGTAATTTTAGGATGAAACCCTCCTTTTCTTCTTTCTATCATTGACCTTTGCCATTTTACTGTTAAGGATGATGAAGTAGAAATAGACCTTTGGAACTGGACTGCAGTAGTGTGTTAATTCAACAGACAAATCTTGAGCTGGGGGAGAACAAGATTCAACTCTAGCAATTTCTGTTGCAGCTATATGTGCCTGTCTGCCACAGGCAAGATAAAAAGAATCTTTTACTGAGCATGTATGAGAAACAAGAGAGAGGCAAAAGGGGAGAACAGAAAAGCCTGCTCCCTCACCCCACCCCATGTTAAAAGCATAGATTTACATTTGGCCATGAAAAATGGAAATCATAATCAAAGCAGAGACTGCTGGAAAAAAACAAATCTTCCTTCAATGCATTTTTGAAGAAGCCTTCAAGTGATATTTAGAAAGTTCAAACAGTTTTTGTTTATTTAGATAATGTTCACAAATGTTCACATTATTTAGATAATATTCATAAATGGTTATTTCATTTCACATGTACATATGCAAATAAGTTTGAATATAAAGTTTGGTGAAACATGTTGAGTGGTCTTCCTTTTTTGTGGTGCACATGGTTTCCATGGTTTTTCTGCCTCTGGTATGAAACTCAGGAAAACATCTACTTTATTAACAGAGCTATACCTGTATATATTTCCATCAAATGTTGATATCCATGCATGTATTTAAAGAGGCAAGAGTTCACACACACACACACATATATAATCTCATTGTTTTTCTTTTTCAAAGCAGTATGTGAAAACAAAATGTCATAAAAGACATTTAAAATCTTTTCAAAACTCAATTTTTAAAACCTAATTTATCAAAAGTGTGTGTTATTTATACAGTGCTAGAATAAGGAACATTTGGCCTTGTGTGCCATGACTTTCTCATTTTTAAAGCACTTGTTTATCTTTTTATTATTAGCTGCTAAATAGGATTCTTCACTCAATTTTGGAAACCCACTGAATGGCCTTGGGTGAGTTGCACACTCTCAATCTCAGAAACCCTCCAAAACTCTGTGATAGGTTCACCAAAGGTTTGCCATAAGTCAGAAACAAATTGAAGACACAAAAATAAAACAGCAAACAATCTAAAATGAAATTCATGGTCTCCCTGAATGTTTCATTGTAAGTGAAGAGTTTGACAAATTTACTTTTTTAGGTTGTAAATCCCAGAACCTTTCAATCTTCACCCAAGGATGGTTGATGAATTCTTAAATTCTAGTTAAAAAGTACCTTTCCCTGTTGCTTCAGCCCAATAAGGCTTTGGTTTGGAGAAGAGTTCAGATAGGATAAATCCATCCCAATCGCCGTTGGTCCTTCCACCATTTGATGAGACAAAAAGAGGATGCCAATTTGCAAACCTGCTCTCGAAAGTCTTCTCCAGACAAGAAACAGAAAAGAGGGTTGATGCAGGTATTCAGACTGCAGATGGCCATCATGACCAGGAACAAGGTGTCTGCCTGTTGAATGCCCCGAGTGCTGGCAGGCCAGAGGGCCCGTAAGAAGATACAGGTGTTCCTTGAGAGATGATAAGGGAAGTAGAGCAGAGCAAAGGCAATCAAAGCAGAGTACATGAGCTTGGTGACTTTCTCCCTTTTCTGACAGTGTTGGAGGCCACTGCCCTGGAGTTTCCTCACACTGCTACAGTAACAGTAACAGATGGCTCCAAAAGGCAGCAAGCACCCACCAATAGAACAGCTCATTGAGAGAGGGATAGTGATATAGGTAGAATTGGAAAATACATAGAGGGAGCAAATGGTTTTGTTGTTTGGGCACGTCTGAGTGCTGGCAATATATGTAACAGGTAGGCTAACCAATCCAGTCATGGTCCAAATACAACAAGAAATCCACTGAGCGTGATGCTTGTTTAAGACCCAAAGAGACCTAAGAGGATGGACTATGGCCAAGTAGCGGTCCATGCTTAGACAGGTGACAAAGTAGATGCTGGAATAGTAGAACAGGTGATAGGCTGTCCGTATCACCTTGCAAAATGAATCCCCAAAGGGCCAGTGCAAGTGATTGAGGTGATAGTAAATCAGGAAGGGAAGGGTTAAGATCCACGTGATATCAGCAAACACCAGGTTGCAGAGGAAAACAGTGCTTCTATTCCAATGCTTCATGCGGAAAGTGAGGATCCAGATGATGGGGATGTTTAGCAACAGTCCCATGACCAAAATGAAGAGAAAAGTTCCAGGGATGAGAGTCCTTTGGATGATATCCAGGAGAGTATCAGGACTTCCACAAAAGTCTGCTTCTGCTTTCTATGCAAGATAGAAATTAAAACAAAAATGGGGCAGGTACATTTTAAAAATGGAATGCCAGCTATACACACACACACACACACACACACACGTGTGTGTGTGTGTGTGTGTGTGTGTGTGTGTGTGTGTGTGTATATATATATATATATATATATATATATATATATATAGAGAGAGAGAGAGAGAGAGAGAGAGAGAGAGAGAGAGAGAGAGAGAGAGAGAGAGAGTGCTTTGCATAGCACAGGGAAAGGTTAACACCCCTGTGGTGTTTCTTTTGCTGTCTGTGCTCCTGTTCAGAAGATTTCATCACACTTTCGGTCCCTGTGATAACTGATAACTTGGATTTTGAAAAATTTGGCTTGTTGTGAAAACAATGAATGGTGATAAAGCTTCAGTGGAGATTCCTTTTACCCATTATAACTCTTTCAAGAGTGAATTTCCCTTCCGAGGGGTAGATTTCTCTCATTTCCTGCAGTCTCACCCCCATTCTTAACCATGAGTTATTTGTAAGTCGGGCTCCTTTGACACTGCCCTATTTTCCAGGATCTGATCTCAGATTATCTGCTTTAAACTGGATTATATCAGTCTCCACTGCCAGATAATCTGGGATAAGAAGTGGCAGTATGAATGTATAAAACCTACTCCATTGGGCCTCAGATGTTTGTAATTCAGGAACTGTCTGTATTCATATTTATCCACAGCTGACTGTAGCATGTGTGAATGAGGGTTCAAAATTCAATCTTACACAACAACTCAAATGCAGTATTTTTCTTAATGGAGTAGGTCATATACATTCATCTGTTAGACATCAAGTATAGAAGAGTAGACAAGTGTAGGAAAATCAAATAACATACATCCAAATTGTGAGCCATCTGTGTTGTCAAAGGCTTTCATGGCCAGGATCACAGGATTGTTGTATGTTTTCCAGGCTGTATGGCCATGTTCTAGAAGTATTCTCTCCTGACGTTTCGCCCACATCTATGGCAGGCATCCTCAGAGGTTGTGAGGTATGGAGAAACTCAACAAGAAAGGTTTATATATAACTATAAACCTTATATATAAACCTTCCTTACTGAGTTTCTCCATACCTCACAACCTCTGAGGATGCTTGCCATAGATGTGGGCGAAACGTTAGGAGAGAATACTTCTAGAACATGGCCATACAGCCTGGAAAACATACAACAACCCTGTGAGCCATCTGATTCTAAACAGAACATAATGGGATAAGGAAGTCAGAGATGGGTTTTAAAATATCCAATAGTATCTTTAAGACCACCCAAAATATGTTACAATCTTTGAATTTTACTTTTACAACAATCATTGCTGTTTTTAAACTGTGATGGTTGTGGCGGTTGAAATTAAAGCTTGTAGCATATTTTGGGTGTTCTTAAAAGGTATTTCTTCAGCTGGGAAGTATAGATAATCTAACACTGGATTTAATTACTACAAATTTATAGCACAGAAAGGAATACTGAAAACAATAAAATAATCCTTGACAAGATTATGAAAAGTAAGGCAATCAAGTTCAGCAGAGCTTTCCCACAGGAATATGGCTATAATAGGGTTCGTGCCAAAGTGCCTAGCTCAAGAAATTTTTTCACTAGTAGGATTTTTTGGGCTAAAATTTGCACTCAACCCTCACTGTATTAACTAACATTAGCCCAAACACTAAATAATTGTAGTCTTAAAAATCCTCCATGATTATATGAACAGCAAACCTAGTTTGAATCTATTCTGTCAAAAGTAGCCCTCAAATATTCTTACCTGATCAGATGCATGTCCCATTCTGCTTACATGTAATGCGCTAATACAATAGAGCTGTTTGTACCTTTAATCATTTATGTGTTCGAATGATTGGGCAACTTCCTGAAATGACAGATGTATGAGAAATGTTGCTGCTATTATGTTTAGGAGCATGTGCGACAGAAGGGAGGGAGTTTGATTAGGCTGTGGGCAAATCTGGAGCTGTTTTGGTTTCCCAGAAGTAGTAATCTATTGAAACGTCTGCTTCTTCTCTAGATTGCTTCTGCTACTGCTTGACGGAGAAGGAATTTTTTAAAAAAAATAGGAAGAGAAGAGCTCATTTCTAGAAACATTGCATATGACAGTTTCTCTTTTAAATGCAGCCAGTTATAAACATCTGATTTACAAATCACTCATAGTTAAGAACAAATCTGTAGAACCTATCTTTTTAATAACTTGGGGACTGCCTGTACTTATTTTTTAGATCATTTCTTTTACAGTACAGAAGAGTCTCACTTATCCAACAAAAATGGGCCGGCAGAACATTGGATAAGCGAATATCTTGGATAATAAGAAGGAATTAAGGAAAAGCCTATTAAACATCAAATTAGGTTATGATTTTACAAATTAAGCACCAAAACATCATGTTATACCACAAATTTGACAGAAAAAGTAGTTCAATGCACAGTAATGCTATGTAGTAATTACTGTATTTACGAATTTAGCATCAAAATATCACAATGTATTGAAAACATTGACTACAAAAACACTGACTACTAAAAGACAGACTGCGTTGGATAATTCAGAACATTGGATAAGCGAATGTTGGATAAGCGAGACTCTACTGTATATTGCTGGAATGCAAAATTGTTTTGGGATGCTTCCACATGGGTGGCTCTTGCTCTACCAACTGAATATCATTTTTTTCAGTATGGAAATTAATTTTTGGAGATAAGGACAGCAAGATAAAATATTTAAGAGACTTTGGAGGAAACTAGATAAAGTTAAAAGCATTTGTTTGATTATATAAGGTAAGCCAAACTAAAATGATGCTTGTGTTTTAATTGTTTATTTTAAGATGTAAATGTGATCTGATTGGGCTTGTCCCCATGTAAGTCATTCCAAGTCCCTACGGGTAGATGGTGGCAGCATACAAAAATAAAGTTGTTGTTGTTGTTGTTGTTGTTATTATTATTATTATTATTATTATTATTATTATTATTATTATTATATCATTGAAATTATTGTTGAAAGTTGAACCAATATGAAGGTAAATCACAACTGATCTATTTTGGTTGGAACCAACAACAGGATACTGGCTCTTGCCTCAACCACCTTTGAATTCCATGATATGATAGTTGTGTTGTTGTTGTTTCTTTTGTGGTCTTTTAAGATGATTCTTACATATGGTAATACCAGTATAGGATTTTCTCTGCCAAGTTTATTCAGGTAAAGTTGGCCAATGGCCAGTGCCTAGATGGAAAGATTATAACATGTCCAAGGTGACCCAGCGTGTTTCAATAAATGACCCTAGACTCCTGGTGTCCTTGTCCAATAAAACAGGGCAGCTGCATAAAAAAATTCATTCTAGAAACATACTTAGAATCTCTCTGGCCACTGACTTCACTGAGTACCAAACTAGGCAAAAGGCAGGAAACAAGCAGCTCAATGAATTGTATTTCAGGTATTAATCTACACAGAAAACAACAATTTCTCCTTGAGGAATACTTCTGCATATAAAATGCTGTTTCTGGGGGTAGCACGAGTGCAGTTTTCCATCTGTCATAAGTCCACAAATAGTGTTTGAAAACTGCATTTATTTAACTGTGTATTTTATGACAGAAAAGAGGTGAAAAGGGGGAAAAGTTACCATATTTAATTGCATAATAGTTGCCATCACATAATACTAGCATCCCCATTTTGGGGAAGGCAAAAACAGAGTTTTGCCATTCTCTGCATAATAGTCACACCCTTAGTTCACTCACCTGCCCTCTATCCCTTTTTGCAAGGGGGTAGCCACACAGGCAGATGAGGCTTTACTCACCTGTACCGGCTGTCCCCTTTGAGATAGCAGCCGTGGAAGCAGGTGAACCATTTGAGGGGAGCCTTACACCATGGACAAGTCAATGCGAGGACGCAGCCACGCGGGTGGGTGATGGTTCAATCACCAGTTTGGCCGCGCCTTCAAAGGCAAGGTGGCAGTCATGAGGGTGGGAGAGACTTCACCCCCCCCCCCCATGCGACTGTCCTCGTAGATTGACTATTACACAATAAAGAAGCACCTCAAATGGTGCTTTTTTCACCATATAATAGTTGCCCTTGCATAATTGCACCTCCCCTTTTTTCTCCACAGTAAATTATTTGCTTTTGCCTGTGAGAGCACAAGATTGACATCTCTACTGTTGTCTATAAATATGCTTCACTGTAGTGTACCGAAGAAGCAATACATATATAAGGTAATAGCAGATTCGTTAACGATTTTGTTAATGATTTTTTTTTGAAAAATACAAACTGAGAACTTCTACAGAATGAACCACAAAGAGTTACTGTTTTATTTGGTAGAATTGGCCGCATTTAATTAAGATGTGATATTGGTAGGCTAGATTGTCCACATAGGATAACAATCTGCTGTTTTCACCCATGAATAGACAACAACAAAAATGTATCACTATCAAATACTGAGCAACAGTGAAAAGTATACAATACTGGCCTGTTTCTATGTCTCACTGAAGTAAGTCACAACTTGGTGCGTGTGTTTTTGAATTCACTGGTAACATATATCTTTAGCTGGTGTTTACATGAAAATATATTTCACGAAAAGTATGATTAATATTATCCAACTTGAACTAGTACAACATGTCTTACGTTGTACTAGTTCAAGTTGTTTAAACCAGTTTTAAATTATCTGTTTTTAATAGTTAAACTATTTAGTACACATTTAAGCTTTTAAACTATTGTTTTTATTTACTATTTTAGGTTCCTGGTGATATTAAAAGTAGTCAATGTTTATTTTTGGATTTTATTGACCCCATTAAAAAGGATAAAGTTGTTGGTGAACTGCAACTCCCAAAAGCGTGTGTCAATTCCCCACAAACCCCACCAGTTTTCAAATTTGGTCATGTTGGGTATGTGAGCCAAGTTTGATCCAGCTCCATCATTGGTGGAGTTTAGTGATCTCTGGATGGGGTAAACGATAACCTGCAACATCCACAAATGAATTGAATGCACTTTTCAAAAAAGATATTTTAAAAAGAAAGCTTTATCTGACCATTTTTTCCTTTTGTAAAGAAAACAGCTGCACATTTTTATCATTCTGGAAAGTTTAAACAGGAATATTGTGTTCTACCTGACATAGTCACAGACTATTTTTCTATGTTATACCTAGAGAGACTGCAATGAAGCACTTGAAATCCACACTGGTCTGGCAGGCAGTGCATGATAGTGCTTATTGATCTTTTTTTCTTAATGGGCTAGCATCACATAAAATGTTTATTCAAGAGATACGGATAAAAGCATAAAACGATGGAAACACAAGACAGTGCTATCTTGTACTCGTAACCATTTTTACTGTTCTCTTAATAGGAGATAATTTTAATTCATTTCCAGCAGAGCTGTAGTCAGTCTGCATTAGTCTGTAAGGAGCTCCTTCCAGTACATTCTCTCTTCATGGTGTAGTTCTGTTGCATAAAAAGGTACTAAAGCAATGACAGTTTAGTGTGTAGTCAACCAATGGAGTATTCATTGATGTATTACTGATGCATAGATTGAGCTCACAGTAGCACGTGCAGTCTCGTTTTGTGTTGAGAATTCTATAATTGACAGCTGATTTGAATGAGTAACTGGACCAAATAGATTCATGAGCTTCCTGGAATTGCCTTGGTATATAAAATGACTTCTACATACAATTTAAAAATGTATTTGTAACTAAACTGTTTTAATCAAGAGCTCCAGGATTAAAGTCCCATGCTTTGCCAAATGAAGTGCACTGTAGCTGCATAAAAACTGCATTATATGGTTAGTGTAGATTCATATAATGCAGTTTAGTTTCACTGGACTGCTTTATTTGAGTCTTCATACCAAACATGGCAGCAGCCTAAAGCATTGATATATAATTCTATTACAGACAGTGGCTGGTCTTCTTCCTCGTAGCATTTGTCTCACAAATTCACAGAATCCACTTGTTTGCTTCTTGTTCTCCACTTGTTCCTATCAGTTGTGTCTCTCATTGTGAGTCTTGCTTCACCCATGTTGTGTTTAAATGGCTGAGCCAGTGCGTTTTAGGTCTGCCTCATGGCCTGGCACCCGTAACTTCCATATTCAGCGCAGTTTTAGCCACGGAACCCTAATCTTTTCATTGCATATCTCCAAACCATCTCAGACGGGATTCCTTCATTTTCTCGGTGAAGATGCATGGAGATGGAGCATGCTGTATCGTTTGGAATACTGTCCTTCAGGGTAAGACACATTTCCTGAACGTCCACATTTCCATAGTGTGCAGAGTTTGCTTGACAGCTTTGGTGGTCAGCCAACATTCAGTGATTTATACTTTTCTCACCACCATCCTGTAAATTTTTGATTTTAGGTGGATTGGGATCTTCTTATCACACATTACGACTGTCATTGCTCTCCCCTTCATCCATGTGGCATTTACATGCCCATGAGCATCCAACAGTGTGTCACCGGTGGAGGTGATCTTTGAGCCGAGGTATTTAAAGCTGGTCACTTTGTTGAGGTCAGTGCCATGGATATTGATGGAGCCATTCTCTACAGTTGGTCCACATTCCATGTACTCCTACCTGCAACTCAGTGGCTAACATAACATCGTTGACATACAGTAGGATCCAAGGATGCAGTTTCTGTATGTGTCTGGTGATTGTGTCCATGCATAGCATGAACAGCAACAGTGACAGAGCTGCTCCTTGATGGACTCTGACTCGAACAGGGAAGGGTTTGTGGACTCCTGCTGCGCACCTTACCACACGTCAGATTCACATGCAACATCTTTGTCCATCACATGTATTCTTTGTGATCACAATGCCACCCATATAAGATCATATGGAACCTGCTCAAATCTTTCTCAACATCTAGAAATGCAGTGTGGGTGTTACAGTTCTTCTTCCAATGTTTTTCAATCAAAAGTCTGGTAGCATGAATTGTGTTGATGGTCCCATATTCCTTTATGAAGCTGCACTGATTTGCTGTTGTCATGATGATATCTCTCAACCAATTATCTAGAATGCGCTCGAACGTCTTCATAGTATGACAGAACAAGCTGATTGGCCTATATGAGGAGCTGTTAGGAACATCTCCTTTCCCCTTCCAGATCTGCACAGTCACACTTGTCTGCCAAATGTCCGGTGTCTTTCTCAGTGATGAGAAAGCTCAGCAAGCCACTCACAGCCTCAGTCTCCCAACAGCTTCCAAACACTAGCAAGCAAGTTACCTGGACCAGTAGCCTTATTTGACTTCATTTTTGTGATAGCTATCTTGATTTCATCTGATGTAATTTGTGGGACAGGTTCCTGTATGATGGCTGCAGATTGGATAGGTGGATGTGAGAACTCTTCATTAGAAATGACATTGAAGTGCTGTCATCATCTCTATAAGACATCAGTAGGGCACCAGAGGACGGTGCCATTAGCAGACTTGATGGTAGTGATATGTCCAACTTATTTAGTGGTTCAGTTTCGTATCTTAACTAAACAGAATATGGACTTCTCACCTTACCTACTATCCAAATTTTCGTAAAGCTTCTTGTAGTCATTTGCCTTTGCCATGGAGACAGATTTCTTTGTGTCTCGCTTTGCTGAAAAGTAGGTCTCACGATCCTGGGCCTGACGGGTCTTCATCTAACACTTGTATTTCAACTTCTTTTCTCAGATCTTCATTTGCACTTCCTCACTCTATCACTGGGTGACTTTATCCATTTAAGTCTTGTCGGGAGATGTGTTTCCCAAGATAGTGGCTGGTCTACTTCATGAAATTTGACTCATGGACCAAAGGTGAGTAGAAAGAAAAACAGTTCTCAGGTCTGTATGTATGTGCTAAAGTTCTTCTGTTTCTGTGTTTCTCCCACATAATGACATATATGCAGAAGAATAATTACCACCTTCACATCAAGTACATTGAGGGCACAATCCTGGGAAACTGAGGATAATCAGATCTGATTCATGTTAAGGTATCTTTGGAATTCAAAGCATGAAGCAAATCCTAGCAAGGTATTTTTAATTATCTTCTTTCTGTCAGTAATTTTGTGCAAATGCTACGGTATGGAGGTTGACAGTGATGTTCCGTTGTGAACGCTTAGTCTACTCTGGTAGAGAAATGGTTGTGACCATGGTTTATCATGGATGAAGTATGAGGAGCAGATTCCCTGTTGAGGTGTCATGAATGCACTGAATTCTACCTGATTTTAGATAAGTTATGCAAAATGCAGACTACAATGCACAAAATAGGTTTAACACTTAGGATTACTACTATATACACAATTCTATAACAAATTCCAGGGCAGATTGACTGCATGCATGATATAGATTCCTCCAAACACCCCAGTGAGAAACTCTTTTGACATCCAGAAGCAGGCCATCTTGAGGGAATGAACTAATGAGATTGAGGCTGAAGACTATCTGAGGGAAGAGGCAACAAGAAAGAACATGAAAATTAAGATACATGACCTACGCTCTTATTCCATGGGACCAGATTTGTAAGATAGTGCATCTGTCATTACAAAATGTGAAAATTTAGGGCAGAAATAGAGCCTCAGAGCTTTACACTGAAAAATCTGAATTATAAAAAATCTATTTGAAATGTTATTTGGAAGTAGTGCAAATACAGTCCAAAATGGCTTATTAAAATATATGAACACAATCAGCCTTTCTACCATGTTTAAAAAATGCCATTTTGTTGTAAATTGGATTTGCCATTCTCATTAAACACCGTGTTCTTAATCTCTTCACATAATTAAAGAACTATTACTTTAATTTGCCTAATATTGATTCATTGTCTTCGAAAATGCATCCACTTCACCTAGAGGTTGTGCATAGGTCTTTAAATGTCATTAGAATAAATTTTAACAGTGCACACATATTACGCAATTCATCAAGACCATTCCTTCTATTCCTGGAATGATCCTGAAAATATTTTTAAGGCAGCTGTATTAAAAATAAATTAAATCCTACATGTCTCAACTAACATTTTCCCTGTAGACTATAAATGCAATTCATTATTGATGTCCATTCTTCATCTTATGCATGTAGAAAAGAGGAAACCAGCAACAGCATACAGGAAATGCTTTTGCATGCTGACTAAATAACAGCGAGGCACACTACTGTCATGAAAATGAGGGAGCAAAAGCTGTTTATCCTATCTGTGGGGCAAAGATCGCCCAGAAAGGGAATCCCTGTAGTAACTTTGCAGAGGGTGTGGAGGAAAGGGATCACAACAGAAGATAAGGCTTGTGAGCTTTATTCCTATGCAGTGCCATCTAGGAAAGGTTATCTTGGGATTTCATCCTGAATGCATAGAAAAGCCAGGAAATCAAAGCAATGCATGTAGACTATAAATGGGGAATATAAATCACACATGGTTGCAGCTATGCATTTAATCAAGTAGGAATAAAGGGTTCCTGTATGATAGCTAGTGGTTGAATTGCAAGGAACTGGGCTGTAAACAAACCTTTAATTAAAGACATTCAGTATTTCACAGATTCAGTTGAATACACTTGCCATAAACTAAGTATTAAAAAATAAACACACATTTATTGTCTGGTACATTCTGAATCCAATTGTTACTTAGCAGACATCACCATGTTTTTTCACATTTCATAATTGAAGTATTAATGTACTGCATACATCAGCATGATGGCTAACAATCTAACATATCAGTATCTTTAGACGACAGAAGTCAAACAAGCTAAGACATCAAGAAGCTCCACTAGCAGGACAATTTTAAAATCAGGAAGAAAATGTTGTATTTTCTCCTCATTTATTTAATCAAAAATAGGGCATTTCCCCAAAATAGGGGAAATATCCTAACTGAAGTTACACTTAACACCAAATGTTGACATGCCTTGTACTTGTTTGTACTGGAACATAAATATTTTACAACAGTGAAGGAGTGTGGTACCTTTAGTTGCACTCAATTCCAACCTGAGCTAAAACAGTTTTCTGCAGCATTTTTAAATTGAAATATGTGTGTCATACTAACAGTCCTCTGATGGACTAGAAAATGAAATTAAACCTAGCTAGAGGCTGTAAAAACGCTGATGTGTATTGTAGCAATTCAAATGAAGCACATATTGTCAGTGCATATTGAAACTCTTATGCACAAAGGATACTGAGTGTAAGTGTTCCTTTTTCTTCAACTCCAACTCTAGTGCTATAACTATATAACTATAGCTGCCAAACTGGCACTGAATGCCACATAAAAGTTTTAATCCTTTGTTAGTCCAACAGAGCTACTGACTTGACCACTGTACTTATATGTTGACACCCATTTAACCATTTATTAAATTGATGTAGTTTAGTTGGGACTAACAAAATTTCAGCCACTGTGTTACGAAGTATCAGTACTGGCCACCAGTTTAGAAAAGTAGGAAGGATGAACCTTGCCTCCTTCCAACCTCTAACCAAAAGCACTGAGTATTTAGCAGATACATGAAGGTAGATATCCTTATTCTATACCTATAGCATGAAGATCTGAGGCCAGGAACATATGGATGAAATGTTATACTGTTATATTCTCTGAAGAGCAAATGTTACTGAATTCAGTAGACCCTGTTTCTGAGTAGCTTGTACAGGGATGACATGCACACCATTTAAAACTTGCTGGAAGGAAATGTGAACATTTGGAAGCCCAAATACGTTTTGAAATAAGTTTTAAAATCATTACTTTCATTTTTTTTAAAACAACTCTCAAACGTTTCTACTCCTCAAGGTAACCCACTCATCTCTGAAACTGCATGTGACATGAAGTAAATATTTCATAAATATTTTACACATGAAATCTGAATGTATCACAAGACCTATTTGCAAAAGGAGGTGTGTCTCCTTTAAGTTCAAAAGACTAAGGTAGGCTCTGAAAAAAAACCAACATTGCTCAGCCTACGGGAATGACAATGGATAGCTAGAATTCACGTAAGGAGTGTCAAGTAGACTGAAAGAGATACAGAAAAGTCAAAAGATTAAATTGATATACAGATGTAGAAGACAATATAAACACAAAGAGAGTAAGAGTGATATGGACTGGGTCTCTGAAACTGTTCAGCTCAGCAACAAACCAGTGTGTATAGGCAAGTATATATGCCATCAAAACTAATTGACTGAAAGTAAAACACAACATTACTAAGTGTCTTTAGAGATCTAAGTGCATGCATTCCCCGAGTTACAAACATCTGACTTAAAAAATGACTCATAGTTAAGAATGGGAGTGAGACAACAGGAAGTGAGAGAAATCTACCCCTAGGAAGAGAAAGAGTTATCATGGCGAAAAGGTGTCTCAACTGAAGCTTTCTCACCAATACTTGTTTCCATAACAAGCCAGATTTTTCACAATCCAATTATCACAGGGACAGAAAGTGAGGTGAAGCCTTCTGAACAGGGGCACAGATAGCAAAACAAACACTATAGAGGTGTTAAACCTTCCCTATGCTATCCAAAGTGAAAAAAATCAATATTTTTGGCTGGAGTTACACTTAAAAATGTACCTGTTCAAACCTACATACAAATTCAATTCAACAACAAACCCACAAAACCTATCTTGTTTGTAACTTGGGGGCTGCCTTGCAGGATTATTTACTAGGTTGCTAGGAAGCAAAAAATCTGTCATTTGGTCCTCAGCTTGATTTTGATGTAAAACTGATTCAAACATACCCTGCAGGATTAATTAGTTGCAATCCTATGCAAACATAGTCCAGTGTAAAATGAGCCAAGAGGCTATTCATTTTGATTTGGTCTGCAAGTTTAAAGCAGAAGTCCAAAAGACAAAAGATCATATTGAAAAATACTAACAAGTTAAATAATGGCTCAAAGGAAATTGCATACAAATACAAATAGTGAATAAGAAACAATGACAGTGTTGTGTGGTTGTACAAATGGACATGTCACTAAAATTACAATCCAGTAAGAAAGTGCTGTTGAACTGTTGATCCATCAAACAATGCATGAATACTGGGTACACAGAGTCCCAGGAGCATTTGTTGTTACTAGTACAAAACAGACTTGATTATAAGCCAAACAAATGACTGATGATGTGGGTGGGCTTCTGCCTCAGAAGTTGACTTCCCTGCATACACATTCAGGTGTTTGACCCAGTTATCCACAAGCAACAGGGTGTGAATTGTGCAAGTAAACATATCACTTCTTTAACACTCCACTTCCTTTATGCCTTTGGCTACAAACAGTATGAATAGAGGTTATAACAACACGACTTGGGAAAGTTTTTATTTTACAACTCTGGGTGGGATATTCTGAGAAATGTGGTCTAAAAAACAACTGCCCCAAAGTCTGAATAACAGCAACTACTATCTGTGCAATTTCATTTTGTTTGGACTTCTGGAGATAACAATATAGTCATTTTGCCTATGTCAGTTCCTTCCATCTGTGCCACTCTATTTTTAAACTGAACATCCTTAGTGTGATACATTAAGAAACAGCCAACCAATCTATATATGGCTTAAAACCTATTATTAGTCCCAAGAATGGAGCTACTGAATTAATTCTGTTTATCTATGTTTTGACTCATCATTCAACAAGAGAATGAATGAGTCTACTTTAGCTGGGAATTAACAACATTCTTGCTTGTTTGAGAACAGTATCACTTAATTTGGTATACTTGGCATTTTTGTGTCAAGTATTATAATATGTATTTGGCATGGGAATGTTAGGTTGTTAGCCTGTATGAACCTCATGCTGTTCAGTTTTGCAAACACTGGTTGGTTACAAAGTTTTTCAACAATAATACAAATACAACAAGAGTAAAAATACTTCACATTCTCTATTTAGATTTGTAAGAACATTTGAAAAGAAGCAGCAAAATGTTTGATACTCAATTCTAAGAAGGCTTTTTTGGTGTTATATGTAGATTTTGGTGATTGCAATGTATCTTTGGCATACTAAATACACAGTATATGATATACATGCACTTCAATAACAAAAAGATGGTGTTTTCAAAATGAGAAATCAAGCCACTTTAAGATGCAAAAAGGGTGTCAACTCAGAATTTGAGTCTGAAAAAATACCATACTTCATTCTCAGTGCTGTCCAGAGCAAAGTACTAACACTGCTTCTCTGATTCTATGCCTAACTCTGTGATGTTATTTTTCTATGAAGCTTCACAATTATACACAATCAAAAGGGACAATGGACGCTAGAAGGGAAAGAGTACAAAAACACTGACATGGCAGGCATCACACAGCTGGCTATCCTATCCAGTAGTGCAAAGTAGAGATTACAGAAGCTTTCAAAGATGGCCCTATTCTTGTATTTTGAACTGTAATTGTATAACACACTGCATTATCTGAACTGACACCTGCTTTCCTAAAATGATACCTTTTGTCTGATACTAAGCTAATACGTCTACCGCAAAACATGACATGAGGTTCACTTGGCAAAACAAATCAGCATATTTGGACAGGATCCTTAGCATATAGATATACTCTGTAGACCCTTCCATTGGAGCAGTGTATGATCTATATAATTTTGTTGCTAAAATAAGCATGTTTTATTTGTGGATGAAACCAGGGCATTCTGCTCATGGATTTAGGACTTGTCTGTTAACCAGTGAGCCCATGTCTTTGGAATATTTTCCAGAAGTGTTTTAAACTGGGCAGTTGCTGTTATGGTATCAGAATTAGCACACAATGCATACAAATACATGAAAGAGCATATTCAGTGGTTCACATGCAAAACACAGACTAGGATATTTGTTTCAATGCTTAACAGTCAAGCATAACTTCCAAAGTGCAAATATTTCAAAAACATGATACTATGACGACATTCAAAATGTTTCCTTTTTGAAAAACAGAATCCAGGAAACACCTGATGTCTCTCAGGTTGCATTCTTCTGGTGTGCATAGAACTACTCAAGCTAGGAAGTGTGCAAAACCTGCCCTTATTGTTACCAGATACTCCGTACATGATTGAGTGAGAAAGCTTTTTGATAGCTACGAATTCACTGATAAAATACAATATACTTTATGCTAGGCAGTGAGCATTTTCCAAATAAACTTTACCTCAAGTGCCAAGAAAACAAGGCACTACTAAGCAGTGTTATATAGACTTAGCTTTAAGAAATGTAGCAAACCCTCAAAAAACACTTGTGGATAATTGAAATTATATAACAAAACAAAGATATTCTGACACATCCTATGCAGAGTAGAATGTGTATATGACTGCAAAATTGCCTGAAAACTGTCCTCTATAATAATTTCTTCTTCTTCTTCTTCTTCTTCTTTTTTTAAAAAAACAAGAAAATTTCTTAGAATTAGATGTCTGTCTATATCAAGGTACACAACCTTTCAATAATAAAATATAAAGAATACCTGTTCTGTACAAACATGAATAGGTCTGTTACTAAGGCGGATTAATAGCAAATGGCTTTGTTAACATTTTGTAGCCCTGTTGATGTTTTCTTCCAGGATTATGAAACTATGAAACCATTACAATAAAAACAAGAGGCTAACAAAAGTACATAACCGAATTCAAGATCCTCCAGTGGTTCTTGTCTTTATACAATATGCTACCCATTCAATATTACATTTATATAATGAATAATCTTGCCTTCCTTGAAACTATCCGCCCCAAACTAGTCATTTAAGAATGGTTTTCTTTTAAAAAGGGTGAATAGTAAAGTAAACCAGCACAGCATTTGCATAACAATAACACAATATTTGCATAAACCATCTCCATATAATATTTAATGCTGAAAAAAGCTAACTGAAAGATTATTTGAAATAAAACTAAATTATAAAAAAATGTCTACATTTGGATTTCTTTAGATTTAGATTAGGGTTGGACAAATTGTGCACCTCCAAATGTGATGAAACTCTCAGCATTTCTCACCATTGGCTATGATAATTAGGAGTGATGGAAGTTATAGTCTGGCAACATCTGAAAGACAACAAGTTGGCTAAGTCCTTTTAAACAGTGAAGTAATTATATTTAGCCTTTCTGCTTTGTTTTTGTTGTATACATTCAAGTAATTTCTGACTTATGGCAACTATATCACAGGATGTTCTTGGCAAGGTTTCTTCAGGAGCTCGCCTTTGACTTCCTTTGAGGCTGAGAGAATGTGATTTTCCCAAGGCCACCCAGGAGGTTTCCATGGCTGAGTAGGGATTCAAACCCTGGTCTCCAGAGTCACAGTCCAGCACTCAAACCAGTTCACCACACTGGATCTGTTGTACTGTTACTCTACACTTAGGCTATCTGAGCATTAAAAAACCTACAAAGTCTGTTGTAAGGCATTTGAAGGTGCAGATCTGTGCAGAAGAAGTGCACACTTGTGATATGTTTACAATTTTCCAAGTATCAAATGCTCAAATCCATTATGAAAGTCACAGCTAGAAAACTACAAGCTGTTGAACAGTCACTATGAGTAAGCAGGGAATTGCAGGCTAAGTCTTCTTTAATACTGAGCAATGTCTCTGCTTTTCTAAAAATTAGGCACAGTTTGTGTGTTAATAGTACCATTTGGCAAAATCTTCTCGAACACTCATGTACTTGGGGTACCAAGCCCTTTTTGCCTTCCCCAGGTTGACTAAGAGGGGTAGATCAGTACTTCAGTTCCCAATGTCTCCACATTTGGCGACAGACAAACATCAATGAGACAAAGCCACCAGAGTCTGTTGCACCCTATAAAATCTAAAGAAGAGAATGATAAAAGGGTACAAATATTCTTTTGCAACAAGTGAAAGACTATACTTCAGACTCTTAGCATTATAGACTCATATACACTCATGCATGCATACAAAAACAAGACCACAGTTTATTTCCTTCTGGCAACACCCTGACTTCACTGGGGATCGTCTTCTCACATTTGCACAACATGACTTCAAGCCACCACTGAAAATAAAGTACTTTGAGAGCTATTCATTAAGACATTCTTGGTTCCAAAAAAAGCCTAAATCATCTCAGAAAGGCAAGGCAGTGAAAGAGATGCTGCAATTCCACAACCAGAAGCTTGTTTTTCAAGGTTACACAACAGCAAATGTACAGAACTGAAAATGGTTGGTGGACCAACTTCAGTCCATGCCACCTTGTTCTCTTTCCAACTGCTTTGAGAATAACTTTAGGTTCAGAAAGAACTGATTAAAAAGACTGAACAGCTTTCATGACACACTGAGCAGCTTGCCCATCACAGATCCTGAACACTAAAATTTCAGAGGCTGGAATTCTAGGCAGTCAGTCTTTCCAAATGCTACATGAGTTCTGATAATTCAACCTTCCCTTCAGTGGCCATCACCACCTTTTCCATGCTTGCATCAGTCCTTCCTTCACATAGCTTCTGCTTAAGTTTATAGAGTTCATATTCATGTAGTATTTTTTGTGTTAAGTACTTCTCCCGCTTTATTTTGGCTTTCACTTCAGCTGGGACATCAGGTATCATCCAAGCGACAAAGAACTTGACAACGAAGACAACGTGCTGGAAAGTAGGAGAACAACACACACAAAAACAAACATTGGAAGTAAATAACTCTAATGTATAAAGTAACATGCCTTAAGACTTTAATGTTCATTGTTAAAGGCAAAATAGATGTGAGGTTAATTGTGTTAATTGCAGTTACCATGCATATTTTGTTATACAAACAAAAGATATCAAAAGGTGTGGAAAGGAAAAGTTAACTCTTCCACCAAACATTAGGAAGACCTTCTCAGTGGTAAAAGCTTTTTGACAGTGGAATATGCTGCCTCGGAAGGTGGTTGAGTTTGCTGGAGGTTTTTAAACAGAGGTTGAATGACTATCTATTGGGGGTGCTTTGATTGTGTGTTCCTGCATGGCAGGGGGTGGACTACATGGCCCTTGTGGTCTCTTCCAACTCTATGATTTTATGACTCTCTGGCATCATCCAGAAAAAAATCCACACAATGGGTGCAATAGACACTTATATTGAATTGCAAACAGGATTTTTTCCTTGAAATCATGGCAGAAGAAGAAAAACATAAATATCCTATACTCAGTTTTCCTAGTTCAAAAGCTTCTCAGCTTTTCCTTTGGCTGCTATTTACATAACAAAATCATTTGACTGTGTCTCAGAGGCAACGTCACATCTATTTTGGTCATAAAACAATATTGAAATCTGGAAGAAAAAGTAAAAACACAGATCGAAAGAAGATCATAGACATTCCTTAAATAGATGACACACATAATTCTTAAAATGATGACAGATTAGAAACTACTTGAAATTGCTGTCCTACCATAGGAATAATGAGGCCAGACACAAGATATAGGATGAAATATGGGCAACTTTGTTGCCTATTTAACTGTTTTTGGTGATTAACAAAACTAAAGGGAGGAGTATTCTGGTGTGAGACTATAAAAAGAAGCAGACTATATGTTAAGGTGTGAATTTTATGTTTAGGACTACGTCTATTGTGAATGAATTTATTATAGAAACATAAAAATAAAATGCAACAGTAACATACACCGTCCCCAGCCTCCATGGGGTGGAAATTCCAAAGCTTCTGAAAGGAATCCCTGAAACTCAGGGTTGCTCCCAAGTCCAGCTAATAAACTGGAAGGCTCATCAGAGAGTGTAAACATACAAATTGTGTGGCCCCTAGAGAGACCAGTGCCAAGAATAATAAATTTTTCTCACCCTGTAGATCACTTGATACACAGGGGCAAATTCCCATACTTGACCAAACTAATGCCAGAAACTCCTCAGCAACTCATCTCTTCTATCTCTCTCTCCCCCCCACCCTTCACAACACCTGCCAGGAAGTCTGATTTATAACACCACCCTAAGCCAATTGTCAAGTTCTCCATCACAGTATAGGGAAAGTAACAAAAACCCCTATGGAGGCCAGCAAATTGACCTCCTCCTTCCCATTGAACTAAGGTGAGGAGGGGGAAATCGCAGTCCATAAAATAGTGAGTTTCCCTTTGTTTCTATTAACTTATTTGTACTTTTAAAAAGCTACCTCCTTTATGTACAAAAAAGTATTTTATACTATCAAGACTGCCACTTGCCTTCATTAAAGCTATAGTAACTTTCTATTTTAACTAATTAATGTCAAGAGAGAAGAAGAAGATTTACCTCCATAATAATGATAAAAGCCATTTTGGCAGCCAGAATGTGCCAGAACTGCATGGTGTGTGTATACTGCTTCTCATGGTCTGGTGGATACCGATAGTCCCTATACCTGTTGAATACAAACATGTCAAGGTGAAGGGTCACATTCAAACACAGACAGATGACAAGATCTGTGGCACTTACAATCAAGTACAGCTGTCATTTAAGAAGACTTTCTATTCTGATCTTAATGTTTTTCTTTATTTATTTCCCCTAAGGACAAGGCTCTTGTAACTGGCTCATGTCTCCCATTTGCTCATTCTTAGCAAACACAGATTGCGAAAATGTGATAGCAGAGCTATGTACACAAAAGTGTATGGCTGTCATAAGGTGATGTTTGGACAGTATTTATATATCAGAGCAGATTGGAGGCAGAATAAATCAGTGAACAGAATCATAACACAAGGTGGGATCTAAGACATCGATTCTAAACAAACCACCAAGGCTTAAATGATGCAAATTAAAACCTTGGAATTCATGTAAACAAATCATATACTTTAAGAATGAGTTTTCAATACTGATTTTGCCACCAACAAACAATGGTGAAATATTGTACATAATTATGGGAGGATCATGGACTGAAAACCCATGTAGTATCTTGTACTCTGGTATCCCCACACCACTATATGTATCTAACATGCATAGGGCTAGCAGGCATATTTGAGGGAAAGGAATGGAGAGAACAAGAAGATAGCAACAACAACAACAACAACAACAACAACAACGCTTTATTTTATAGCCCACCCTATCCCCGGAGGGACTGAGGGAGGCTTACAACAAAATAAAACACAATGGCAAACATTCAATGCTGAGAATAACATAACAAATCAAAATACAAGTTCAATAAAAACGATAAAAGCCACTTAAATAAACATGACATAATATAATTCACACAATTACAACATATTTAAATATTTAAAACTCTTAAAATTGACTTAAAATGAGATGTTCAACAGCTAGATGAGAGTGCATATAATGTCATTAGTCCTAAGAACAGACTACATAGAATCATAGAATTGGAAGAGACCATATTGTCCATCCAGTCCAACCCCCTGCTGTGCAGGAAAAGCACAATCAAAGCACCCCCAATAGATGGTCATCCAGCCTGTTTAAAAGTTTCCAAAGAGCTTCTAAAACACTCCAAGACAAAGAGTTGAACAGCTCTTACGGTCTGGTCATATGTAACTTTCTTGCAAGGTAACTATAAAAATTAATCATATAGTACAAAATAGTACTATCTAGCACTCAGGCTAGATATAGTCGATTGTACAGGGTTTCACTGAAAAATGCAAATCCATGCTAGTTCCTTATTTTCTTCCAGAGCCTTTTCACATGATAACATTATTGGTTTCTCATGATCTGTCATAGCAACGGCCTATGGAATGCTGTCATTAGTACTTTAGTGAAGGGCATTTACACTTCTCCTTCAGAAGTGTCTCACCAATGCCAGCATTCCATATAATGCAACCACAGCATCATAGTGTGAAAGGGCATCAAATGATATGTAACAAAAGAGTAACATCACCTTCTATGTTATATAGTAAAAGACTGACATCACCTCCAGACACAATACATTCTTTGCTGTAAGAGCTGTTCAACAATGGAATGGATGGCCATCTTCCTGGAGTGCTTTGGCTGTGTATTTCTGCATGGAAGTGGGTTGGAATAAATGACCCTTGTGGTTCCTTCCAACTCTCAGATTATATGATTTTATGTAATGATGCTATGACACATGAATCATTTAGCTTATATGAAAGTGTATGGATATGTAGGGGAAGGAGGCAGTAGTGGTGGTGGTAAACGTGATTTAGCAGTTTTCAATAGCAACCCCAAGATCAGCATTTCATCTATTTTTAAGCTGCCTAATTCTAAATATATGGTAAGAAGTCACTGAAATGCTAGAATCTCTAGACTTCCATAAGTTTGCCTGCTTTTGTTTTTCTGCTATCATATTATAGTTTGCTCACAAGGGGACAAAATATGTTCCCAATATTTCCTGCAAACAAACAAAACCCCAAGTTCTTATATTGCTGGTTAAAGTGGCCTCCATTTCATTTTATAAAAAGAAACAGAATATAGGTTGTGAATTTCACGTCTAAAACTACTACAATTGTGAATTACTTTATTCTAGCAACATACATGCAAAATACAGAAAAAGCTAATTTGTACTTACCTGCAAGTGGAAAAGTTGCCAGGATTTTCTTCAGGCCTGTTTTTCTCAAGAAAATCTGATATTCTAAATACAGAAAGGCTGTCATTGATATATCCACTCATGGGTGAATCAGATTCCGTAGAATAGGCATAATAGTATACTAGTCGAGGAATCATATCAGATGTGAAGGCTACAATGAATGCCTACAGGAAAGAAATTGTGCTGAATGTTACATAAATTCTTTATTTCCCCCATTGAATGAAACATTCTATTATGCTTTGGATAACAAAAAGTAATTTGTTTTCAAACTGGACAGGCTACATTTTATACACAAGTAAATTTTAAAAGTGTATTTGCCCACTAGAATGAAATTCTTACTGGAAGGATATTATTATTTGTTGCAAACTACAGGCTGGTTGAGAGTCAAAATGATGCAACAGAGCATAAACACATGATAAAGAGCATTCATGCTCTGTTGTACAAATCCACACTCAAATAAGTAGTTTGCTGGGTGATTACTCCTTCTACCTCGTCACATTCAAAGCAGTGAGAGGTACAAGTAATAATAACATCTTAGGACCATGGCTTGGAAAAGTTACTGCTTTGGACTTTAATTAATCCCATCCCCCAGTCAGCAAATCAAGTCCAGTGGCAATTATGCAATTCTGTTCTCACTTGGACAAAGCACTATGAAAAAGGAGGTATCTTTGGAAAGAGCCCAGATTGTGTTCTAGCCAGACAGTAAAGTGCTTTGATGTGTGTGTGGGTAAATCAGTAAATTTTTAAAGTGGTTTCTGCTCTTTCTGCATCCTCTTTTGGGCAGAAAACTGAATCCTCACTTCCATCTCCAATGCAGTATGTCACTTTTTTATATCTGGACTTTGGGGATGGGATTCCTTGGGCCTGCCTTCCAGAAGATATCCAGATGAAGAGCAGCACAGCTATTGGGCTGCACTTGGAGCTCAAGTGTTTCACCCTGAAGAAGGCAGCAAAGGCCAACATATGCCCAGATGATGCAGCACTAAGTTGGTTCTTTTTTTTCTTTTTTGCTCCTTTTCAGATTCAACACAAATTAAATAGTCCTTTAAGTTAAAATGTCCCTAAGTCAACCTAATCTGCATCTGGTTTTGGTATTCTTTGGGTGGTCAGAAAATTATCTCAAAAGTTTAGCAGAACAACTGATGATAATAATAAGAACATGAGGAAGATACTTGTCAGGAAAGACTGATATAGCTTGTTATGAAACCTAATATATGTGTCCAACCATTCAAGAAAGTCAAGTAAGGAGAAAATTCCTTCCTTTAATGGGACAGTCTCACATGTAGTTCCTCAGAAGACTATGCTAAGATTAAAAGAATAATCAGGGTTGCTTATGTTACACATCTATTACTATTTATATTATAGAAATGTGATTTTCTTGGAGAGTATCAATTTCTCTAGCAATAGGGAGTCTGTGGCTTTCCAGGTGATTATCCACTGCAACTTCCATCTGTTCCATCCAACATGACCAAATAATCAGAAATGATAGTAGCTGCAGCAAAGTATTATCTACAGATTTCCAGACCTTGGATTAAAAGCATCTCATAGTTACATTAGCACTATCCCCTTAGGAAATGTTTTTATATGACAATAGGCGAGGTGATGATGATTTACGTATAAAGGGTTCCCTGTTAAGTTTTTTAAAAAACAAAACAAAACAAAAGCAAAAAAACAAAACTTACATTTGTGACAACAGATAAGATTGCCATCCCATTGAGAATTTCTTGCCAAATTCCTATGCTGTGTGCTTTGGCTGCCACTGGCCTTCTAAACTGAGTGGTTAGCTTCCAAGAATCAACTCGAATTTCCAAGATATTGTTCATCAAAGCAAGGAGTGGGGCCAAGGGAAAGGAGGCCACAAACAGGGTAATAAATCCAAACTGAATGACTGTTGGAGAAAAACAGAAGGTAAATATTTGAACAATGCCCCCAAAATCATGCCTACTGACATAAACAATTCACCAAATTTATTTATTTATTTATTTATTTCCAGAATTTATACCCCGCCCTTCTCACCCAGGGGGACTCAGGGCGGCTTACACAGTTGGCAACATTTAATGCCAAGAACATAATAATAAAACAAAAACAGTACATATAATCAATTAAAACTATAAAAATACATCATTAAAATACATTATAAAAATTAAAACATAAGTAAATTAGATCCATTTGTCTAAAAACCTCATGGTTCAGCCTTCAATCGGACCATGTCGACGTTATAGAGACATAAGCATATGCCAGAAATTAAAACAATGCAAATATTCTGAGAAAAGGGGAAAATATCTTTCTGGGAAAAAACAAATTTAGAAATGTAGTTGTAGTTATTTATTTATAATGTGAACGAAGACTGAACTTGCAAGATAAATTTCAACATAACATACATATCTGCTCACTGAAAAAAGGATAAAGTAGAAAAAAGAAACCCACTGATTCCCAAGCCTTTAGCTCTACCTCTTAGTTCCCATCTCTAGTGAAGGTGCTGCAGGTGTATTTTGACCTATTATCCCAGTACTTTGATATATAAACATGTACTTATGAATATCATGATATGTATAACATGTAAATAACCTTGTTTAGTGTTATTGTTTCTGAGACTTTGATTACTGCTTCTAATAAAGCTAATAATGCAACAGCCATGCCGGCAATATGTCAGAAACAATATTCTTTGTAGTTGATATGCACCATCTGTTGACTGCTATGTGAAATTGCAACAAAACCACTGGATTCACATTTTCTAGTACAGTATCTTATACTTTTCATACTGCAACACTAGATGACTTATGTCAGTTAAGGCTCAGTGTGGAAATACAATGTGTTTTTTTATTACACATGAAATCTATTTGACTTGAAGGCTGGAGGGATATTCCTGTTTTGAGACTGTAAGAAAGTAGCGATAACTGTACATAAAAATGTGGTTAGAGGTGGAATGTCCAATGGAATGTAGTGTTATGATGGAGTTGCACTGTGTTTTGTGTGCAAGAACTCAACTTTTTCTTAAAGGTCATATATAACTATGAAGCTACAGTGCATACAGAACCATTTATAAGCATGGTACTTTGAACAACTTAAGTTTGGCAGGTCCTAACCCCTAATACAGGTCCATGTTAAAGTGATCTAAATTATTCATTGTTGGGTTTGTGGCTCAACATGAATACGGGGCCAAAAGATAAGATCTGACAAGACCCATGTTAGCAAAAGCTCTTAACAACTGTGCTTTCGATGTCATAGGCAACATTTGTGCTTACCCATTTCCAAATACTCATAGAATAGGCCTAAAGCTCCAAAGTTCTGTAGATCATGGTCCTGCTCCCATCGACCATACAAATTTTCTGGATTGTTCCTGGCTTTCCGACGACCCCACCAATTCCATATCCACCTGTAGTTTAGGAAGACAGAATCCATAGGATGGGATTAATTCCACCAGGGACCCAAAACTAGAGAACAGAGTTTTGTTTTCAAAGCATTTCATCCACAAATTGCAGTTTATAGGACTACGTCAAGGCTGGAGAAGCCCAAAATTACAGGATCACCACAGATCTATTTCAGGATTCCAAATCACACAATTGCAATCACATGCTGAATACAACGGAACTCCTCATGGAATATTTTTTTGCTGTCTTTTAAAAAGACAATGGAGTCAGTATTAGTGCATAACTTACGGTACAAAGGCTTCTTGGATGTTACCCCAAATTTGTTTGCCAGCCATGATAATGGTAAGCTGTGTTGTTAGTTCTATCAAGCATCCTGCAGGATCACACTAAATAAAAGAAAAGCAACCAAACATGTAACTAGTCTGTCACTTGAAAACACAGTGCTATTTTTTTTAAAAAAAAAATGTGGGAAGAATACTCAGTTATGAGGTTAACTCTCTAGGCAATTCCAGAGTCCAAGTATGTGAAATTCTTTTTTCTCATTCTCCCTAGGAAGGGAGAATATGTATGTTTATATTGAGAAGTTCCTTCTCTCTTAAGATCTTCCTTCCTAAAATAGGCTAAGGAGCAATAAAATAATATAACATACATCAGGCTCTGGAACTGAGTATCCTAATGCATGATGCCCAACAGTCACAGTATCTATTGATTCAAGCTATTTGTACAACTTTATAACCACAAAATACCATGGAAGACTTTCTGGCTGTACTGATAGGAAGAGTCAGAAATAGGAAAATGTGCCTGTTTCAAATACTGCATTTCATTGCGTACATTTCATCACATAATAGTTACACTTTTTATCCCTTTTTTGACCAAAAAAGGAGGTATGTGACTATTACACAGTGAGAAAAGATCAGGCCACTGTAAATCATCTAGTTAGGCTTCCTTCTCCATGTCTCTTGCTGCATTATATAAACAACAGCTTCACCCACCTGCCTGCCTTTTGGGTATGATGTTTCATTTGCCCATGCACCCACCTTTCAGGTACACTGCTTCACTTGCCCGTGCATCTGCTCCTTTCAGCTATGGTGCTTCCTGAAAGGCAGGTGAGCAAAGCTGTTTATGTAGTGCAGCTAGACACTTAGAGATGGAAGCCCAGCTAGACTGTTTACAGCAGGGAGGCTGCCTTCCTCTGCTACACTTTCTGTGGGTCCTCTCTCAGCAGTGCATTGGGATGGTGAATCAAAGATGAGACTATTATGGAAGGAAACAAAAAAATACTGATCTGGGAGAGAAAAATAGGAGTGCAACTATTGTGTGGTGGCAACTAAAATGTGATGAAATATGGTATTAGAAGTTAGTCATCCAACATTTGGTGGAGAAATTTAAATAGATAATTCTGCATCTCTCTTTTCTACCCATGTATGACTCTCTTCTTTGCCCATTCTGCCTCCTAGTTTCTCATTCCAGAGGCCATTTTGCCTGTTACTAGGATGGCTTTACCAATGGCTTAGAACTTGGTAATAAATGAAAATACTCAATCATTTTTTGGATAAAAAGTTAGTCAAACTCATCAGTGCTCAAACTGGAGATGAGCCTATTGGTATCCTGAGAACAATAGAACACTATTGTCTGCTGTACTGTTTTAAAGCTTTGAGGCATGCAGCCAAGGAAACCTTGTCCGCAGATAGTCAGAAATATATTTCTAAAGGTATCTTCACCTATGTATATCCTCTTTTTTGTAAGGTCAGAATAATAGATAAAATGTTTATAACACAAATGTTTTTTCATGTTAACCTAACGTTAACTTTCTGGACTATAATGAAAAACTTTTGGGTGGTCTGTTTAGTTGTAAAAATATTACATACCTCTTCATTTCTCCACCGATCAAACATATATGTGTAAGAGCCAGGGTAGCCCACAAACTTCCCTTTGAAGAAAGCCACATAGAAACATGAAGAGTAGTAGTTGACAAACTGAAACAAGAACATCTTCATAGTGAGTCTGTTCTCATATTCAAAGTGAGTCCTTGGGATTTCTACAAGACCAAAAATAAACAGATTTCATAAAGTTTACACCACTAACAGCAAGCAAGTTCATCAAGCCACTATCACAGGCTGACAAATTAGAATTAAACTTTAGCATTGAAAAACAAGTACCATATAGATTCATGTATAAGTTGACCTCATGTATAAGTTGAGAGCAGGTTTTGGGGCCAAAAATATGAATTTTGATATGACTCATAAATAAATTGAGGGTCATTTCATAGAAAAAGGGAAGCACCAATTCAGGGGACCAGCTGTCCCTGGTTGCCATCGCAATTTCCCCACCAAAGCATTCAAAATGGCCAGAAATGGTGCCATGACGGAGAGGATAAAGGGGATCAGTGTTTTTTTAAAGGTTCTCCCAGGATGGATAAGGCTATTGAGTTTTGTCACTCTAACCATGGAAGGGGATGGTTCGTTTTTAATAAGAGTGAAAGTACAACACTCACATCAACTCGTGATAAGCTGACACAGGTTTTGGGGATTATTAAAAATCTAATACATGACTATATAGGATAGTCTTGGAAAAGAAATCAGTTTCCTAAAACACTGTGAGACCATGAATTACCTTCTTACCAGTAGAGGGCACTAATGGAGTTGTCAACAGGTTATTCTTATAAAAACGAAGAGACAAAGTATAATAATATCAATTATGCTTTTATAATCTCATTACTGATAAAATATATGTATGCGAAATAAATACCACTTAAGTGAGTAAATTAACAACACAAATGAATGTAACAGTCCCAGTCTGAGAGTTGTGGTGTTAGCACATTATAATACAGTATAGAATGTCATTTTTTTTAATTTACAAAAGTAACAGAGCTGTAGCAAATGCCTACACATATTGTTGACTCATGTCAACTTGGAAGGAAATTCATAAAAAGGGTAAACTATGAATACTATAATCACTAGAAGAGGAGGACTGGATCATCTGTGAGTATTCTCATCTTCTTTTGTGATACTGCAAAACTGGTAAGATGTCATCAGCAAATTTAACCCTGCTTCAATGATATATGCCCAAGCTCTTATTTTAAGATTATTAAACCAGAATGGAAGTTGTGGACAATTTGGGACCAAATCTTTTTCTCAGGGATGCTAGATTCCAATTTGTATCTGAATGTTTACATCTTCTGTTTCCAGTGCCAACTGAATCACGTGTGTGTGCACACATAGTTCTGTCATTTCAGACTTCTTGCAACATACCTACCCATATCAGTGATCCAGATAGCTATCCTCTCATATAAGAAATTCAGAATCATAATGATGACAAAATTCAGGAATGATGCAGTGACTGAAGTGGCCAGTTGAGGCGTCAGTAAACCTCGGATGGGCTGCAGAGTTTGTGTGTTCTCCATGATACTGGCAAAAGCAGCATAAACAGCAAGGCGATAAACTATCACAGCAATCATACTTGCTATGATTAAAGAGATCTAAGAGAAACCAAGGAGAGGCAAGAACATTGGTAATTCATAGGAACAGTTTTTACTCTTTTAGAATGTGCAAAACTGAAAGAGCCAAACTATATATCACAAATAATAGTGTAACATGACCATGCAGCGATGTATCACTTCAGATTGTAAACAGGAGGGTTTTTAAAAATATTCTTCCATTGCACATATCCTTCTTTCTATAGAACACTATCAAGTCAATCAGAAAGCAAGCGAGGCTTTTCCCCCTGATGTCTTAATTTTCTAAATTAAAGGAACATCCTTTTTTTATTTAGCATCTAGTTAAAGCAGGCAGCTCCCATCTTCAATCAAAAGTGATAGTTCTAACATAGTTGTAATTGTTGATTTATTCAAAATATTAAAAATGACTACAAGTACATCATGCAAGTTCATGCAAAGCACACCAGAGGAATTTCAAAACACACTGGTACAGTTATAGGTAAAGGAGCTGGATATTCCTTATGTAGATTAAAAATATTGTATTCTGTCTCACTTTCCAAACATGAGCATTCTCTTCTCCCTGTCTTGAAATAGAAGATGGATGTGGTACAACCGCAGACTGGAAAGTTGAATTGACTGTGCTGAATTGACGCAATCCATGACACAATTTTTCCAGACCATTAAGATCACGGAGGTTGGTCTAAAGTTAAATGTCCAGTGATTATGACAATAAATTTTATAATTAGGTTTTCAGGCATCTGAAGATATTCTGGGAAATTTAGGCTCCACTTTATAATTTACAAAGAATTGACTACTGTGCTATATCACTGAATGTGTGCTTTGCAAGACAGCAGGAAAACAGCTGGGAAAATTTATGTCCATGGGCCTTGTAGCAAGCAGCACACCAAGAAGAGGTGCAAAGCAAAGTCAAGCTTTAAAAGGTTACCAGTTACTGTTATGTGTGTCCAAGTGAAGATTCAAAAAGATGCTCACCCAGAACAACACTGTCGTCCCTGAGATGCAGAACCGTAGAGCCTGACTAGTTAGAGGCAAATAAGGCTCCAGCTCCTGAAACAAGTCAAGCAAGCATAGCACACATCACCACCCATCTTGTACTGAGCACAGCAGAAAGCAACCTCAACCTCTGTGAGAAAGCAAACACACCCCAAGAAAACCATTCGGATAACCCTGAAAGAGAGCATTTTGGCACATTTCCTCTTAAGGGAGAAAGATAAAAATGGAGGATTCAAGAAACAATATATGGATGGAAAGGCAAAAACAAAGAATAGTTATCCTTTTGAGAAGGCACAGTCATTTTATTTTTGTCCTTTCCAGGTTTGCAAACTGAAGGGAGATGCTGGAGCTGAATGCGGCTTTCAGCACTCTTCATCCATCACACACAGTTATTTCTTATTCACCATCATCCTCCATGATTTCAAGTTTTTAAAATTATTTCCCCACTTGAAGAAATGTCTCATTTCGTTAGTTGCCACTGAAAAAAGCAGAGGTCATGTAGACCTGTCTTACCCAAAACAACACTCCAAAGTACAACAAGCTTAGTTTCCCATATTCATGTAAACTCTTCCTTTTAATCAATTCTAGTTCCTAAAATATCAGACCACGCAGTTACAAAAAAGGTAAAGAATTTGACAATATTTAATTAACAAACACCAGTTATCAGTGCAAGACTTGTGCAAGACTGGACTTGTGCAAGCCAAAAACATCTGTAATTGTTTTGGTTACATACACACTGCCTTTGCTCATTTCATAGCACACGGAGTCAAACCTAGAGGGCTCCAATTAACTCTCTTGTTTAAACTAGAAACTATGCTTGCCAGCTTCAGAACAAATGGTCTTAAACCAGCTTCAAACTATGGTTGAAGATCTTGGTTTAGTAACCCAAACTGAATATTATATGTTGTTAACTGGTAATTTTCTAACTGTATTTCTGCATACACCATCAAAAGAGGAAAGGTAAAGTTGTATATCTGCAAATACCTTAGTTTATCCAAATTTGGACTTTGTGTTGCCTTGTAGCCACCAGATCACATTGAAGGTGCCAAGAGAGGCCATAGGACTGGTTGGTTACATATTTCACTTTGAGGGAACTGCTTGGTGGGGGTAAATCAGCTCCCTTCTCCAAGCATAAAAACCAGCTAGGAGCATGGGAGTTAAAACCTGACTTATAGTACATATTTGTTTGGAGAACTTTTAGGTTTGGAGAACTGAAGGACTTCAGCCATTGTTTTGCTATTTCTCTCCATTCATTTAGCAGTCTGGGAGCTGGCAATTGATTACAAAATACACCTTTTCCCCAGGTCCCCTAGGATTGCCGTATTCCAGAAGGAAAGGCAAAGAACTTATTTATTTATTATTTATTACATCACTTCTACCCCGCCCTTCTCACCCATCAGGAGACTAAGGGCGGCTTACAATATAAACATACACATCAAAAAACAGTTTACATCAGATTTAAAAATCCATCGAGATTAAAAATTTCAATAAAATTAAGAGTATACATTAAAAAATATACATAATTATACATTTAAATATACATTTAAGGCACTGAATGATACCCATGCCCAAAGAAACAAAAAGACCTTACACTTAAAACTAGCATCTCAGGAACTGGTTAGGTAGCAGCTTCCTTCCTGAGGAATTAATTGTATTCAAGTATACAATTATCAAGTATATAATTTTCAACCATCACCATGAAACATAAGAATGATCTCAATTTAATGGTGAAGAAAAATATGCTTTTTCACGGGAATGCCTATCTTTCACAATTGGAACAAGAAGCAATAATTTCAATATCTGACTATACACATAATTGGAATTCCATATATTTATTCTAAGAACTGATGTCTGAGGTGCAGAAGTTACTTTTTTGGATCATAACTTCCAGAATCCCAAGACTAGCGCAGACATGGTAGATGAAAGAATTCTGAATATTACTAGCCAACAAGTAAACTTTCAAATTTTGTTGAGTTGTACCTCTTTCCAAACATTTGCACAACTGTATCTTCTGATGACACAGGTGAATCAACACAGTTCTGTAATTTTTTGGCACAATTCCATACTAAAGAATGAAAAGCTGTCCTATCAGGATGAATGACCAAACTGTTAAAAGACTGCTAATATCTAGCTGAATTCTTATGTATTCTTTAAGCTCTACATTTGTATTTCAGTATTCTGGAAAGCAGTCTCTTCCTGCCTCTAATTACCTGAGTCACTGGATTCTTTCTCTTTTGGGTACATTTTGCTTCATACTCTGGCCTTAATTGTAGTTGCTGCTGTTCTTCCTCAAAATCAACTAAATCCCACTCATATTCAAGTCGAGCTTGACGACGTTTCCAAAACTCCAAAAAAAGGGTAACTGCAATTGGAGAGTATGAAAGAAAACAAGAACTGACAAGGTTATGCAACGCGCAGTAGGTAAGTATAAAGCATAAACACTGCCAAATATATCTTTTTGGATCAATTAGGTATTTGTTTAGTAAAGCTGATCTGAATTCCCTTTGATTCATTTCCTCAATCAGAATCTAATATATCTGCAATTTTGGGACCTGGAAAAAAAGTTTGGTCAGACTGACATGCTTGCTTATTTTTGAATATTAAGGGTTGCGCATTGGAATAATCTATGCACAATAATATGAAGTCTCAGAATGTAAAGAATGCAATTGTTTTTGTTCTCAATAAAATATGATATTGAAATAAAATGTCTGTTTGCAAAGACCCCTCCCCCCATTTTCTAGTGAAAAAAAATCAACCTTTTTTGAATTAAATCACAGAAAACTCTGATTGATATCTTGCATTGGACACATAGTTATAAAGCTGTTCCAATGCCCTGTATTCTCACCCAGCCTTCACAAACACACTGAAAAATCCAGGCAAGTGGGCACCACAGAATGATTTATCCAGACCTCTCTTGCTGGAGAGAGAGGGGGTGAAATTCATCATTCTTCATTTACCAACCCGTGAGTATCTCTTGATATAGCTACTTAGATGTAATAGTGTATAGGAGGCACTTGCAGGCATGGCAATTGTATCACAATCATAAATGTGAATATCAAACAGTTATGATGTTGTACGCCTAGCTTATTGCCTTGTAACAGCTTAACAAGGTATCAGTCACTGTTTCTTCTGGAAAACACGCTTCTTCAAAAATGTTAAATATCTCAAAAAATGGCAAACTCTTAGAATCTCATCCAATGAGTAGAAAATTCTTGAAAGTATTCATTCTAAGATAAGAATGAAATAAGTGACAGTTGACATTTATATAGGAAACGTTGGTTAGCCCTATAGAAACTACATCAATCATTACTAAATGGCCCCATTTGACAATTTTCTTTTGGATTTAACCAATGAATTGTTGCACAGACATGTATTTGGCTGGGATCTGACTATACACAAGACTTAAATTATTTACACAGAGTCTTTTCAGAGTTTCTAATCACATGGAGGCTTTGCTATATAATGATTATAACTTTTGCAAGCATCTGAACACAACTTTTGTGTTAAGGAGTGAATTCAGAATCTCTGTTCCACAAGTAGAAGATCTTGTGTTCAGCAGTAACACAAATATACTCACCCCAGATACCCATAAAAATGGCAAAAAAGAGGGTTGCCACATTGTCAAACAAATGGGAGTACTGAAACAGAAAAATAAATAATTATTTGAAAAAAACTATACCAGAATAAATGAATTTATTGTTTTTAAAAAGAACTCAAAAGCCTCAGGAACAAATACTGACCTCTGAAGTTTCACATGTGGAGTTAAGCCTCCAGTAGTCACATTTTATATCACATAATGGGCACATGATAATTTCTCCCCCAATGCTGGGTTCACAAATTTCTCGGCTGAAGAGGACAAATAAGATTGTCTTACATGTAATTAGGCATGATCTTACATAATTTATGCTTTTTCACAAGTATACTGCTACTTCATGCAGGCATATGATATGAAGCACTGCTATCCCTTTCTGTGCAAAATTATAGGTAGTTTTGTGCTTAAGATATGATAACCAATTCAGCAACTAGTTTATGTGTTTAATATTTCTACAAAAAGCTCACAGAACCAGGCAGTAACTTCACATAGTTAGAAAAATTACAGGAAACATAGTTTTAAAAATGAAAACAGATTCATAAGAGTAAACAAACAGCTTTCTTCAAACATTAGTCATATAACGTTTTGCAGTTTACACTTACCTACTCATATTTTCATTCATTGTAAAGGCACCATAAAGAAAACAAATTGAACCAACAACAGCTGCAAAGAAGAGCATTTCAGTGTAGAAACCCAGCCAGGCAAAATAGATGCCAATTCTTTCTCCATAGTATTTCCTGCAGGAGAATCATGCAGTGAAATAAGAAAACACAAGAAAAAGTCAGCATCTTTGGAAAAGAATGCAACAAAAAGATAACTACAAATAAAGGTAAGTGGGCACATTTCCATTTAATGTTACCAAACAAATTTCAAAGTACAGTGTTCCCTCACTTAGCATGGGGGTTACGTTCCTGGACCACCAGCAACAAGTGAAAATCCGCAAAGTAGGGACACTATATTTATTCTATGTGTGGAGGACAGCAAACTACAGACCACTTACTACAATGGAGTATGTACTTTATTTTAGCAGTTACAATATACAGTATACCAGCAGAGAAAAAGAATGGAAGCTAAATAACCCTTTTTTTATTTCCAACCCTTCCCTACCCTCCCCCCTCTCCATTTATTTCTTCCTTTCCCCCTTTCAAACCCATTTGCACACTGCAAAAACCCACGAAACAGCGAGGGAGTGAAAAGTGAACCACGAAGTAGCGAGAAAACACTGTAATGCTGATAAGCTTACGGTAATACAATTCTAGTTGCCGGCAAACCTTAGTTAACGAAGTCTCTAACAAGAAGCTTCTTTTTATGAAGTCTTTTTACAGGAAATCAGCCCAACTCCAACCCCCCATTTTTCTTGTCTTTTGTCTAGTTGAAAGGAGTGCCTTTGGGAGGATGGTGGTGGAATGGAGAAATACAGGCAATCATCACAGGTAAATGTCATATAAAAGGAACCCAATAAATTAAAGCAGCTTTACACCAATAAATGATGAGGAAAACCATCAACTTTTTGGGTTTATTTGCGAAGTAAATCTAGCTTTGGAATGACTGCATGATATGCTTGACCTGTACTAATCCCAAAAGCTGGATCCAGAAGTGTCATTCTGCTAATGAAAATGGAGAAGAATGTCTTCCTCTTTTCCCTGACAGTCCTCAAAATTTGCTCTCAATAGCTAGAAAAAAACATCTGGATCAGATATCTGGGATGACAACAGAGAGCTGTGAGGGAGAGCAAAGGAAGCAATTCCTGTTACATAGGTGGAGATATACCATTCATTACTCATAGTGTATCATAACAATGGATTTAGCACATTATCTTTTGGCAATGCTTTTCATAAAATTCTGTTTTTATTTTTTTTTTAAAAAAACCTCCAGTGCTGGTCCAATTTATTAAAAACTGTTTTCTATGCAAGTTCTTTGCAACAATGGATCAGCTTTAAAATGTCCACAGTACAAGCCCACAAACTCCACAAATATCAACGTGCAAAGCCCTCACCTGATAAGATCCAAAGGCTGCTCTTTGAAAAAGCGAGGGAACCTTGCCCACTCCCTGTATAATGTGTATCTCTCATTTTCACATTTTGGATCGTTTGCCTTCCTCCAGTACTGACACTGTATCAGTGAACAATTGAATAAAATAAGAAGCAAAACAGAGGAGTTAGTGGCAACCTCAGTTTGTTCCAATACCAGAAGTCTGCAAATGATAGATTGGCAGACAGACAGACAAACAGACAAAGAAGAAAGAGAGAAGAGACACCCAGATTTCAGTGTGTTTTTAGTTGCAAGGAAGGGAAGAGGTAACATTCAGTTGTATGTTCATAGTAATAAATATATGTTTGTAATAAGAATTATGTGTTCAGTTACAAAGGTGAAGGTGTGGGATGGAATAAAAACATTGGTGTAGGGGAAACATTTTTTTCTCTGGGAAAAAAAACAGATCAGGCAGCAAAACAGAAAAAAATTATGGAATATTTTCTTTTAGATTAAACAAGACAAGGTTTTGATATATTAGTATCCCAAAATTGTTTCTAAACGCTATGAAAGAGGAAGATGTCTATGTAACAATATCTACATTATCAAGATCTGGGCTTGGTTTCATTTCTGCTCATTTTATGGAAATAAGTGCATAATGTCTGCTTGACACTATGGAAAAGTAGTGGAGACCAAAAGGATTTTTGGTCTGTTTTACTAATGTTGATGTTTTGCTCTATTTATTCAGCTTTTTTGCCAGTTTCTCAAACTGAGAAAATCAAAGGTTCCTTATAACTTAATTGTCCCTTACAATTCAGGATAAGATAACATATTATTTAGCAAAATACAAACATACATTCATGTTTTCAAAAGTAAGTTCAATCTGCATTTCTATTCTGAATAAACTGTACTTTTAATATGGCAAATGTGATAACTTTATAACAAAGTTATATATAATGGTTGACATTCACAAATGTTTAACCCAGAATATTCATATTCATGATCCCACATATTCACTAGTTTAGGGGATACGTAACGGCAACCCATTTCCCACTTATTAGGTAGCATCCAGTGCAATCAATGGCTAACCGAGAAGCAGCTGAGTGGAGTCCCTTTCAACTGTACGATTCTATGATTCAATGGCTTATGGGGGAAGATGGGAACCTCAATCAGCTGCTTTCTGATTGACAGCGAAACAGACTTCGTACTGACTACTGTGGCTGTTGACCATTAAATAGGGATGGAAGATTGTTAGGCAGGGGACACAATGTCATTATATTACTAAGGTGGTTACACATTCAGAACTGCCTTAGTGAACTCTGGCATAAGAATTTTGAAATTCCTAAAATAATAAAATTACTTTCAAACAATATATTACATTATTGTTATAAAAAAAGATTTTAAAAATTTCTGAAACCCCCCTCAAGAATTCCTCCCACCATCTTCAACATATCCCAAACCTCCTCCTATAGCTTCAACAATTTTACCTCTGTAGTCCTGACAGAAGGGGAAAAAATAATTGAACAAGTAAAGCTATGACTGCATGCCAACAGAGGGCACTGTGACATAAGAGTATATCCAACCTTGCCACCTTAATATTAATTACAGCACTGCTGTAATTACTGGTCTCTTTCCGCTTCCTGTTTTCACTTCTTTTGCAGCCTGCAATAAGCGCCGTCTCAGCTTAGCAATGTGCATTTACATATATGTGTTATAACAGTCACAATTACAGAGAAATGCAGGTGTTATAAAGCCAGAGGACATAATGTGTTATACAAGCCAGAGAACATAATGTGTCAATTAAAAACAGATATGGGGGGGGGGGGGGGCAGACATTTTAGGAATAAAAGACTGAAAGAATTTATGACGATGTTACTTACATCATGGAGAGGATAAGCAGCAGAGTAGGTGCCATTATTTATCAACCTTTTGATGCCAAACTTTTTCTTCCCTTCTTCAGTTCCATAAGGACATCTTGTCAAAATATAGAAAACCTAAAAGAGGTATGAAAGTTAGAATGCACAGCTTAAAATCAATATCTTCCTTGCCAAACGAAATGTATTTCAATGGCAATGAAATTTCTTTCTCTTCCTCTTTATCATCCAAAAATAGGTATATCCACCAATTAAATGAATTTTGATTGTTAAAATGGTAAATTGTTTCATTTAAATACTAAAATATTTCTGTATAAATTTTAGAGAGAAAGAGAAAAACCAGTTTGCCTTATGAAAAAGTGTGTCATGTGCTGTGTCTTTCTGTACATGACTTCACCAACAAAAGTCTATCCTGTCATTTGATTTGTCATCGATCCACTCCTTTGGGTTTCATGCAAATCTACCATTTGCCAAAATATACAATCCTGTGTTGTCGAAGGCTTCCATGGCTGGGATCACAGGGTTGTTGTATGTTTTCCGGGCTGTATGGCCATGTTCCAGAAGTATTCTATCCTGACGTTTCACCCACATCTATGGCAGGCATCCTCAGACATTGTGAGGTATGGAGAAACTAAGCAAGGAAGGTTTAGATATTTGTGGAAAGTCCAGGGTGAGAGAAGAGCTCTTGTCAGTTGGAAGCCAGTGTGAATGTTGTAGTTAATCACCTTGATTAGCACTGAATAGCTTCATCTCCTGGCTTCTTCCTGCCTGGGGGCATCCTTTGTTCAGAGTCGTTAGTGGCCCCTGGTTGATTCATGTCTAAAACTCCTCTGTTTTCAGAGTGTTGCTTCTTATTTACTGTTCTGATTTTTGAGTTTTTAAATACTGGTAGCCAGATTTTGTTCATTTTCATGGTTTCCTGCTTTCTGTTGAAGTTGTCCACATGCTTGTGGATTTCAATGCTAATCAAGGTGATGAACTACAACATTCACACTGGCCTCCAACTCTCACCCTGGGTTTTCCACAGATATATAAACCTTCCTTGCTTAGTTTCTCCAAACCTCACAACCTCTGAGGATGCCTGCCATAGATGTGGGCAAAATGTCAGGAGAGAATACTTCTGGAACATAAGGCCATACAGCCCAGAAAACATACAACAACCCTATACAATCCTCTGCTTTTCTTTTCTATTTCTGGCCAAATAGCTTAACCATTGGCTCATCCCATCAAATACAAAGTCTGCCTAAGGGCTGCTTGTGTCCTCTTGGTATCCAGTTCGTTAGTCGATATGTTCATCGGTTGAATTTTGTTTGTGCTTTATGTCCTGCCCATCTTCTAGATTTCATTGACTACGTCATATTATTTGACACAGCTTTTTATTGCTGACTTTATCTCTTATCGTCATGCCAAACATCCTTCTTCCCATTGGTCTCTGAGTTACCACCAGTTTTTCCTACTCTTAACTTTGTTGTTGTCCATGTCTCAGATGCATATAACATTGCCAGTAAAACTATAGTGTTGAAGATATCTGCTCTGACTTTCATTGTCTGACATGTCTGCTATCTCCCCATGTTGTCAGATGAAAATGGCTAGATCTGAGATGGTGGCGCTCAACACACGTTGAGGAAGAACCAGTGTCAGCTAAAAGCAGACAAATTGCCCAAAATTGGTTCCAGATTGAGCCCCAAAACAGATGGAGGAAAAAAAGGCTATAGGGCCACAAGGGCTAGCAATGACACTGCCGCAAAATTTAATTGCTAAAAAACCCAATTAAAGCCATTATCCAATATATTAATGGGTGCATTTCACTGTTTCACTATAAAAGTATTATTTTTACTTTAGCTCAATTAAGCAGATACTAAAATACTTTTGTAAAGGGAAAAATCATACATATAATCTATGATTGAAGAGAAGTGTGGGCAGGTGGTTGAAGCCTTGGTGCTGCCTTCTGAACAGTGAGTTTCTAGGGTCATAGCTGCTAAAAGTCTCTATGAACCCAGTCTGGTCTGTCAGATCAAATGTTTTTGTGAGCAGGAAGCTAGCAGGGACATAGCAATTTGGCAATTTGGCATCTCACATCTTAAGATATTATTTTTGTTTTAAAAACCCCAAAGCATGTGGTTTCATCTTCATCAGCTGATGCACCAGAGATAAATAGCTTTCTTTGCTAAAGCAAAATATTTTTGGGAAGAAAATAAAGGTCTGTTCCACAAGGCTAGCAACTCTAATGATACACTGAATACTCAATACAGCTGCACTAAAAGTTCTAGTTTCTTAATTGTATCCGTTAGTTGACACATCCCTGTAGCATCGTCCTAAATTCATAAATGTGCTTTATGAATTTAGAGCAGATTTCATCCAATGGAATATTTTCATAAAGAAGTATCAAGTGCCTGGTAGCAAGGCTATTATGGGGAAAGGTAGTTGACCTACAGAAATACCATATAGCCAGGCCCGTAGCCAGATTTTGTTTCGGGAGGGGCTGGGATTTTGGTTTGGGCGGGGGGGGGGGGGTTGAGTCTGTGCAGGAGAGGGTCTACCCTAGCAAACCTTTTATATTATTATCCCAATACCCCCCATGCATATGGGATATATTGAGCATGGTGATCAGATCATGATATGAATGAACTTAACAGTTGAAATAACAAATCTAAGGCCTTCTTGTGGACCACCCTGAGAATTTCGGGCGGGGGGGGGGGGGGGGGAGGCTGAAGCCCCTCAAGCCCCCCCCCCCTCCAGCTACATGCCTGCATATAGCTCCATCTATGGAGTGAGGATGAAGAGAGATATGGCTGCTTTTGTACTGTACAGTGCTTTTGTACTGTAGTAGTATATTCTCAGTGAGGGATACATGTAAGCTATTTCTTCATTTGCTCCAAACATTTGAACATGTCACTCTACATGGGTTCATAAAAAAGTTGGCATGGTGCAGTGATTGGAGTGATGGGTCGGGGCTCTGGAGTATCATGTTCTGAATCCCTAAAACCCATTGGGTGACCTTGGAAAACCCATATTCTCTAAGGCTTAAAGGAAGCCAATGAAAAACCTGCCTTGAATAAACCTGGACAAGAAAACTTTATGACAGGATCACCATAGGTCATGGTCAACTTGAAGACATGTAATAACAAATAACAGAAATTCAGAAAGAACAATTAAGTCTTTTGCTTCTGCATATGCACTTCGCCATTGTAAGCTGTGTGTTGTAAACTGGCTTCCTATTTGTTTGTGGCAACTACAGTAGAACCATTCAATCAACTGAATGGTGAATCAGCACATCCAACTGATAAAATTAATTTATCCTAGCCAAGGCTGACAAAAGAACTGAGCCCTGTGTGTGTTTGAATTGCACAATAAATGGAAGCACTCACAATTCTGTTCCTGACAGATGGGGAGAAAAATGTATTCTCATCATCAATGAGGTAGAGTTCCTGCCTTTCCTTGCTAAATGGGGCTGTAAAGTAGTCTGGTTCTGGATGCATCACAATCTCAGGTAGCCTAAATGGCCAAGCCACCCAGTTAAAGGGGGTTTCTACAGCACAGGGGATATCGTTTTCCTTGATGGGCATTTTGATGTTCAGCACTTCAGCATATGTGGTCAGAACCTCCCATGGTGCATGTATCTTCACAAAATAAGTTTTGCCATTTTCAGATTCCTGCAACAACAAAAAATGATGTCAAACATCTCTATATTTGTTTTAAAACTATAAAATATACTACATAAGACAACTATAATCAGACCCTGCTCCACAATACATACTCATAGAATCATAGTTTCCAGGATGAAGAAGAACCATTGGTGAACATCCTTTGTGTTTGGTCAGACAACCAATTACAAATCCACCTAACAATAGTATTGTCTAGCCCACATTTTACTAGTCTGTTTGCAAGAAGATCATGGGGGACTTTGTCAAAGGCCTTACTGACATCAACATATGCTACATCCATAACATTATTTATCATTTATTTATTTTTATCCTGCTTTTCTCCCATGGGTGGAAGTCAAAGCAGCATTCCCCTGCATCTACCAAGCTTGTACCTCTATCAGAAAAAGAGGTAACTTGTTTGTTTTTGAGAAACCAAAGCTGACTTTTAGTGATCACAGCATTCTTTTCTTAATGATTTGTTCCAGAATCTTTCCTGGTATGTACACATATTGTTCTATTTACACTGTACTACATCTATATTCTATTCACTGATTTCATCACCTTCTCTGTGTTCCCACTATCACTGCTCCTGGCCCACAACAAGCTCCTAGCCAAGCTCTTGACCATTGTGAGTGCTTTTGGAATCAGAATGGGGTGCCCATACAAGCAGCAAGGAATAGAGATGGATGTGTCCTTCTTTGTAGTCACACAGACAACCTGTCTGACATTAGCAGAGAGGTCTGCAACAGCAGGAGCTTGGATGCAGGCCCATGGCTGGCTAGGAGCAGAGACAGTGGCACAAACATGATGCAACCCCTTTTTCGTGTTCATCAGCACAAAGGAAGGGTGATGGCAACCGTGTCTGTTTGCACAAAGGATCAGACTGAATCAAACCCAATCTCACTGTCCAAACTGCCCCCAGACCCCAGGATACGCTGGTATTTCCACTGTAGTTTCCCTGATTTTTCCCATAACAGCAATTTGTATGACAAGACAAATATGAAAATATAACTACAGTCCAGGCCAAATTCCAATTATTAATCACAAACAAGAACCCAGCTGCACATATAAGTAATTCTCAACATATATAGAAATGTATTTATATATTTCACACATTTGTATCTCGTCCTTCTCACCCCCAGGGGGACTCAGGGACCTTTGGAGCAGGCAGCAATTTGATGTTAACACATTTAAAATCAAAGTAAACAAGTACAATTAAAATCCATACAATTAAATATTAATCAAACATCAATTCAAATCACGCAATTCAAAGCATACTCCAAGGCTTGTCCACTTGTCAATCTTATTACTCCATATCATTATTGCACTGTTTCAAATTATTGGTTGAATTATTTGAAACTGCAATAATAATACGGATATATACAACAGCCTTTCCGAGTTTTAATAGAAGATCATTCCATAGAGAGATACTGCATAAGGGCTAGTTGTAATGTATTTAATCATGACAAACTTTCCATTTCAAACACAATGAATAAATGAAATCAAAAAATTCTGAATTGCAAACCAGAAAAGAAAAAAAAAAGATCAGGGTAATATTCCTGGACATAAATCCCATAAGTTTTTTTTTTTTGGGGGGGGGGGTTACTAGGGAGTGAAAAATTAGAACTATTTCCTTTTGATTGTATCTGTAGTCTATAAAGCAGTTTACAGTCCAAGCCTCATACTTATCACTGCACACCAAATGCCACTTACTTCCCCTCAAAAACAAAACATCTTGCTTCTGCATGGTATTAAAATGCTGGGTAACCGACACTAAACCAGGATAAGTAGCATAATAAGCAATACCCTAAATCCTTTTTAATGGTGATAGAAAAATATGATCTCTGTAAAAACAATATAACCCAGCCTCTAAAACAAGGCAGTTATGTTTTTTTTATTTTAAGTCCTAATTTAATATCAGTCAAAAATTGAAACAAAAGGCAGAGAACACCAAGAGTTGTGAATTTTACAAAACAGCATGTTTTAAAAGTACATTTTCTATCCCGTTGTTTTATAATTTTCAATCTTTTGACCCAAATCTTTGCTGTGTCTTAATAGTCCTCTCTCATTTCTATGTTTTTGGTGTAGCAAAACACTCACCAAGGTTTACACAATATGAACAAAATATATAAAAAAGCTCTGCTGCGATGGGTCAGTCCTTTTCATTTCCCCAAATACTCCATACATGCAAACACAAAGTATGCTGAGCACTAAAAAGGAAGTGAAACTTTTCAGGCTTTGAATATTTCATTGTGATTTGAAGTCACGTTGCTGGCTGTTACACAAATTTAGTCTTCCCAATAGTACATACAACCAGGATTTACCAGGGCAACTCAAAATAAGATGGGGATAGCTATACGGTAGAGCTGAGTCGTGCCTGTATAAATTGCAAGGTAAGAACTGAGTCACTATATTAATTATTGTCTGATCAGCATAAGGGTGGGAAACTCCATTCACTGCTCAATCATATTGTCATTACTTATGTGACAAATATTCTATTTCCTATGCATTTTCAAGTTGAGAGCTTCATCTCCATCTTGCTTGTGTGTATATATATGTGTGTGTGTGTGTGTGTATGTATGCATGTATATTATATATTATATTATATGTATATATGTGTAATAAAAATTTACCTTCTTGTCTTCAGTTTCTAGCTCCAGACCTGCCTTTGCTAGATTGTTTTCGAATTCTCGTCTCCGTTCCTAAAGATAAAGAAAATAAACATTTTTCCCCCAAATAGTAATGGCATATAATACTGACAGAAATAAACTTCTAACATTAAAGAAAATTTGCCTTATTAGCTGAAATCCTGTTTGTGGATTACATATCCATATGAAAGAGTACAATGCCTACTTCTTTTATACCCTGGCTTTCTCACCCCGTCTGCATATGATCTTTTATGGTCATTGAGAATGGAGCAACATCCTTGTCCAGGAATGATCCCATGTCTGTGCATCATCCTTTCCACCTGGGTGCCTCTCAAAGATGTATTGGCTTTCAGGAGGTCCAGGAAAATATCTTATTTGTCTTTCTGGTAGGTCTGAAATATTTATTTGTCTACAGGGCCTCCAGACAGTTTCATATCTGGTTTCTTTTTGCAGGGTCTTCCAACTCATTAAGCAGTTGTTGTGTCATAAAACACTATTAGCTCTACACTGAATGATCTGCACAGCTGGCTGACTTCCATTTTGTGTGTATACTAATTCCAATTTCATCCTTAAAGTAATAATGCTCAGTCCCACAGTGAAGTTTATGAAGATCATTAAAGGCGTCAAAGTCCTATGTTTAAAGTTCTGGTGAAGTTTAATATAATAAGCTGGCAACATATGTTATCTTTAAAAGTCATGTTAGTGCTGCATAGATAACAGTTTTATAGCCTGCTAATTGTAAGTCATGGCTTCTCATGCAAGGCTTTTATTTTGATATGTTTATTTTAACTAAAAAATCTATGATCTTGTGATTATTTTTTTTTACTTTTCAATGTCTCACTGCAAATAATAGTTTGTGTTTTGGTAAAATTGCCTCATAGGGAAATTTTCCACACCTACCACATGAATCTAAAGATAGCCATCTCACTATTAGAAAACTAATCATTAAAATGTGCATGAATTAGACATAAATGGATAGGGAATCAGCGAGATTTCCATTCTACAATATTTTAGGACTAGATTGCCAAAATTCCACACTAAAGAAGTGCTTTATATTAATTTCAAACTATGTTGATCATCCAACAATAAAGAAATAATGTTTTGGATGCAATTCAGCTCCCTGTTGACTTCTTTTTTAATGTTGAAAGTGGAAGAGTGTCAAATATGTTTCTTAGCTGTGCTTCTTTATACAAATGTTGAAGTGGCCTATTAGCATATGCATGAAAAACAAAGCAAGCACACAGACTTCTAAAATGTGCAGCTGTCAGATGCATTCCCAAGAATGCTTCTATTCTTAGCCCACAGCACTCTGCCAAGTCACTACATTACAGAATGATTACTGCACAGAATTACACTGTATGTGCATGTTCTCACCAAATCATCAAAACAAACCAATCCTGAAATTAATTGGTGATTATTTTCCGGACTAGTTCTACCATTAATAGAGCTTATGGTTTCATCTCAAGGTTTAAATGGAAGCAAAAGATAAATAAACTCTTCCAATTACATGAAAAACTCTTAACATCTTCAGATTTGCAGGACCAACTACAGATTAGCTAGACTGGAAGTTATTTTAAATATTTACAAGTGATGGCAACTAGTGCTCTGGCAGGACCTAACATCATCTCACACATATTCCAGCTTCTGGACCATTCCATAATCATCCCCAAGACATTCCGAATGTCCTTTTCAGAATCTACAGTATGCTTTTTTAAAATGTAAAAGCATGATTCAGCTACATGTAATCTTCTCCTACAGCTCTTTGAAGCCTGGATTTTGGAACCTACAAGACCTACTGGGTTTGTTAGAAACTGGGATGGAAAATCAGCATTTCTATAATATTTTTCTGAAGGCCTGGTCTGCTTTGTGTAATAATCCTGACATTCTACATTCCTTAGGAAAAAAACAGCTCTTTAAAATAGATTATTACCAGTATTATTCATCCTGTTAGCCATGGAAATGTCAGTTTGAAAAAATGATTTGATGGCTACATGCATAACACAGAGCTGGCGAAATGCAGAAAAGGATAACTATAATTAAGAAGTGGTAGCAATATCCATATTAAAGAAGATTACAATGCTTGGGGCTGCTCAGTTTAAGGGGAAAATAAAGATGGGAGCCTTTAAAATGATGCATGGTGTGGAGAAAGTGGATGTGTTCAAAGTATTCTTGGTGGCACAGAATATAAGTGCAGAACAAGTAAATGCAAAGAAAAAAGTAAAAAAAATCTTGTACTTTTGATAAGAGGGGCATATTACAAAACAACAGGAAGTTTAGAAAATTAATTCTAGGAAACGACCCAATGAATCAGTGATATTAGTCACCCTCTTCCGGTTGCTACCTATGCAGCGCTAAAACAGGCCCAGGATATTTCTATACTGTGTGATCATTACTTCTCATATACCAGATTCACATATTATTTATTTACTTTTACATGAATACTATTACTACAATTCTGTTAGAGTAAGAACTATGAAGTGTGATGGAACAATATATGCTTATGAATATGCATTGAATAAAATGATTCTTTATTTGCACAATATTTCTTCACTATAGTATTTGTGAATATCAAACCAGATGCAAAATGGGACAACATCCTATGGCAAAGGCCATTTGTTAAACAACAATAAAACGTGAAGGTTAACATTCTTGTTTCTGATATGTCAAGAGTGGGAAAGTGCAGCCCTCTTAGGTTGTTGAATTGCACCTAGTCCGGACCGCTGAATATGCTAGCTAAGGTTGCTGACATTTGCAAGACAACAACTGGAGGGATGATCTTGCCAGATGATGAACTTAGGAGATGCATGTATTATTACTGTATTATGCTTATGCTCTTCTGGACAAAGAAATCCAGGTAATTCACAGTCAGCTGCTCAAACAGCAATACATTATATTGAAATGAAAGTCATTTGTTGTAAATAGGGAATTTATGGCCATTTTACAGCCTATCAAACCACCCAAATATCACATTCACGACATAATTGTTGCCACCACACAATTGTTGCACCCTGCTTTTTCAGCCCCCAAAATTGTTCCCCTCCCCCTTTTATCACTTAAATGTTGCAGGGTGGGCAGGTTTCCCAGTAGTGAATGGGAGGGTAGAAGAGAGAAGAAAACCTAGGAGGCAAGTCCAGGGGGGAGTCAAAGTCTGGGACTGGTTGCATGGAACAGTCACTCAAGATCCTCCAGCCCTCTTTTTATTTTCACTTTAAAAAACTGGCTCACTTAAAGATCACACTCCCCTTTTTGAAAAAAAAATGGCATAAAATATGTGGCGATAATGTAGTGAAATACTGTACTTTTCAAATAAAAAATGCCTGAGAAATATGGATACACACAAGTTAAACTGCTAGTTTTAGAGGCCTTAAGGCAAAGCTTGGTTTGCCAACTACCAAAAAATGGATGAGAGAAACATGCAGGTTCTAATCAAGTCACTTCTGGTGAAGTTGGGATGTTTTCATCCAAAACAATCAAAAGAAAACAATCAACAGTCCTACCCTGTCCCTGAAACTCAAAAGCAGCAACAGTTCCTCTTGTTTATTCTTTTGTGCTTGATATGTGGGTGCTTACGTTGTTACATATCCATAAAAAGTATTTTTACGACCAATAAATCTAATTAGCCAGGGAAATCTGAGTGTCTCTCCTTTATCAATCAATCAGTTATATTAATGCTAATCTAGAGACAAAGTTCATAAAGATTTCAATTTTTATGTTGGTGGAATAAAGTTCAACATGTTTCTTTAAGGGCAAACCTGTTCACTCCAAGACTAAGTAGGCTACCTTTTAAACCACATCTGATCAGAAGAATTTTAACTTATGAATGTTCTTAACACAATGAAGGTTTTAACTTTTAAGAGGCCACGATAATATTCTTTGTGCTATGGCAGATTTGCAAAATAATTTTTGATATAAAACCTTATTTCCTAACATGTCACATGCTTGTGCTACATAGATTCATATCACATTTTCAAGTGGCTACCTGAAAATGATCCTTCAAAGTGTCAAGAGGAATGTTGCTGTTAATTGTTTATTAGTGATCCCTTGCATCCAGGTCCATAGCCAGATTTTTTTTTTGGGGGGGGGGGGGGGGTTGAAACAGTTTTAGCAACTCATGAAGAATAGTTCCATAACACATTTTTATATAAATTAGGTTCCATTGATAAACTTTAATGGATACTAAAGACAGATAAACTTCAGTGGACACTCATGAGATTAGGTTAATCAGTTAAAATTCATGAGTAAACCAGGTTTTTTTTTTAACCCGAAAAATGGGGGGGGGTTTAAACCTCTAATCCCGCCCCCCCGCCCCCGGCTACAGCCCTACTTGCATCACCTCTGAAATACAATTCTCAGGGTTAATCTTCTGAACTAATTTATAATGATTAGAGGATTGCCTTTACAGGCACTATAACCTGGACTCACCCCGAGTTGACCCCTGGCTGCCCCCTAGCTGCTCCCAGGACATTCCTGCACTCCTAGTAAGTATCATGGCACAAACTAGGTTAATCTGGTTTAATTCTATGTTAGGAAAAATTGAGGGGTGGAGTTTCAGGAGTCTGCTTGAAACTCCAGGCAATCCTGCGACATTGGGACAGTGTAGGCAACCAGATTTGGTGCAATCTGCTGTCTACACAGAGCACTGCAGGCATTCCCCTTTCCCTGTGCTCAGCAATCCAGGGAAAAGGAAGTGGACTGTGCCCGTGTCACCACAGCCAGTGCTCTCAGATGGCTATAGAGCTCCATGTGATCTCCTGGTTTTCACAAGTGTCCCATTCTGACAGAACTGATCAGGAAGAAGGTGGGGAGAACAGTTCCCTCCTCCCTCTTGGTCAGACTTGCAATCAAAGAACTGGTACCACCAACAGGAAAAAAATAATACAGCTATTTTTCTTTGGTTATGAAATCATTATTGCTGAACAGTCAACACATTTTAACTTTAAATCCTATAACTTCCTGGATGCAGAAACATAAATGACATTAGCAGACAACTGATAATATATGACAGGATTCCATTTAGTCAGGAATTGAAATTTATTAATATTTAATCATTATCAAATATTAGCTTACAACATTTCAAAAACAGTACATGTCTACATCAGAATTAGGAAATCTCTGGCCTACCACAGTAAGTTCTAATCTATGCCCCTACCCTTCTCCTAGTGCCAGACAAAGGAGGATTTACTCTCACCTGGGGAAAGAAGTCTAGCTCTTTGATAACAGCCCACAATGAAAAATCTTTTCCAATACTGTAGATGTTTTTAATGTATTTTTCGGTGCTAATTTTTCATTAAGTGTGGATATTGATTTCCAATATGGTTTCTTTTAGTGCTTTTGATGTAGTGGATTTTTGTTTCATACCAACAAATTAAATTGTTTCATAATACTTCAATCCCTTTCTTACTGTTTACTATTTACTCCTTAAAGAAATCTTAGTCATATATGACAACATAAAAATGTTAAAACAAGTTGTGATGGAACAAATCTGAGGTCATTTGGGGATTTAGAACACTGTGTTTCTATAAAATCAGCCTTTTTTTTTTAAAGCTCCTTACTAGCTGACATTTTGTGAGTCTGCATTGTGGACTATGGAATGCTGGCTACTCATTTGAAAGTTTGTCCTGAAGACATTGTTTATGTGGGAGGCAAGATCTTGCTAGGATACAAAGGTTTGAAGTGAATCTGGGCAAGGGATGTGAGAACCTGGTGTTTCACTTCAACCCTTGGTTCAACTTATGTGCCACTCCAGGAAAGATGGAGTGTGCAAAGAGGAGGAACAAGTATCCCTTTTTGAACAAGATGGCAACTTCAATGTTTCAGTCGCTGTTGATACCAGTAAGATAAAAGTGAAACTGGAGGGTGGCCATGGGATTCCCTTCCCAAACCGGATGGGTCTTGACGTTTTTGAATAAGTTGCAGTGGAAGGGGTCTTCAAAATCCAAGTCTTCAAAGTTGTCTGATAGATTCACTTATTCTTACCATACTGCTCTGTGGTTGAATAAAGTCAGCCAGTGCATTGGACACAGATTTCTTAATATGTTTTTGAAAAATGTAATGCTTTATGCTTCTACATTTATTGTTGGTCTATGGCTCTCTCAATAGAGAGCCTTAAGATTGGAGCATCTTGCTTGCTTGATGCTCCAAAATGGCTACACTGGGCCATTTTGAGAATGGGCTCATCTGTCATAAAAGAAAGATCTTGGTTTGCCATGTTACCAAGAAATAAATTAAAAAAATCAAGTTTTTATGGTCCTCAGTTTTGCAGAACTGTACAATTGATCAGTGTAAAGAAAAGATGACATTCCCAATCTCTCTGAAACATTAGCTTTTATAAATGTTTTGAGAAAAATATGTGCTTTAATCTCCAGCCAGTGATTTCATTTCCCAGCACTGCAGACAAACTGCTTCTAACAGAGGGAAGCCCTTCTTTAGAGGAATCCCTGTTCTGACCTCCAATAATTCATAAAAATAAGAGTGAAAATTCCAACCACTTGAGTAAAGAAGTCTTTCTGTAATGCTGTGAGATAAATGCCCTCTCTTATGAATAATAATTTTTCATGGACAAGAGTGGGAATTTCTCTCCCATCATTACAGGAAAGGCTACTTTCCTCCAAAATTAAAAGGGAATGATCTCCATACACAAAGAAGCATGGGCAAATAATGCTATGTTGCTTTCTGTATAGGGAGATCACTATGACGGCATGGGGAGAAGATGGGGAGACCCATCCCCTTATGCTCTGTGTTTTCAGGGAACAACTAGAATAAAATTTGGTCCCACTTCTGATCTGCTATTTCCTATACTGCTCCACTAGAAATTGTCATGAAAGAAACTTACCACTTTCTTTTCTCCTTCTATTTTTGGATCATCCACATAAGCCAGTATAAAGTCTATTCGTCGGACACCATCTCTGAAGAAAATGGAGTCTTTGCTTTGATGCCGCTTGTCAATCTGTAGGAAAAAAATGCACACTTTAACATCTGCTATTTATGAACATGGTAGGAAACTGTTTACCCTTCAGTTTGTTCCCCAAATTAAGTCCTCTAGTTTGAGCCATACTAAAGTGGGATAAGAACTGTGAATTGTTTCGTGTATTTTATTTTTTCAAATGTATGTTTTCCTTTCTCCCCACTCTTTCCCTTATTTACAGTGTCAGTCACAGGACTGAAGCCCTCACGCATCTGCACTCAACATAGACACCCCAATAATACATCATTCTTGATATACAAATGCTTTATGAAATAATAGCCCCTGAAGCTGGATGGATCTGTATCTGTCAATACACTATACTTCAGATATATTTTTAAAAAACATATATTAACATGTCAAAAACAACTTCCCACTCCCCATATGCTATTTTAAAACAACATTTAGCTTTTGCTTGAAATTATATTTTAGAAGCAGCTGCAAACATTGTGAGGGAAAATATTTTAGTCCTAATCTAATGTTACATCATACAACAACAATATTTGGTCCTAAAAATGACACCGTTGCAATACATGAAAGCAGGAAGCACAGCAGAGGCACATAAAATAAATTTTTATATTTAGGTTATGAAAGCAACAGATTCCTAGCAGCGAAATCTAGCTGACATTGTGTGAGAACACAAATGGGAACAGTTTTTGTAAGGTATACAATTTTAATCAGATTTGGGATGAGTCCCCCCAGCTATTTCCCAGATTCATATTTTCATAGTTGGCTCAGTTCTCCTAAGCTTGCTCAGTGTTTTCTCTCAAATTTTGCAAGATGACTTGGGAAAACTGGGAACATTCCCTATCTATGACCAATCCCAGTTCACTTCTTTGTCCAAGATAATTTGTAAGGCAATCTCTCCTCTATAGCCATTTTAACAAGGATTGTTTATGTTTTAGCTAAATATCATCCTTTCATCTTTTAAACTGATTTTAGACTGTTTATAGTGCCAGTGGATTCATTATCTAAGTTGATTATTTTGATTTTGCTCACTGCATTGGACATTTTTTAATGGAAAGGCAGTGTATACAAAGGTAAACCAAAAGTAACTTAACAATTAAATGTATTTACTGAAGAAAATGATGCAAATCTTCTACTAAATAACAAATAGCAAATCAGTTAGTACAAAGACAGTCGTGTTATCTTGGCCGTTCCAACCAATGCTCAGCAGCAGTCACCATCCAATGACTTTTACCTCAACTTCTCAAATAAAGAACATAAAGCAGTCACACTTGAAGACTTAGAAAATGCCTGGTTAAAGGTTTTTCCCTGACACATGTCCGACTCTAGGGGTTGGTGCTCATCTCCGTTTCTAAGCCAAAGAGCCAGCGTTGTCCGTAGACACCTCCAAGGTCATATGACTGGCATGGCTGAATGGAGCGTTGTTATCTTCCCGCCAGAACGATACCAATCGATCTACTCACATTTGCATTTTTTCAAATGGCTAGGTTGGCAGAAGCTGGGGTTAACAGCAAGAGCTTACTTTGCTCCCCGGATTCAAACCACGACTGTGCCACAGGGGGCTCCTATGCCTAAAGGACATATATTTTGTTGGATGGGAATAAATCAAACCGTGGATACTTCCACAGATAACTAGTTCTACTCTAAATAATTGCTTGGCAAACCCAATGGTTTTTGCCAATCTGAACTCCTGTGACTTAATGTGATCTGTAGCAGCAGAAGCAAAAGTGACCAGATTTTTGCTATTTAATTTATGTTGTCCTAGATAATTTTGTTATCTTATTCAGCTTTCAAAGTTTTCAAAGTAGTTATTTATTTCCATCATAAGTCCTGCAGTGTGAAAGAGATGTTTATAGTTTCTTCTATTAGCTGAAGAATTTTTGGGGGATGATAAGTGGATCAAGTTGTATTTTAAATGTTCATTAGATATACCTAATTTAGAAATCTTTCTGTTGTTCTTAAATTATATCATTAAATTATATAAAGGTTGACACAGAGGGATATAAATAATAATAATAATAATAATAATAATAATAATAATAATAATAATAATAATAATAATAATAATAGTTTTCTTTTAAAGAGGCAGAATGAAAATCAGAAATTCTACTGGATTGTGCTTTAAATTCTCCTGCTTAAAATTCTGTTTTTGTTTGGAAACTACCACAAAAGTATAAAGAAAAAAGGAAACTACAGGGATGTTTATCAGATTTTGAATCTTGTTCCCAATTAATCAGAGACATCACATAGTGAAGCATGTTATAAACTGTAGACATCCAAGCTGTAAGCTGTATCATTTAACAATTCTTTACCCTGAGACGTTGCTTCAGGAACAATTTGAATCTCCTTCCAGTTTTCTGGAACAACCAACAGGGAGTTAACACATGAGTACACTATCCAAAAATCCTAACTCTGGAATTGTACAAAATATGGGGTCAAAAATATGTTTTACTGGATCTGATGGCAATGTGGCAAACAATTTTAGACAGATATGTATGGAAGAAGGATATACACTTCAGATCTGATTCAGGCATTCAAAATTTTGTCTGTGGTATCTGTCTTTGCTATTTCCATAGCATGCTCACAGAAAACGAATCCAAGAGACATTCATGGATAAGCATAGTCTTGCTCATTTGGGGTTCAATTCCTGTGAGCACAGTGTATCATCCTGACAGAACCATGCAATCATGGAAGTTACTTCCTAGAAGTTTCAGAAGGCATGCTAAGTCACAAATAGTGTCTCCACTTAGAGGGCTGTATAAAATGTAGGAAAGAATGTGAATATCTATGATCACTCATAGTACAAATATTTGTCTTACCTATCCATGTGGCCATAAAGAAAAAAATCTGAACTATATAGGCAGTTTCTGCTATCCATTTTGGAACATCTTTAGGGAGAAAGGGATATTTGCAAGAGGGGAGATTTCTTTACTTCATGCCTACCTCTCAGGTTTCTAGTAATGTGCTGTGTGCAAACTAAATGTGCCCTCTAACTTGCAGGGCTAAGAAAAGATAGGAGTCTCACATTTCATTTTAAAATTTAGTTACCTCAAAGGGTGCCTAAAACAAGGTTCAAGATTCTCCTTATTTATATATTCAGTGCAAAAAAGCAAGTCAACTACCTCCTAACTGTTAGGTAGGCTGTTTACAAGGTTTCAGCACCTCATTCCGAGAAGGAGCTAATGGATTCCCTAATTCCAAAATAAACAGGGGGGTTAGCCACCAATAACATGGCAAAGAAAAACAAATTCTGTCTATTGCTTCTGCTGCCAAATTGTGTTAACAGATAAATAAGGAGACTAGATTTTTCATATATTTATTGAGTCTGTAAGAAATAAATTCTATACAAACAAAAATTTCCACAAAAGGGAAATAATGTTCCATAGGTATTGATACCACAGCACCATTCAAAATGCTACAGGGAACAGTCTAGGTTCAGGGAAGCGTACCTGATCAAGCAACACAAAGTGTTGGAAATATCAGTTACATTTTGCAATGCCAGACTCAGAAACATACAAATTTACAAAATAAGATATAACAAAATGTTAATTTAAGCATGAAGTTATGATCAGGGTTTTGTATGGTTCACCATTTTATAAATGTGCAAAACCATCTTGCAAAATTCAAAGTTTTGAGACTTTCAACTTCTGTTTTGTTTGTAAATTTCACTTAAAGCCTTCTGAGTATGAACATAAGGCCTGACAATGAAATCTTGGTACCTTGAACAATTCTTTGTCTCTCATTTTTTTGTCATAGAAATAAACAGCAATTTGCTCAATATTCAGCGGTACAATATTTTGAGTATTCTGGACAACTAGACATACTGTTTCCACATCCCTCACCTTCAGAGCAGAGGGCATGGATCTCTGGTTATGCTTTGGTGACTCAGGGCAGATCTAAACCAACTCATTAGACCAGGGCTAATCCAGCGTGGTAAATGCTGGATGACCCCAGGATGGTTTACCCAGCTGGTTCCTTGACTTCCGCAGAGATAAGGTGGAGTCTCAACTACCTAAATATGTGGAACCCAGATGGCCCCTCTTACTATCACCTCTCATTCTCCATGTTACACTGGTCTTCAGTAGGCCATCACCTTCAGATTAGCCATTGCCAGCAGTGAGGAAGGGGAAGATCACTCTGACATCTCTGAAAGTGACAACTGACCAGCAGGACCCATGTCACACCTGGAGACCACCACAACAAGGAGAATGGGAGGACACTGGGTGCTATCCCATGTTGCTGGTCTGCCCAAGTCTGGGGAACATTGGATGACAATGTAAGCAGCAGCCACCAGTTCCATCTCAAAACTGGCACAGCTGTTTACATGGGACCAAAGTTACTGGTTGCTCCAAATTTGGCTACAATTCTGAATATTCCACAACTTTGGCTAATACAGGTCAAAGGCAGCATTGCCATGTATTGTCCTGGACCTGTTCTATGTGGTGTCTGACCACCACAGAGCTGATCCCGGGACCCTTCATGATAAGTGGTCAGTGTAGATGTGCCCTCAGATTGCTTCTTCCACATTATTGTAATTGTTATTTTTATATTATTCATTTATATTCTTTATTCCTCTCAATAATGAAACTCAAAGAAGCTAACAATATATTTACAAACCATACAAAGGCATCAATAAACATGTCAATATAAACATTTTTTTCAAACATTAAAATATTACAATGCAATATAAAACCACACACAAACCTTAAAAACAACACCACACATCATTAAAACCCATCCTAGTCAGTTTCTAAAATCCTAACTGCATAGAAATGAAAGCAGATATAAACATTTTTTCAGCCTTAAAAAAACCTTATGGTAAAAAACCCTCCTTGGTATAAATAAGAGATTTGCTAAATATTCAAATTGCGAACTTTTTGTGAAAGTGAATAAAACTAATATTCTTGGGTTGAATCAGAATATGCTAACTATTTTATCAAAATTCAGTAAGATAAATGGATAACACTGTAGTATTACCTTGTATAACACCAGTTCCAAACGTTGTGCCTAATATACTACTACTGTTGCTAGAATGTATTTCTATGCCTCCATTTTCCCTGCCTATAATTGTTACACTGTTACCACCAGGGAGTTTAAGGCAATGGGTGTCTGTACTAAGTAATACACTAAAGATTGCTCAACTGAAAGATCAAGTGACTTAGAAACCAGGGGTACCTGGTAGGTCCTCCCCATAAGGGCAGCAAATCCACTCTCTATTTTACTGCCACTCCTCCTGCAGCGGATTCAATATGAACAAATTTTTCATTATGTATTCCTATGTATGGCATTTGCAAAACTCCTCTTTATTTTATGTAAAGGGATATTTTAATTTTTTTAAAAAAAACTTCAGTCAGCTGAAATATATTTAGCATATAATTAAAAATACAATTGCTGTCTGTAAAGAAGTGCATTTAAACAGATGGTGATAAGAATCACATCAAAGAAAATATAGGATCATCTTGTTCCTGCTTCAATATTTTCCCCATTCTCTAACTTTCTGTATGGTTGTCAAACAATAAGGACTACTTAGCACTTCACCAACTTCCAAGACCAAGGAGGGTTTTACAATGACCTTGTCACTATAAAAAAATTACTCATTGCACTCCACAAGTCCCTCTTCATTTACATAGAAGAGTAAGAAGGATGCCTATGGTATAAACTGGTCTCCCAATGGTCCTTGAAACATAATAACATTTTTTTCCCATCCACCACTATTACAAAGATATTTTGTTAGTGATATCTCTAATGTTAAATATAGTAAGACTCCCTTATCCACAAACTTGATATCTACAGTATCACTTCATGCACCAAAAGGGATTCCCTCCTAGTAGTAGGTGTTCCAGTGCTATTCCATGACATGCTTCCATCCCAAGTATAGTGTGTTTGTGTGTATTCTGGAACCTCTACCCAGCACATACAGATGCCACATGGAAAATATACCCAAAATATATAAATGTCAGCACATTCTAAACAATTTTGCTTTGCTGTTGTTGTTGTGAAACAAAGGAGTGGTATAATTATTTTCCATCTAGATCCAGCAAGCATACAACCTTAATGAAAGCATGCATAACACCATATAATATACTGATTCATGCAGAAAGTGCAACACTGCATTTTCACGTTAAGTTCACTATATAGTCCTCAAGGGCCTACTTAGACTTTCCTTTCTAATTATATTTGTAACATTCTCAAAGTTTTGCTGTTATTTTATCAAGAGTGTGAGATACATAATGAAATAGAAATATTCCTGAAAACAGAAAAGTATATTAGTTAAATCAACACCCAATACAAATCTAAGAGGTTTCTTGTTACCTTTCATCATTTCATATCTGCAGCTACTGTTGCAGAACTCCACTAAATTCCTTGGGGATAAAGTGGGTTGCAAACTGAATGAAGAACAGTTTTAGAATCCATCTGAAGTCATTTACATGAGTGTGGAAGAGAATCTAAGTGGGATAAGTTTTATTCTGTTTTAACTAACTGCACATTCATGACAACTTTTTAAAAAGTAAGATGTATCACTTTTCTTTACATTCTGTTTTCAAATTATGCCATTAAAAATACCCCTCACCCAACATTTAGGCTTGTTCTTCCTGTGCAACATACAAAGAGAGGTCTATTAACCATTCATATATCAAGGAGTGGCATGCAGACTGTCAGTGAACTAAAGATAAGAATGATGTCAAAATGAACAAAACAAATTTGCTAGAGACCACAGAATAGACCCAAACACAAAATAAAAAGTCACTCCATACCAAATCCAACAACGGAAGAAATGCTTTCCAGTTTTCATTACAAGGAAATTTATAAAGATTTTTAACATTATGTATTGTTGTATTTACAATTGTCCATTTAATAGTTCCTATGCAACATTAGTTAATGGAACACTTTACAGAATTAATGTTTAGGCAACATTTAAGAAAATATTTAAGAAAAGAATCCTTATTTACAGGGTCATTTCTTATTTTAAAGTACAGTATGACCCCAGTATCTGCGGGACTAGTATCCATGGTTTCATTTGTCTACATCTGACAAAAATGTCTTCTCTTGGCAGTTTCTAGGTCTTTCAACATCTAGTATGGTATACCCGGGCTCAAAGTCCTTCATTTAAATAGATTTTGCTTTGATCTGTGAATTCAACACGAAGTCTGAGAACATATCTTTTGCAGATACAAGAGTCATACAGTATACCAAATGCCTGTTAGTTGAAATGGCAACTCAAAAATTTACATCGATTTGTTCCTTAGCCTACAGCATACTCACTGAACCAATGAAAACTGGTAAAGCAATATATATGTTCCATTGATTCAGTAGGCCTATTCTTCCATCTATGTACTGAACTCCATTAAATCCCTTAAGAAATATCTTAAGAAAACTGGAAAACACATTTTCTTATCTGCCCTTTGTCATACAGTAAGAGACACCACCATTCATGCAAGGATGCATAACCACTGCCACTTTTGCTGCTTACCCCTTGAAGGTCAGAGATGAGTAATGTAGTCTCTGTGGTACTTAGGCCCTGCCAGTAGCACCATGGGAAAGATACAATGCTGTTAGTGTTGATGCAAAAGCAAGAGGATGCTTAAAAACCCCAATCAGCAGCAACCATGAAGTTTTGTGTGTTTTATTTTCAGCTGTGGTAAAAAATTTCTGGTTTAATTTGTAAAGAAACAAAGGATCAGTGAAGCCAACTGACTTTTTTTTTCTTTGAAAAGGACAGAGAATTTCTACAATTATGTTCTGGATAATTATGATGTGGAAATGTTCAAATTTTTATGAGTAAAATTTCAAAGGCTGCTATCTAATCAATTTTCAGTTTCACAGCCATTAAAAATAGCAACAAGTAGGATAACATATATTTTCTTCAAGAGTTGAGTAGAGATAGCTTCTCACAAACTGTGATAATATATTTTTTAACTTTGTTACTATAAGCTTTCTGAAGGTTTCATGGTCTGGAAAACTTGGAAGTACATTCCATTAACTAAATCTGGTGTGTGTCCCAGGAAAAGTTATATTCGGTATGGAAAATGATCCAACATTTAATATACTGGAAGACAGATACGTAGGATGGGGTGGCCTATGGTAGTGAAACATCACAAAACATGGTTCTGACTGGCATCCCTGGGGCGTACAATGGTGTCACATGAAGAAATATAAAGACACATGCTTGTTGTCTCTTTCATATATTTGCATCATGTGAACTAAGATGCATAAATTAGATACATTAATTTCATTTAACTTACACTGGGGTGCACAATTAGAGCTACAACACCGACCAGAAAACCCCAATAAAGTTCTTGGTGTATAAGTTAAACTAAAGTTATAGCTACTGGTTGTCAAGAAGTTTAAATATAAACATTCAAAAAAGGATTGCCTTTTACTTAAATAAAAGGCAAAGATGTTCAATAGAATTAAGAGATTACAGAAGAACAGACAATAACATGCAAAGAATATATGGTGTGAGGTGAATGTACGGCAGTGTAGCAGAACTTGGCAAAACATGCTACTTATATCATGAATAATTCTTGAAATGTGCCTTTGGGTAATGGCTTATCAAATAATTATCATGAATAATTGTTCTCAATATAATGGAATTAAAAATCAATTGAAATTGAAAATATTTACATTTTTATTTAGTGTCATTATAAATATGTTTGCCTTTTTACCATTACCAAAGTTCACTAAAAAAAACTTGAAGTAAAAAACACATTTTGACTTTCTGATTACACATCAGAGAACTCAGTAAGATCTCTAATGTTGGTTTGCTACTTACTTAAACCTTCAGAGATGAAACATTATCTGATCTATATACCTTTAACAAAAACAGAATCTGCTGTACTCTGGACAGAATCCAATACATGAAGAACAAAATAGATCTGCATATTCATGGCCTTGTTTACATAGGTGAAATAAAACAAACTCACCTCAAACCCGCTGCTAGCTGTTCCCACAACATGTGGCCAATTCAACAGCCGAAGCGCTGCTTCTAGCTGTTAACCCGTAACAAGGAGAATCACAAGTTACCATAAGCTACTCTGGAGATTTCAGGAGTGAACCTGGTGTTTTTGATATGTGAACAGATGAATCAGACTGGATTCCAGTATTCACATGTTAAAGCTGGCAGTGCCTTCTGACCTCACCAGAAGTAATATGGCTAACAAGGCTCTGCTAGGGAACTGCTTTTGGCTGGCAAACCTTTGGAAGCCTGAGTGACCTGTTGGCTCAGCTGGACTCCAAAAGGGTCTTGGGGTGTTCCTATCCTGTGTTTGTAGTGAAGCAGAGCATTCTGGAATATTTCGGCTACTGTAGTTGCAACCTTGGTCTTCTTTTGAAAAAAATCAACCATGTTTCTAAAGATAAGAGAAGTTTACAAGCCAATTTCAGAGGAGTACTGCGTTCAGCATGCATTTCTACTGGGGTAAAGGTATATGATGTTTAAAATTAGAGGGCATTTTTACATATCTTCATCCCATAATCTCCACAACATTGCTACATTGACCATGACTGGTAGGCACTGGTAGGGACATTAGGAAATTCAGTGAATATTTATGGCACCCTTATGGGTTCTGGATATGCTCTTACATCATGCAACTAGGGGATTGAAGAAGGAGACTTCCCTTGAGGCTGGCCTGAGGTTTGGACCTTCACTTTAAGTCATACAACTTGGCAGTGGGATTCATGGATTGGCTATCTAGTTGTAGGTCATTTGGGGAGCAACCCAGTCTTTAGGGCAGTGGTTCTCAAACTGGGGTCCCCAGATGTTTTTGGCCTCAAATTCCTAGAAATCCTAACAGCTGGTAACTTGCTGGGATTTCTGGGAGTTGTAGGCCAAAAACATCTGGGGATCCAAGGTTGAGAACCACTGCTTTAGGGTCTCTTTGGGGATCAGGGAAGAAATCCAGGTGAGACCACCTGCCTCAGTTGCTCTCACATTAGGTTGCAAACTACTCAAAGATTAAACAGGCTTAGAATTAAATAAAGTAGCCCCATTTTCAATTCAATCACTGTGCCTGAACTTGACTGATCAGCAAAAAGTACCTTACAGGAACTATAATTTTAACATAATTAAATCTGAACAGAAAAGGAAGCAAAACTTATGTTCTATCGTTTTAAGCAAATCCAATAAAAAGAGATGAAAAATATGATGGGAATTTGAATAAACAATGGATGTATTATCTCATCACATGGGACTACAAAGATGACATTGAATAGATGACATTTTTTTTATCCAAAGCTAAGAAGGTGATTCACACATATAACCAGGCTTCTGTGTATGTATTGCTTACTAGACTAAGACCTTCATGCATGAATTTCATTTGATATGTACCCAGCTAGGCACTGAATTAAGGGTGTACTGTTTCCCAAGTTCCATTCCTGTCTTTTGCAGAAGGCCAATGTTCAGTAACACACTTCTCCTGTCTTCTGGTTTTCTTTGAGAATTCTATAATTGATTTGAGAATTTCTTTATCCAGAGTTCTTTCCATGCTTTTCTACTCATAAACAGTGATTGTTGCACATAAAAACTACTTCTGCTTTGAGGTAATGGAAAGTACTGCTGTTATTTTAAGCTCCTGTACTCTTATTGAAAAGGCCATACTGAGAAATACATATAAGGCAGTGTGCCTGAGAAACATTTTAATTAATGCTGAAAAACCCAGGCCTTCCCATAATTCACTTGCTTATATGTGATTTAAAACTCCACATCTGGGTATGCAGTTAAACTTGCACAAAGACATTATCCAGAGAACATGATACTATATCCTGAAATCTTTCCAAGTAATTTTCACTCCACTTTTAAAATCATATAACTGTGTGCAGATTCACACTGCCATTACATGGAGCTTATTTTAATATAAAGTAACTTAACTCAATTAATACACTGTAATGTCTTCAGAGACATTTTTTATAGCTTAAAATTCAATTTAATAAAGGCTGTACAGCAAACCCAGAATCATAGAAATGAAAGAGACCACAAGAGTCATCAACTGCTTTCCCAAATGTTGATGACCAAAGTGGGTTTAGATATCACCCAAGTTGGCTATCTCCACGAGGACTGTCACTAGTATAGATTTGGGTATGCTCTGCCAAGCAAGAACCTACCACTTGTGCGTGAACAGGTGGAAAAGTACTGTAGCAATTCTGCCATCAGTGATAACACTGAGATCCCCATTCCCTAAAAGGGCACTCCATTGGCAGATCAGAATCAGCTTTGAATGTTCCAAAGCTATACTATTCCCCAGGAGAGAGCCCAATAAAAGGTCTTCACTTATGCCAGGTTGACATAGGAACATTTCCCTTCTTATGAATGAGAAGAGTATTTTTATGTGTTTATTTTTAAAAAAACAAACACAAAAACAAAAGCTGGCACAGGTCAACATTGGATGGCATGAGTCAACAGGGTTGTTGATGAGGTCAGAGATCTAATTCATTGTTTACATTCACCAACCCAATTTAAGAGAGCTCTGTAAATATCAATGATAGTACAGGAGAATCAACTTTCAGCTATTATGAAATAATATTTTACTAAACAATAAAAAATTAATAATATAAAACCATATATGGAGAAAGTACACAAAAACAAGCTACATAATAAATCTACACTTACAAATAACTACACTACAAAAGACTAAAATACAAAAAAAAATTAACAGGGGAAAAAGCAACTACCTAGAGCCGATGGTCATAATTCATCGCCTGTCCTACTTTTGCAAAACACAAAACATTATTTTACTCATAGAGTGAGAAAGTCATTGTTTGTTTTGTCTCATCGCCATTAATGCAAGAAAGGGTACTACATTTATTTAAAAACTGATATTTCAACAGGGTTTTCTTATGCTGAAACTATTTTCAAAAACTTATACAACTGAAGTTTTTTTGATAATACACAATCTAATTTCTAAAAATTGATATGCGGTGTTATTTCAATTTCGGTTAGTTTTAAAGCCACATTTTTGAAAATAAATTATATGCACAGTAAGCCCTTACCTCAGAGTTTCCAGGAAGTTCTGAATCTGTGCTTGATATATTTTCAAATAAAGGTCCATTGGTTTCTTCTCCTGAACAGTACAGGAAAAAAGCTATGTTAATCTCCAGCAAATGTTATTCCTTTTGGAAAAAAAACCCTTTTATTCATTCAAAACCAAATAAAAGCAATCTTATGGCACTTTAAAGATATAACATTTTTTGTTGTGGACTCAGTCCATGAAATTAAAAATGTTGCCTTTAAGGTGTCACAAGACATCTTTTTTTCTTTTGCCCAGATTTTTAAATAATATTTCTATAGTCCATAATATGCAGTAATTATCAGGGCAGATGAAGATAATAATAATAGTACAATATGCACAAAACAGATTTTATAACACCACTCAAATAATGACAGATAAAAGAGTGGATTAAAATTCAACTGTAAACTCAGAACATTAAATGGCTTGGAAGAGTTAAAAGTTTGTGACCAGTTACAGGAACAGTCACAAAGAATGTGTCAAAAAGTTCTTCTGGGAACATTTTTCAACTGAAGTATCACCACAAAGAAAGCCTGCTCCTAGTATACACCTACCTTGGTTCACTTCACCCTCAAAAATTGCATGGCAATATTAATGTTATTAGCAGAACAGTTTTGCTCGAATGTGGGCTCTGTTGTTTACAAATTTTAGCAACTACATTCTAATCAGCCAGGAATGAAAATCCACAAGAAGCATTTTGTAAACGTGCGGAAGTGCATTAGAAAAGACAATGTGCATCAAGCACAACAAAGGGAGAACAAGAATATCTCACATGATGGAAGCTTTCTCATACAGAGTCAGATCCTTAGTTCAGTAAATATCCATGATGTAAGGCAATATGTGGTAGCACTACTGGGATTAAAATCTTTCCCAGCCTCAGATGCCAGTGCAAGGTTGCAAATCTGCATGTAGAGTACTAGGTCTAACACTGTGCCTAAACATTGTTCCTAATTCTCTGGGGGAAAATTACTCTGCTCTACCTAGGAGCATATCCTGAAAATGCAACCATTTTTTTGGATAGTAAGGATCCAATGGATAATACTTTCTTAGTACTCCTCAGATTAGCTAAATGAGAATACAGTGTTCCCTCACTACTTCGCGATTCACTTTTCACGGATTCACTGTTTCACAATAAACTCTAAAAGAATATTAAAAATCACAAAAATTACAATTTACAGCCTAAGGAAGGGAGGAAGGAGAAGCTGAAGGGACAGAAAAGGAGCCCAAGTGGCAACAGGAGGAAAAGGAGGCAATTTATCAACACAAGATTGGTTGATAAAGACTTAAAATAGTGTATAACTACTAAAATATAAATATTAAAATAAATGTAGTGTCCCTACTTTGTGGATTATCACTTATTGCGGGTGGTCCTGGAACTTAACCCCTGCCAAAAGTGAGGGAACATTATACATAAAAGTCTACAAGCAAACATTTTATATTCTGGGCATTTAGGCACTTCAATGTAATTGCATACCTCCAAATCTCATTAATATGAAGGAAATTCAAAACAACAAGACACATTTAAATACTATATACACCACTGTATAAGTCAACATCATGTATATGTTGAAGGCAAATTTGGGGCCAAAATTATGGATTTTGATAGGACCTACATAAGTCTAGAATCATTTCAAGGAGAGGGGAAAGGACCAGCGCCACCCCAAGGGATTATCCGACACTGGCCATTGTCATTTTCATGCCCAGGCATTCATCAAAATGGACTTTTGCCATTCCACTAAGAGAAAGGGATGGTACCTTTTTTTGACAATACTAACTCAAATAAAGACCCATCGTCTTATTTCAAGTAGATTGAGGAAAGACAAGAGCATAGTCCATCCCTGAAGAACCTAAAAGAAGCACTGATCTTATCAACTATTTCAGTATTCTTTTGAGGAGACCAAAGAGACCATTTCCCATCGAGGTATTACAAAACAAAAACAAAAAAAGGCTGTACAATGGTGAAGAGAGTATTTACATTACAGTACTTACATTGTCCTGTGGCTAGGTCAACCAAAGTTTTTGGGGACAGTTTTTTTACTAAAATTTCTAGTCTTATACCTGAGTATATATGTAGTAAGAGTATTACAAAAATTCATATCAAGAATGTGATGGTAACACTCTTTTTTCTTTTCTGCCCTTTGTCCTGAGCTCAGTGTGTGCTAATAATTTTATCAGTTACCATATGACTCATAAAATGTTCTATAATGCCAGTTATGACCTGATATCAAAGCAATAATTTTATTATCTTAATGAGGTAACTTACATGTCAAAATAATAAAATCCATGAGAATATTGTATACATCTATTTGCTTTTCAGAAATGATAAAACTCATGACATTAAGTTCCCTCTTAACAAGAAAGAAAATTACATATGAAATAATATATAAAAAGCATGATGTTTTTGACTTGGACCATGAGATAACTCCTTCTACGACTTCTTCATGATAGTTGCTTCACATAGACAGATAATTCTGGCCCTCAACTTGTGACAAACCTTCTGGATTTCAGCTTCTGTCAAATTCAAAAGAATGTCAAAGTGGGCTGACAGAGAAAATATTTGAATAGTCTTATTGCACACTTCTCATTAGATATAACGGGGGCAAGGGGTGACCAATGTAAACGCCTCAGTGGGATGTATGTACTAACCAGGTAAACATTCTCAGTGGTCTTTTGCTCCGATGTAGATTCACTTAAAGAACCTTCACGTCAAGAATGTGAGTTTCCATTGTGCACTGTGTTTGTTGTGTTGTAGAACAAACGGTTACAGAAATTATTTATGTTTCTAAAGGAAAGCGAGATCTGCCTGGGGCAAAGGAATTACAATTGCACCGAGAGAATACACAGTAATAAATCTCATTCAAACTAACTCTACCAAGGGACTTGTAGCAATGAACAAGTCATTCTGTGCTCCTTCATGGAATGTAACAATCACTAGGCTGGTGCGGATGTAGCAGCAGGAGAAACAGCAACATATTTCACCCCATTCACTCAGCTGAAAGGTCATGTTTGGAAGCATTTATTTCCATTTCAGATAAGACACATCCAGAGAAGTCATGTGTAGCATGCAGATAATGGCTGATCTTATCTAGCATACATTGAAAGAAGGAAAGTTCAAACTGTATTTTGAAGGACTGACTTGTTTCCACCAACCATTGTTTCTATTCACCTTCAAGTCAACTCAATTTATGGGAACCCTTTCTTACTTGAAAAGATTTATGGCAAAAGGAGGCTTGACAATCCCATCTTCTAAGGATGAGTATGACTTGCTTAAGGTCACACAGTGAATTTCCAAGACTGAAGGGAGATCTGGACTTATGATTCCAATACTCAAACCACACATATTGGCTCATTTTCAACATACCATACTTAAGAATAACTAAAATTTAAGGTTTCAATGTTATGCTAAACTAAAGTAAAATTAAAACATAAACTGAGGATTCAAATCTTTTCATGTCTGCATTGGATGAAAAAGAAATACCTAAGACTGAGTTGTATCAGTTGTAGAGCAGATGTAAATAAAACAGCTACAGACATAGCAGATACAGATAGATATATGAGGTCACCATCTATATTTTGTAACTGTCACACTTTATATACTTCCCTCTCATAGCTCAATCACATAATGTCACATTCTAGTATATTTTCTTTATAGTCCTCTTATTATATTCCTCATGGAAAAGATAATGGCATCAAACTACTGATTTCCCCCCAGTCCTTCCTGCTTTTCACTGTAGATCAAGGAGGTTAGGGGAATGCACTAGCCCCTTAAGACACCTTGGAGTACTGTAACACAAAATCAAACCATTTTGCCCCCAATTTTCTTCTATTGAACAAGTGATGCATTTTCAGAATGTTTTTAGGGCCTTCGGGCTTTTGGGGCCTGGGACAGGCCTTTTAAATGGGAAGAATTGAGTGAAAGTCACTTGTTGTTTACTTCTTGGTTTTTTTTTTAATCTTCTAGGTTCAGAGAACCTCAACACAGAGAAAATGCTCTGGAGGGCATCTGAAGGAACTGTTCACATTTTTTAAAATTTGTTGAGGCTTACAACGTCCATTAAACATTTCACTCAGGAGCCATAAGCAGTCTGCATTTTATCCACTCCTCTCTACATATAAACATTTTTAAAAGGTAGTCCCTTTCTTCAAGCTTATGAAACAGAAGGCACTTCATTAAATGAAGTGATCAGGAGAAAGGTGGATACCCTAATCCAGAAATTTCTAAATCATAGAATCATAGGTTGGAAGAGACCTTGTAGGCCATCCAGTCCAACCCCTGCCAAGAAGCAGGAAAATTGCATTCAAAGCACCCCCGATAGATGGCCATACAGCCTCTGTTTAAAAGCCTCCAAAGAAGGAGCCTCCAGGGCAGAGAGTTCAATTTTCCTTAAATTGTGGTGCCCAGAACTGGACACAGTATTCCAAGTATAGTCTGATCAAGGGAGAATAGAGGGGTAGCATGACTTCCCTGGATCTAGACACTATACTCCTATTTATGCAGGCCAAAATCCCATTAGCTTTTTTAGCTGCTGCATCACATTGCAGAGATTAAGATTGTCTGGGGAGGCCCTGTTCTCGGTTCCACCTGCTTCGCAAGTGCAACTTGTGAGGACGAGAGACAGGGCCTTCTCAGTGCCTTTCTGCCTAAGTGGAGTATCTTGCATTTGTCCCCGTAGAATTTCTTTTTGTTAGTTTCGGTCCATCTCTCTAATCTCTAACTTGTTAAGATTCTTCTGAATTCTGCTCCTGCCTTCTGGAGTATTAGCTAAAGTCTGAGTCTAAATAGTCACTGATGGGATTATTGAGAATAATTGTTGCTGTTGTGTGCCTTCAAGTTGTTTCCAAGCTCTGATGGCACTAAGACAAAATATAGTAGTCTCTCACTTATCCAAGCCTCGCTTATCCAAGCCTCTGAATAATCCAAGCCATTTTTGCTGTCAATGTTTTCAATATATCGTGATATTTTGGTGCTAAATTCGTAAATACAGTAATTACAATATAATATTACTGTGTATTGAACTACTTTTTCTGTCAAATTTGTTGTATAACATGAAGTTTTGGTGCTTAATTTGTAAAATCATAACCTAATTTGATGTTTAATAGGCTTTTCCTTAATCCCTCCTTATTATCCAAGATATTCGCTTATCCAAGCTTCTGCTGGCCCATTTAGCTTGGATAAGTGAGACTCTACTGTACTCTCATTCCTAAACATGCAACTGAGCTAACAATCGAGGCACAATGTTTTCAAGCAGCACTGTGCCAGCAGAAGTCCTACCACATGGATGTGATTTCAACATACAGCAGCTATACAGTATTTCCAACTTTGATTTAGTTTCACTGATTTCTTTGCTTTGATATTTGTACAAGTTCCTCATTTGGGCATTACATGCCTTCCTCAAGCAAATCTCCTAACTTCCTTACAAAATTGCAAAATATATTGTGTTACAACTGCATTATGCTTCCAAAAGTAACCACATATTATAGATGCCTACACACAGGGAAAGAATCCAACTCTAGCCCAAATTTTCTTCAACTAAGCACATTCACTTCTAGTATATAACTATAAGAAGTGGCTTCATTAAAGGGATTGTTAGAATATGTTTCTTTTTATCTGAAGACAGCTGTCATTTATTAGTGCTATAAAAAGATCTTGTAATTATCTTTTACATCTCTCTTTTAAAAAACTCTTAACATATTAAAGCTATTTAAATGTTACATTCACTTGAAAACTATTCAGTAGGTATCTTAGATATACCGGAAAATAAGGGAAAAATAGGGAAAAATAAAAGGTAATTCCATCAAATATGATAATAGTTTTGGAATTGATCCCCCAGTACTTTTTTCAGTCATCCATTGGACAAACAACAATAACAAAGCTAATGATTGCTGCTAACCTTGATGTGACATTCAGGATTTTTTCTTCTTCATCTTACCCATGTTTAGTTTATAGTTGCTGGCATTATACATGCCCAGCTTGTTCCAAATTTGCTAACTTTAGTCCTTCAGATCTTGTAACTGATAGTTAAGATAGCCACTTTGGATAACATACCACAGATCACTATGTAATTTCAAAGTATAGAAAAATTAAAGGCCAAAGAAGTTAATTTTAGCTGTGCTGGGTTTGCTGACATACACCCCAACTTATTTCATGCCACAGGGGCTTGTGAGGCCTTGCCACATTCCTGGTATTTCTGAAATTTCCTAACAATCAGGACAACCCTGTTGAAAAAAACCTGTATCTCACTATCATGCTATGGACCACACCTAACAATATGGTGGCTTCTGAAGTATATATTCTTTGGAGCACTTATCAGCATTAGATACCAATCCTTATCGAGTTCAGATGAGTACATCATGTACTTTGCATGATTCTTCCAAAACGTCTGTTTCTCAATTACTCTTTGTCCCTAGAACAACTTTCAATGACAGCTATTCAACATATTGGGATTCAATCAACTGTTCAACAGATATCAAGAACTGATTTCTAACTACATCTACTTTCATCCAGTAAGTCAGAATGTGTCACTGTCATAATAGAAAATCCTCAAAAGGTAATGTTTTAAATGCCATAAAATGTAAAGGGATAAACTTCAAATTATATGGAAGGCTTGAGTTTCTTTGTAACATTGCGTCTTATAGTTTTGCTCTCATGGTTGTTATTTTTTACTCACAAACACATCTGGCATGTAGATCATTGTATACATAATTCCCCATTCATTCAATGACCACAGTGCGAAATTAATTTCAAGAATTGGAGTAGGTGACAGGCCAAAACTGGTCCCACCTGGGAGAACACAGTAGCTTTGGTTCAGAATATCCAAAACAACTTTTCCACAACTCACTCATTTCCGAGCTTTCAGTCAGCCTTCCTTATAGTCCAGCTCTTGCATCCATAGGTTACTACGGGGAATACCATTGCTTTAACTATGCGGACCTTCATTGCCAGTGTGATATCTCTACTCTTCACTATTTTATCGAGATTAGTCATTGCTCTCCTCCCAAGAAGTAAACGTTTTCTGATGTCTTGGCTGCTGTCTGTATCTGCAGTAATCTTCACACCCGGAAATACAAAGTCTGTCATTGCCTCCATGTTTTCTCCCTCTATTTGTCAGTTATCAGTCTGGTTGTTATAATCTTGGTGTGCTTCAATTAACCTGTACCTATTTTTATGTTCAAAATCATTTTCTCCAAAGTTAAATGAATTTGCTATTGACATATGTTGTCAGTAAAGGGACATATTCCTACTACACAGACAATGCTCACATTTCAAATAGACATTAAAGCCATGTCTATCACAAATGTTTAACCAGCTGTTCCACCTTGCAAATAAAGCATTAAGAGCAGCTGTCTATTACTGAAAAATTGAAACTCATAGAGTGACCTTGGACAAGTCATACTTTCTCACCCTCACCCCCAACAAATCTTGCTAAGAAAACCTTGTAGATTCACCACAGGATCTCCATAAGTTGTAATTGACTTGAAGATACATGCAATATGCAACTTTATGTTTCACAAGTCTTCGTGTAATTGCAACCAAACATAAATGGGAATATTCCTGTATTTCTTTTTTGCACAGTTTAGCAATGTTACAAGAGAAATTAGCAATGTTTACTCAGGTCAGTAGTGGGCATCTGATCATTTTTATACTCACTTTTGGAAGGGTTTTTTTGTTTTGTATATATTCTCTATTAAACAAGTCAGCATCCAGATGGGGAGATTGCTGCTGGGAATTAGAGCCATTATAAGCATGCAAAACAAGGACATCTCTGCTTAGTCATCATCCCAAGAGGGGTTAATTACTTCAGGAGAGTTGTTCAACAAACTGAAAAAGTATTTTCTTAAGCACTGACCTGGGAATTGGCATCTCACCTTATCTCACTGCCATTAAAAGGGTTATCTAAACAATGCATGTTAAAACCAGCAGGAACTTCTGGAGTCACATTAAGCCCTGATATACTGATTACTTCAGTATGGACATGAATAAAATATGAATATAGTGCTAGAAGTGGAGGGTTTGATGCTGTAGCCCTTTATTTTATTAACTGTTTTATTTGTTTTATTAACTTTTTATATTAGTATTTACAAAGGCTGCAGGTTTCCATACAAATAAATGGAATAATGGGTCCCATAGCAAATACTCTGCCCTGAAAAGACTGGGCTCAAACTACAACCTTTTCAAATAAGAATCCAGACTTGTTCTGACCTGCAGTTTCAACAGAGGACTACACTCCTAACACAACCCTCCAACAGAACATAACAGTAAACTGCATCTCAAAATGTTGTGTGTTGATTTCTCAGTTTGATTTGTCATTGTGTAGATAAAAACAACAAGCAGCTCTATGCCATCAGGACAGAATACAGAGAAATGGGATGGTTTCCAATTCGGAGGTGGATTGGGCAAGGTTGCATTATTACAACCCTATCTGTTTAATTTGTATACTGAACATTTAATATGTATGTAAAGAAAGGTTGTTCTCAGAGGAACCTCAGAAGAAATGACAGCAATTTAGGATATGCAGATGACACCATACTACTACCAGCAAAATCAAGCACAAAGACAGGTGTACAGTTGAACATTAAGAAAACAAAAATAATGATCACAGATTATTTAAAGTAGATAATGAAAACAGTGAAGTAACTGAACATTTTCCATACATCAGACACAGTAGTAATTAATCTGAATGGAGATTGCAGCTATGAAATCAGAAATATACAATGACTTATAAGGGCAGCTATGAAGAAACTGGTAACATTAGAATTGTTGATGCCATTGTATCCTCAATTTTAATGTATAGTGGTGAAAACTGGACAATGATGGAAGCTGATGTAAGAAAACCAACTCACTTGAAATCTATGGATACTGGGGACTGCGAAAAAGATTAATCAATGGGTCCTAGATCAAATCAAGCCTGGACTATCCCTAGATGCCATGACAATATCTTTGAAGATATGAAGAAAAATACTTTAATATGTTGTGGAGAGATCTGGAAAACTAAATGTTCTTAACTTAAACTGATAATGTACATATCGTTGGTCCATCTGCCACAACATTAGCTGATACACAGTAAACAAGAAACCTGTGATTTAAGAAAAAGGACAAAGCCCAAAATAACTCAAGGCTGACCTATACATGATCATGACAAGTCTGTTTCCACCTTTACACTGTAATCTGAAAGTGCTGTAAAGGTGGGGGGTACTTACAGAGGCATATCATTATGAAGAATCATATACAATTTCTCAATTGCAATGACTGACTAGGGAATGAGGCCAATTAAAATATCTTGGAAAAATTACACTTGGCTAAAACCCCCTGGGAATACATTTCCATCTTCCCATTTTTACTACTGCACTTGCAACTGCTTTATAAGAAAAAACATAGTATGCCACCCATTATGTTCTAATGTTTAATTTCACTCACATTTATTTAAGTTTAGGACATACATATTTTCCAAGTAGCTTACAAATAATACTGTTTATTTGTGGCTGGATTGACACAGCCAAATAAAGCTGTATTATATGGTGAGGGTAGATCCCATAACATGCAGTTCAGTGCAGTTCAAACTACGTATTACATGGGTCTACACTAACCATATAATGTAGTCTGAACTGCATTCTTTCATAGTGTAGCTCCAGGATATATCCCAGTTTTATGACAGCATGACAGTTTAGAGAAAAATCTTTTGCCTTCCCTATTCTTTTATCACTAACCTAACTCTGCTCTGGCTTCCAAAATAAAAGAAAGTAGGGTATATATGGTCAAGTTTTAAAATCAGTACTAGGCCTTAGATCAATAACAATACTGCTCTAAGATCACTTCGTACTAGTAGCCCTAGTGATATCTTTAACATCTTGCCCAAAATGCACTACAAATAAGATTTGTGCAGTGTGCATAGGAATTTGTTCATTTTTTTCAAACTATAATTTGTCCGTCCACACACACACACACATACAATCTGAGGGGCTGTGAACCGGACCTCTGCTTAAAAAAGTTTGAGGACCCCTGGACTATGGCCTATTCTAAGTACACAGCTATGCAGTAGCACTAACCTGAAACTTTCGAGGACTGGAAAAGTTTTGTAGTGGCTAGCATACAATACGATGAGGCATGCTCTGATTTGTCTGTGCTGAGTTCAGCTCAGAAACCTAACAACTGCTACGAATATGCTTGGCATAATATAGGAACAATTCTCACAGTAGTGGAAACGTGGTTTACTTGAATGTTTTCCCAGCTGAAATGCTCATTTAGTACGATAAATAGGATTCTTATCTGTAAGTCTAACAGCACAATCTGCTATTGACTTGACTAGGGTTAACTTCCAAGGGAGTGTGTACAGAATTGTAGCCTAAGGCATGTAAACTCCTGCTCTGTTTCTGTCACAAAATAACTGAAGCCTATATAATCTGCCCATCTGGTCCAATGAAGCTGGTTTGCATACTGGGAGACAAACTGAGAAAACCCCATGTCCTCATTCTATCATCAGTATATATTTGGCTGTGCATCAGGCTCCACCTGATCAGCCTAAACTGTAACTTAACATATAATTTTTTATTAAAGAATTCAGGTGTATATAAAATAACAAGTACTTTACAAAAAAACAAGAAAGCAAAACAAGGAATTCTGATAAAAGCAGTTTTAAAAAAAGAATCTTACTAAATAAAGCATCAGGAAAATGCGCTGCGCCTGTCTTACATACAGTATGTCGATGTTCTTAAGGGCAAGTATACATATGGATGTTATTCAATTAATGCAACTTGTTAGCTGATCTCTCGAAGTAATGATCTGATACTTCAATGTGCAAAAAATGAGTTAACCAGCACGAAGTAATTACTGTAAAACCATCAACATTCTACTGAAATTTGTATCTGACAACGTACAGCAATGGGCACAGTATATTACTTCTATTGTTTCCACTGTTCTGTAGTTCTTGCTAACAAGAAGAACCAATTAGAAATTATGGAAACTGTAGCACAATACTATTTGTAGGGTCAAAGTCTCCTCATCCTCCACAGAATTACCTTTTGTCTCTTGAGTGTTTTTGCCTCTCACTAATATCTAAAAAGAAACTGAGAAAACAGCAATTTCAGCAGTGAATGGAATTTCAGAGCTTTCTACCCAGAATTATCTTTTCTAACTTATTCAAGACAAAATCATGCAAACAGCTATTGTCCTGCTCACTTGACGCAAGGCATGGTTACTTCTGCATGCCTCATCATATTGTATGCTAGCCACTACAAAACTTTTCCAGTCCTCGAAAGTTTCAGGTTAGTGCTACCGCATAGCTGTGTACTTAGAATAGGCCATAGTCCAGGGGTCCTCAAACTTTTTTAAGCAGAGGTCCGGTTCACAGCCCCTCAGATTGTATGTGTGTGTGTGTGTGGACGGACGAATTATAGTTTGAAAAAAATGAACAAATTCCTATGCACACTGCACAAATCTTATTTGTAGTGCAAATTAAAAAAAAACCAAAAAAAAAAAAACACATGAAAGAACCAAACAGCATTTAAAATGAAAAACCATGTTAACAAACATAAACTTACCAGTATTTCAATGGGAAGTGTGGACCTGCTTTTGATTGATAACATATTAGAGTTAAATAGGATGGTTGTTGTTGTTTGTCTTCAAGTCATTTGAGACTTTGGGTGACCCTAAGTCTAAAGTTTAGGGTGGGGGCCAGGTAAATGACCTTGGAGGGCTGCATTTAGCATGCGGGTCTTAGTTTAGGGACCCCCTGGTCTAAGCAGTGAAAGATGCCACACCGCAGAATGGCAGCATGACTCTCTCTCTTCCTTGAATTATAAGCTACGCATTCTGTCTGTAATTCTTTCATTTCCTTAAAATTAAAATAAACAACAACAACATTGTTATTATTATTATTATAATTGACTGCTTAAAACTGATACTTTGGTATTGGGAATTATAATGTTCCTCCAATTGATAGAAAATCTAGCAACACTTGTCACATTTATGAGAAGAATGTATAAATGAAATTATAAACGGGTATTTACAGATTGATCAGCTTGTGTAGAAGCCTATAATATATAGCTATGTTTCTTCCTTGTGTTTTTTTTATTTTTGGGGAGGACATTATCATATGCAATAAAGATCTCTTCTGAATGTGAATAAATACCTAAAATTATTAAAAATCAGACAAGGTAGCAACTTATGATGTCCAAGAGAAAGAACTGTCAGACATACTGGTACTTTGCGACTGTCTATCCTGCCCTTTGGAAACTCTCAGGAATATGACATCTGCTAAATATTTAGTGACATTTCCCAGCCTTAATAAAACAGATAACACTCTCCTCCCCTATACTTAAAGAGATCAGGCACAACAACATTCCAGAGCTCCTTTGTGGGTCAAGGGGATAGATAATGGATGAATATGATGGGGAGAGTAACAGGTTTGGAAAAAAGTACTGGAAAAGCAGACTGGAGGGCAGGAGTGGAGGAAGGAGTAGATGGACAAAGGCAGAGAAAACAATTCAATGAATCATTTTCAAATTGCTTTCTGTGTCATCCTGGCTTCTCCTCAAAAGAAAGCACCAATAAAAAGTACCGGTAGATGCTTTTAATGTAGCTCTGTCTAGAAGAAATTCCTTCAAGAGACTCCATTTCCAGAAAAGGAGATTTATTCTCCTCTCCTTTATCTTGTTATTATTTAATAAAGGGGAGCTTATAACATCATGTGTATGCATGTATTTTCATGAACACAATATAGAAATATACCACATAAAATATGGCACACTAGCTTTTTAAAAATTGGCACACTGGTTTCCAGGCTATTGTAGTTATTTAGTGTTTGTAAAACACATAATATGAAGATTATCACACCAAAAAAATCAGAGGGTATACAGAACTCTGATGTATCCAAGTCCCACCCCCAGTAGCCATATTTGTGTTATGGTGGGAGATATGTGTGTATGTGTGTGTGTGGGGGGGGGGAGCCTTAGACTACTGAGGTCTCGGGTCCCTCCCCATTCTGCTGTTTCTCTTCTTTGGATCTTTGGTCTACCCTCCCACCTCTGGGCTGAATATGAATGCTTCCCATTGTCAAATTGTGTATTAAACAGGTTATCACTGGGAGAAATTGGGTTGAAAAAAAAGGAAAGTATGGTGAGGACCTTTGGTACCTAGTTGGTGTAGGACTGGAATCTGGAATTTGGAAACACTCCTGCATGTAATAAAACCAAAGGAGTAGGAAAAGAGACTTCCTTGGGGATGACCTCAGGGTTCATGTTCTTTCTAAGGTTAAGCAGCTTGAGGGTAGCCATCATAGAGTTAGTCATTCTAGAAAGGGTAAGGCCTGAAAGCAACCCTGCTCCTGCACCGTTGCTCCTCCTGTATTATGCACATCACATAGAAATCTTAAGTAGGCGACAGTTAATATAAATAGGAACAATTTTTGTGTGTGGTCTCTTTATTCCATTGATTCATCAGCTATTCAAACATGATGACTTTCAATTATTGGCTGACATCTTTCATGTCATGGAATGCTTGAAAAAAAGAAGAAGAGTAATCTCTGAAGTCAAAAGGCATAGAACTTGAAAGATCTGTGTGTGGTTGGCAGGAAATGAACCTTCATTGCAAGAGAAGGGCACTACAGTTATTTTTCTAACTTGCATTTTTAAAAAAAGTGAGGAGGTGCAAGCCAAAACCTAATGTAATAGGCTCCTTTCTTCCATTTCCAGAAATGGATGAGTAAGTGTCATACTTTAGGAATGACACCAACTATGCACTTTGTAAATATTAACCTTTCCCTTAGTCATCGTAATAATTTTATCTGAGATACCGATGGGGAAAAACACTGTTATTTTAAAAATGTTTTGAAGGCACTTTGAAAATCAATTTCAGGCAGCATTTCAAAAAAGTAGAATGCTTCTTAGGAGGTTTTACAATCAATATAGAAAACGGTGACAACACATTCCAGCTCTCATGCAATACTGGTTCATTTGGTCCAACTTAAAGTGAATATAATTTTTAAATTGACTAAGGATATACACCAAAACCCCAGAAATTCACACAGAAAGCACTATTCATTCCTCTACCACCAGTACTGTTTCCATAGCTACCTCCAAACAACAACAGAACCATCTCACTTCCCTCGCTAGATTTCTCTCCATCCACACCCAGCTTTCTCAAATTTACTCATCTTGAGAAAAACAGAGAATACTTATTTCTCCTTAACCAAGCTAGTATAGTAAACCATTCACCAATCACATCTTACTTTGATCCTAAACTTGTTCATTTTGTGGACATATGGACAGTGCCAGAATCACAGTTTGGAGAGATCAAAACAGAATCTGAGTCAACAGGAAAACAGCATGTGGTGTCTGGTTTATACATGTATGCTTTTAAACTGGGCCTAAGTAGCCTAAATCACCAGACTATGTTTGATTTTGGGTGTTAAGTATGATCAGCACCGGTTAATACTTAGGTGGGAGATCACAAGTGTATATTAGGTGATTAGTTCATTTTGGGATAGTTTTAAATAAAACCAAAATAAAAAATAATATTACATTTTAACTGTATTTTAACTTCATAGTCATGACAGAAATATTTAATTTTAAAAACATTGTATTTGCCCTGCTTTTAAATTTTATAGGGTTGTATAATGTTATTGTTAACTGCCTTGAATCCCTGTGGGGAGTAAGGTGGGATAGAAATAATAAAGACGACGACAACAACAACAACAACAACAAGCCACTCACTAAAGAATTTGATGTGAGTGCCTAGCTATTGCAGACATCTCTGCTGACATCAGAATAGGGCTTCTGCATGGCCTGCATGAAGAAGGGACTGTGTTCCCGCTCCTTTTTTCATGATTAAATGAGTGCCTTATTGTTACAATGGCAGAAGAACTGCTAGTCATTTGAGTGCCTCTGCCACTCACATGACCAGGAAAAGGATCTCCCAACTCCTTCATGTAGTTCAGATGTCAGCAACAGGTAGGACCTTGCAAAGTACTCAATGCAGTTATGACATGAGAATATATGTTTCATCCCAAAATACTACTGTACTTACTGGCCTTGTGAACAGTGACCCTGGAAGCTCCTGGGCACATGTACATTGCATTGGACTAAGCCCTAAATTTCACCAGAACTACAGGGTGGGACAAAAGTCATGAAGCGGTCCTATATATACTGTATATGATACTGTAGAATTGGATGCCATTAACAAGATACAATTTTTCACACATAATGTGAATTTCTTTCCTGGATATACTGTATATGATGCTATGGTACTGTAAATTAAAAACAAAAAAAAGAAATATTAAATACTGAAACCCCTTCATGACTTTTGGCCCACCCTACCAAACTACCTTTTTTCAGAAACATGTTCCTTTAGCACAACAATCTAAGAATGGTAAAAGTCCTGAGTATTCTTTGCATACCTCTGATAACAGGCCTCAAGGATGTTATCAAAGTGTAGTCCAAAGCAATCCCTAAACTATGATACTCTGTCTCCAAGGTGAATGCAGGGGCTGAACCCCTTATTTTCCTGATCAGCTGTAATACCAGACCAGGAGCACATCTATCTTGACTGGATTACATTTCAGAGCTCTTATCCAATACAGTTTATTCCACATATAGATCCAAAATATACAGTATTCTTGGCATGCTGGAAATGAGAGACAAGACTGGGTGGTATCTACATATTGCTAACTCCAATCCCTCAGATCTTCCATATGAACTTTCCCACCAGTTCTTTCAAGCAACCACTTATTTTTCCTAGGCTCCTAACATTCCTTGACTATGTAAATGCCCATAATTGCCTGGGCAAATATTAATATGAATTTGGGTGGATACAGATTCAAACAACAAAACTTTCCACAACTGAATCAGTATTTTTCCAAATAGAATGAATAGAGGAATTGTTGGGATACCCCATAGTATACTAACATTCTCCATCCAAATACCTTGGGAATACCTGAATGTAGGGCAAAGTGACTCTACGAAATAACATTTCCTCAGATTTTCACATTAACATACCTTCCCAGGGGGGATAGCAACCCAAATGCCAGTGTGAGGCTATCCATATTAGGAAGTTATTGCTTCATTGGCTATTACTGCATATTTCTATGAAGACAAATGTGTGGTATTTCTTCTGGCACTGTAAAACTGTACTCAAATACCCACAACTGTCAGTTTGGGAGGTGAAGTGAATAGTTCCTTTAACTAAGACTAAAATCTTATGCACATTTACTGGAGTATAAACCATACTGAACACAACTGGACCTGTTTCTGAGCAAGCATGCATAGAATTCCACTATATTTTATATATGTGTTTGTATGTGTGTTTACTATTAATTAGTTTTGGATTGATGTCATACACCTTCAATTCATTTTAGAATTAAGGTAGCCCCAAAGTGAACCTTTCATAGGTGTTTCTTGGCAAGATTTGTTCAGAGAGAATTTGTATTTGTCTTGCACTGACTCTGAGAGAGTGACTTGCCCAAGATCACTCAGTGGGTTTCCGTGCCCGAGTGTGGTTTTGAATCTGGCTTCCAGAGTCACAGTCTGATGCTTGAAACTGCTACACCACACTGGTTTCCAATTAGTGCCACACATATTATCCTTAGTTGTCATAGGTTGTAGTGGATTTCATTGATAATTTCTAATTGATGTTTTGAGCTTTATAAAAGTAAAGGTTTCCCCTGACATTAAGCCCAGTCATGTCTGACTCTGTGGTTGGTTTTCATCTCCATTTCTAAGCCGAAGAACTGGCATTGAAGAGCCTCCAAGGTCATGTGGCTGGCATGACTGTATGGAGCCCCGTTACTTTCCCACCGGAGTGGTACTTATTGATCTATTCACATTTGCATGTTTTCAAACTGCTAGGTTGGCAGAAGCTGGGCCTAACAGCACCCGCTCCCTGGATTCAAATTGCCAACCTTCTGGTCAGCAAGTTCAGCAGCTCAGCGATTTAATCTGTTTTACCAACAGGGGGCTTTTTATTTACTATTAACATGAAAACAAAGGAACTGGCACTTGACTATGCCTTCACCTTAGAGGTAAAGGTTTCCCCTGACGTTAAGTCCAGTCATGTCTGACTCTGGGGGTTGGTGCTCATCTCCATTTCTAAGCCGAAGAGCCGGCATTGTTCGTAGACACCTCCAAGGTCATGTGGCCGGCATGACTGCATGGAGTGCCGTTACCTTCCCGCCGGAGGGGTACCTATTGATCTACTCACATTAGCATGTTTTCAAACTGCTAGGTTGGCAGAAGCTGGAGCAACAGCGGGCGCTCACTCCGCTCCCGGGATTTGAACCTGGGACCTTTCAGTCTGCAAGTTCAGCAGCTCAGTGCTTTAACACACTTCGCCACTGGGGCTCATTCACCTTAGGATACTTCAAATCACCAATTTGCATTTTAAATCTTGCACTGTTTATCTTAACACTCATATATGACGGCCCATGGGAGGGTCACTCAGTGGAGAAGGAGATCAATGAGGGTACTTGCAGGTTCTTCTGGGTGGACAGGTAAGTCTGCATATTGCAGACAACTCTAAGCAATATCTAAGCAGTGATTAACAGTACCCCATAACTGAAACAGAATGATTTAACAGCAATTAGCCCAATAAAGGCATTTCTACGCTGCTCTGTAACGTAATGCTGATTTAGTTTGATCATGCTGTTCATAAAAAGCGTAAATCAAATCCTGGTCTAGATAGCTAATGGGTCTTCTGGCTGGAGCATTATAGGAGTTGTCCAAAAATTAACTTTTCCAAGCTTTAGTTTAAGAACAGTAGACTCTTCAACACCATAACTGTGGCTCCTAATCAATGTACTCAATCCATTCAGGAACAGCATGAGCACCCAGAATGGCGTGGAAACACTCAGATCAAAAGATTCCAAAGAATCCACTGGCATCATACCCATTTTGCCCCAAACCCCAATGCACTCTGCCCTAAAGAATAATAGTTATTCACATCATAAATTGTGGTATTCTGATTAAGGATATTGCAAGCATCAATTCAAAAGCAGAAGTAGTATCTAATCTAGTGTACATATAACTATGCCACCCATGATTGCAAGGGAAAGAAATTTACAGCAGTCAAGGGGAAGTTCAACCTGCTATTTATTTGCTGGTAATTTTTTGGGATAAGTTGTACACTGAGAGGGTCTGAGTTCTGTATCAAAAGATATACGTTATACATGATTAATCGCAAAGAAAAATCCACCCAAAGTTACATTTTGAGCTAGGACTTCTGTGTAATATTCTGTGGCAAAAAGAACAACTGATACATCATATGTTATTGGCTTTCATGAGGTACCTTACTGGGGCTAGGATGCACACAATCGTGCTTTTACAACAGCCCCAATAGTTACGGTATGTTTCTGGATCTAATTTAAAGTACTGACTGAGATTTATACCAACATAAATAACATGGGTTCAGGTATCTTAAGAAACAATTTCTTTCATCATACGAGCTTGCCCATATTTTTAGTCACTGAATGCTCTTTTTGGTCCTACCACTATCACAAATAGGGGCCACGGTGGCACAATGGGTTAAAACACTAAACCACTAAGCTGCTGGACTTGCAAACTGGAAGGTTGGCTGTTCGAATCTGCAGGACAGGGTGAGCTCTTGCTGTTAACCCCAGCTTCTGAAAACCTAGCAATTCGAAAACATGCAAATGTGAGTACATCAAGAGGTATCGCCTCGGTGGGAAGGTAAATGCCACTCCATGCAATCATGCCAGCCAAATGACCTAGGAGGTGTCTCTGGACAACACAAGTTCTTTGGCTTTGAAATGGAGATGAGCACCACCTCCCAGAGCAGAGAGGAGCAGCACCACTCCCCAGAGCTGGAAGGGGAAACCTTTACTTTTGTTTGTTGTTTCTAAGCATTTAGTGTTTGCTTTGTGCCTGTGTTTGTTTATTATTATCTGGTGATTGTTTTGAGGCTCTGCAACTTGCACTATAAAAACACTTTATAAAAACCCCTTCCTTGCTGCCCTTCCAATAGCAGATGAACATGTTTTTGTTGTGACACAACTTTGGTAACTGACTCCTTTAGGTGAGAGGATTTTAATGTAATTTATTGCCCGTATTTGTGGGATTTTTAATAATGTGAATTTAAATTACTTTTACTACTGACCATTTCATTATATTTAAATTTCTTTATAGTTTTAATGATGTAGACTTTCTTTGAGAGCCAGTGTGGTATAGCAGTTTGAGTGTTTTGACCATGACTCTGAAGACCAGAATTCAAATTCGTGCTTAGCCATGGAAACCCAGTGGGCAACCTTCAGTAACACACACTCTCAGCTAGGGCTGCCATAAAGCATAAACAATTTGAAGGCACAGGGCAACAAGAAGACATATATCTGCTTTAATTTTTTAAGTCACATTGTACCCCAGGGCTGGGAATAGTACAGCAAAAGCAAGCAAATAAACATTATAACAGACTACATCTTCAGATGTATGTCCTGATAATATAGCTCCTTCTCTATCACATGCCTGCCTTGATATTAAAATCCAGAGAAGACTCCCCCTTGATTCTATTGAGCTTCCTAGGGAATCAACATGCAACCTACATGAGGTTGTTTTGAGAAGGCACCTTGAGATATAATTTTTTACAAGCTTTTTTCAATGCCAGCAGAAGACTTGCATAGACATTTGATTAAATTGGTGTTGCTATTTTGTACACAGTTTTAAAGTATGTATATCCTATCTCTGTTAATGTTTTATTATCAAATATGAGAAGACTGAATGTGTTTTACTGCTATTTGTACTATTTATTGTATTAATCATATTGTTTGACATTATTTTAGTATGGAAAAATAATTATTAATTCTAAAATAATGCTATCATCAGTATTGGCTGCTTCTGCGAGCTTCACTGTATTTTTTACATATACAGCCACAAATTACTTTTTGCATTCTATTGCCATTTAAGTCTAGCTTATACATTTTCCCTTTCCATTAACTTGCAGATAAACCTGCCAAGTCATGATTAAATTCCATCATTCTTTTGAAGTCGATGCCACAACAAATGAATTAGTCTTCAAAGTACAAGAAGACTGCTACTTCGTGTGCAGTTCACACATTTTAAATGCGATCAGATATCTTCTACTTCCTGTTTTGCACTAAGAAGCTTAAATTGCCAACTTTTGCCTAAATTCTGTTCCTTACAGCAAAATCCAAATGCTTTCTCTTTTCTTGCACCTACTTTCAGTTTCCAGCTTCTGCCCTCTTCTCTCCTCCAGTCACTTTCCCCATGGGAAAAGTCCAGTCAAAACTGTTTTTCTTTTCATGTCTGCAAATGTCTTTTATCTTTGGACATCTACTTCTTTTGCATGTAGACACATTACAGGTTAACTGCCCCATATAACACAGATGAACCAAATCATATTTTGGAAAATCCCTTGATCTACACTTTTTGTGTTAATCTTATTTTGAAGTGCTCCCAGTATTTCTGGAAAAGAGCACCCTTGAGGAAATTAGCAAGAATCCATTCTAGTATTGACATAAACTAACTGAATGGCTAGACTCTGCTAGAGGCTATTAGTCTGGCTGGATATTCATTACCAGAAAGGAGAAACTGTAGGCGGCCCTAGCCTATCCAAGCCAAGAAGGGGGGGGGGGGGGGGGGTGAGGCCTCAAGATGTTGCTTGCCTATCTGATAACAATCAGAAGAATGAGCCACTAGTAACAGTTGTGGACAGACAGGTCAAAGTCCAGATGACACCAATACAAGAGATCTTACTATCATCCCATTGTGCCCCTTTGAGGCAGTAATACATCTTCCTATGCTTCACTGTTAGGCCTAGCATGCAAACATTGCTAAACTAGGCCTTGAACTAAAGCAAGAGGCCTCCTTTTAATCACAAGGCATCTTCAAGAATTCTGCTCTTGACAATGGAAATTTTCCAGAATTTGTGTGGTTCTTTCTACACACTTTAAGTGCAATGCCATTGCTTTTCAGATTCCTTTGAGGGTTGCTTCAATATGCACTATCTGTACTGAAAGGATGGAAGCCTCTCTTTAAAGGAATTGTATGACTCAGGTATAGACTATAATGTGGTGGTCCTACATAGGTGATATATGTGGTATGTTTTGTTCTGACAGAACATTTCTCACCCACAAAGCAAATTTTACACAAACCCAATTACAACTGCATTGAGCTCAGAAGTCAGTGAAAACTTGTATCATTTTATTAAAAAGATACAAATATCCACCACTCAGTAACATAGATTATAATTTTCACTGTCTGCTTTGCCTGCACGTTTCTGAAACAATAACATTTGCAGAACAGTCTGTCCAATGAAGTACAGTAGCAAGGCCATCTTCCCAAAGATTCACACATTGTATAAAATAATCACTCTGCTTTTGTTTACAGTTTGAAAACTGTCTTTTTACATAGAAAGAAATTAAGGCCAGTTATTGACCTAAGAAGTGACCATCAGACCCTCCAAAGTTTTCCAGCATGCAGTAATGCCTAACAGCAATTAGCAGAAAGAAATATAAATCCCCTGTTTTCCCAGATGCAACAGCGCAGAGGCTCCTAGAGAAGTTCAATATTCTAAGAAAAGGGTGGACTGGGTGGCCCTACCCAGGAAGGAAACAGCTGAGAACTCAAGGGAAGCATGTTATTTTCTCATGAGAAGATATGTCTCACTAGAAAAGGCAATGGGGTTTGGTTCAAGGGACAGCTTGTGGAAATCCATGGATGCTCAAATCCTAGTAAATACAATTGCACAGTAAAACACTATCTCTACTAACATGGCAAAATCAAGATTTGCTTTTGTGGATTTAAGAAGTAGGTATTCAATCTGTGAGTGATTGGAATCATAGATACAAATACAGAGGACTAATTGTAATGCTTGATAAAGCAGAAGACAGTAGAAAATGAGGAAGGCCACAATCCTGAGAGATACATTCATTCAAGGAAGCCAAAGCCCTGAGTCTGCAAGACTTGAGTTGAGCACTTGGAGGTCTCTTGTTCATGAGGTCACCGTAAGTCAAACTTGACTTGTCAGCAGTTAAGAAAAAAAATGACCTCACAACCTCAGAGGATACCTGCCATAGATGTGGGTGAAACGTCAGGAGATAATGCTTCTGTAACATGGCCATGCAGCCTGGAAAACCCACAACAACCCAGTGATTCTGACCATGAAAGCCTTTGACAACATGAGTTTTAAACATTTTGATCAAATGTAGAGCAGCGACTTTGACATCTTCATTTTCTTTCTTCTCTGGTTTTATTTTTAAAATTTGTACCTGATGAAGAACTTTGTGCATTTGGGGGTTGGCTCGATACAAGTAGGGTTGTCTTGTAGGTTTAGGATGTTCTAACATCAGTTATCCATGAAACAACTGCATTTTCACCTATGAAAGTATCAAGCCACATCATACAGATGCAATGGGCCATTATTTATCTGGTAATTGTGGAAAGGACAGCATGAGCCAGTTTCAAAAAGCTTGCACCCCTTGGACACCTCTATTCACTGTAGAACAGTGCTTTCCAACTTTTTTTTATCAAGGACCACTTGACCAGGGACCACTCTCCGACATTAGTACCAAACATTTTTGGTCAACTTTAGATTCGGTTTGGTTATTTGGGGTGCTGATTCAGAAAACTGCATCAGCTCTAGTTTCTAATACAGACCATATGCCATCCAGTAGTTGCCATCTGCTTGCCCACAGAAAACCATATTTAACAATCTAGATCTGATGTGATCTATCCAATGCAATTTTCTGAATTTGCACCCCAAATAACTCCAAGAACAGGCCTAAAAACAAAGACACCAAGAAAAAAAATGGTTGATCTTTTGTTATTATCTGTAGTATCTGGAGCCCCAATGGCGAAGTGCGTTAAAGCACTGAGCTGTTGAACTTGCAGACCAAAAGGTCCCAGGTTCAAATCCCGGGAGTGGCTTGAGTGGCCGCTGTTAGCTCCAGCTCCTGCCAACCTAGCAGTTCGAAAACATGCCAATGTGAGTAGATCAATAGGTACCGCTCCGGCGGAAAGGTAACGGCGCTCCATGCAGTCATGCCGGCCACATAACCTTGGAGGTGTCTACGGACAACGCCGGCTCTTCAGCTTAGAAATGGAGATGAGCACTAACCCCCAGACTCAGACATGACTAGACTTAACGTCAGGGGAAACCTTTACCTATAGCAGTAACGATGAGGCCGCAGACCACATTTTAGTTCATGCGGACCACTGGTGATCCATGGACTACAGGTTGGGAACTACTGCTATAAAATGAAAAGTTTGACATCACTTGAACTACCCTTGCTCAATGCTACAGAATCCTGGAGTTGTAGTTTGATAGGGTCTTTAGCCTTCCAGGCCCAAGAGCAGTGATTCTCAACCTGTGGGTCTCCAGATGTTTTGGCCTTCAACAACTGGGAAACTGGCTGGGATTTCTGGGAGTTGTAGGCCCAAACACCTGGGGACCCGCAGGTTGAGCACCACTGCCCAAGAGTGTGGGTGCCTCACCAGAGGACGCCTCCCAGGATTCCACAGCATTCAAACGGGGCAGTTCCAGTGGTGAACTATACGGGAGAAAGGGATTTGGCGCGGCCTCGCCCCACGCCCAAGGGACAGGCCCCGGACTCCTGGAGGGAGGGAGCCGCCCTCCTTTCCTGGCCGCCAGGGAATTCCTCGCTCCCGCTGGAGCCCCGACGACAGGCCCACCCTGCCTTCCCGCCTGGAAAGAAGTGATCCCGAGGCGGCGTTTCCCCGAGTCCAGCGCGGCACGAAGCAAGCCGGGCCAATGCGCCATTGCTCAGCCTCACCCGGCGGAATAGCCGCCGGCCCCGTTAGGAGAGCTAGCCAAGGCGGGGGGCGGGGGGGGGGAGCCCCGGGAATCCCCTCCGGCGGGCCCTGCCTCCCTCCCTCCCTCCCCTCTCCTCGGGGGCCCACCCCGCTCCGTTTGGCATACCGTCATTGGCCGGACCCATCTCGATGAGGGTCTCGTCGTTCTCCCGCTTCCCCACTCGGTTCATGACTGCTCCGGGGAGGAGAGCAGGGAGCCTCCCGAAGCAGACCCCGGCGGAGGACGCGGCCAGACTGAGAGGGAAAAAGAAGGGGCAAGAAGGCACCGCCCCCTCCTCCCCCTCCTCTCTCCTTTTCCCCGCCTCCTGCCGCTTATCTCTGGAATCCCGGGGAGAAGAAGGAGGACTGAATTAGCCAGACCCGGCCAAGAGGAGGAGAGGGGGAGGGAAGAGGAGGGAGGCGTGGCTTCAGCCCTCGGGGGCGGGGCCTGTCGCTCCAGAGCTGGGCAGCAGGAGGGGGAAGGAAGGGGGGGCCTTTGGGTGAGTCAGGGTCTGCGCGCGCTGCCAAGGCTCGCTCTCGGGTTGCTCACGCGGATTGCGTCACGCAAGGCGAGCAAAGGGGCGAGAGAGGAAAGAGGCGCCCTGGAGCCCCCCCTCTCTTCCCCGCCCCTTTCCTGCTGAGGCTTCGGGTGCTGATGCAGCTCCTTGGGTGGGGCTTCCCGGCGGCTGGCTCACGCCCACGGGCTGGAGCCCATGAGGCGGTGTTTCCCCTCGCGTTCTCCCTCCTCCTCCGCCTTTCCAAAGAGAAGCGATCCCATTTTCACTCTTGCCGTTCCCCTTTCCCTATCCTCGTAAGTAATTATCGTTACTGTAACTGTGGCTACTAGTAACTGTATGCAAACAGGTCTCGGGACTAACTAGGGGAAAGAAGTTGGCATAAGCTTAAGCATAAGCTTCCTTAGACTTGACGCAGTGCTGTGGAATCATGGAGCTGCAGTTTCATAAGGTCCTCTGCCTTCTCTGCCCAAAGGCGAAGGTGCTTCATCAAAGGGCAACTCCCAGGGTTCCCTAGCATTGAGCCATGGCAGTGGAAGTGGTTCAAACTTCTCTACAGTAGACGCCCCCCCCCCCCCCCCCAAACTCGGCTTCATCATGTCTAGGAAAGCTTATGCTACCATTTTCCCCCTCTCATTCTTAAAAGTGCTACAAAATCTCTTTGCTTACTGATCCAGGATACCATCTATATCAAGTTCGGGCAAACTTGGGCCTTCCAGGGGTTTTGGACGCCAATTCCCACAATTCCTAACAGCCTCAGCCCCCTTTCTTTTCCCCTCAGCCCTATAAGCTAATGCAGCGTATCTCCACAGGCAGGTTCTTACACCTCCACATAGAGAACATGCAATCAAAGGGCAGAAATGGCTGAGGGGGAAAAGAAAAAGGCCTGAGGCTGTTAGGAAGTGTGGAAGTTGAAGTCCAAAATACCTGGAGGGCCCAAGTTTGCCCATGCTTAATCTATGTCTTTGAATATTATTATTGGCTGGAAAGAAGTTTGACAGATAGCACAAACTATTAAAACAACAAATAAATGGGCCCCAGAGCAAATCAAGCCTGAATTCTTTTTAGAAGCTGTCCTACTTTGGCCATATCATGAAAAGACAAGACTTAAAATAATAATAATAATAATAATAATAATAATAATAATAATAAAACTTTATTTCTACTCCTCCCTATCTCCCCAAAGGGACTCAGGGCTGATTCCAATATACAATGGCAAACCAGCAACCTTCAGATGAGCAACCCAACCTTCAGGTCAGCAGTTCACAAGGGTTTAACCCATTACACCACCACGGCCTTCATAAAAACAGACAAATACTTACTAGAAAAGATTATAATGCTTGGTAAAGTGGAGGGAAGGTGGAAAAATAGAAACTGACATTCCAGATGATAGGATTCAATCCTGGAAGCTATAGCCTTGAGTCTGCAAGATCTGAGCAGGGCTGCTGAAGACAGGGTGACTTGGAGGCAGGCATGTAGCTGGGGGGGGGGGGGGCTTGAGGGGCTTCAGCCCCCCCCCCCCCTGAAATTCTCAGGGTGATCTGCAAGAAGGCCTTACTGGTATGTTTTGTTAATGAAAGTAAATAAATAACATTTATTATTTAAACTGTTATCTTTATTCATATCATGATCTGATCACGATGCTCAATATATCCCATATGCATGGGGGTATTGGGATAAGGATACAAAAAGTTTGCTAGGGTAGATCCTCTCGCACTCAGACTCAGCCCCACCCCCCTTGGAATCAAAGTCCTGGCTACGGGCCTGCTTGGAAGTGTCTCATTCATGGGATGCCCTAAATTGTTGACATGACAGCAGTTAACAACAATCTGTGTCGAAACTTTGGGAAGGTGTGAGGAGGAATGTCAACCTGATATCCCTTTTCAGGCCAGTTTACCTCACAGGAGAAGGGAACCATGTATGCTGCTGTGTATTTGAAGGGAAGATAGAACCGTAATACAAGGAAGGCTCCCTCCAAAAGGTTTTCTATTCTCAAAAGGGCCCCATCTTCAAAATTGGTTTCTACCCACACCCAGGAGCACTGACTGTATACTTTCACAAATGTGGAGTGGGTGGGGATGTTGTTTTGCAAAACAAATGGCAAGCTATTGTAAATCAGTCTGTGCATGTTTCACAAGAGTAGAAAGGCCTGTATCACCATAGGGCAGGGTCATGATTGGCACGCTTCTCGAACATCTTACATTCCACCCCAAACTGTGGCAATATGCTTTATATCTGAGCATCTATTATCACTCTGCACTAGATCAGAAAAAGTGAGGTTATGTCTATGAAAGCTCAGGCAGTTAGTTTTAAAGGTTCTGCTACATTCCTTTCCCCTTCCAGCTCCCTTCCTTCTTTTTCAGAGAAGAATGATGTGTGCGTAATCTCCATAGATTTTATCTAATGAATAAAAAGAAAGAGGAAGGAAAATCTCAGCACATTCTTCAACAGATGGGACTCCAGTGATGTCCACTTCATAAGCCAGCCAATACAAGTCAACATGTACACACAGCAAGATTTCATTACTCTTTAGAGGGGACACCATAATAAATGTGTAGCAGTTTCAAGATACAAGAAGACTCTTTGCTACTTTTAGTACTCTGTGTGAAGCAAGCCCTAATGGCTTTCCCACACTATGGACTTGTTTGTACTTTCCAGAACTTTAATGCAAACATAAAACTCACTTTGGTTATCTTTTGCTTCCTCTTTTGCACTTAAAAGCAATCAAGAAGTTTAATTTTGTACTTTGCAGATTAATTTCAGGTGAACATGTGTGAATCAAATCATGGTTTGATGAGCCTTTTTGTCTACAGAGACTCTACATTCTTTCTGATAATCAATGTAGATGCATTTCTTTTGAAGTTCTCTAAGCATTTCTAGAAAAAAGAACCCTTGGGGAAATTAACAAGATGCCATTCTAATGTTGACATAAACTAACTGGAAGGCTAGAGGCAGTTTATCTGAATTGAGTAGGGCAGAGCAATCTACACGCATGCAAAATTATCACTCAAATAGACTGTTTTATAATATTGAAAAAAATCACTGTGCTAGTCTGTATACCATAAAAAGGAATCCAGCAGTATCTTTGAGACTAATTAGGTAATGTTTTCCCTCTTAAGTGTCAGAATCAGCGTCGTATAGTGGTTTGAGTATTGGACTAGGACTCGCGAGATCAGGACCCAAATCCTTTCTTGGTCATGAAAACTCACTCAGTGGGAAAGTCACATTCTCTCAGCCTCAGAGGAAGACAATGGCAAACCTTCTCTAAACAAATTTGGCCATTAATCCCCGGTAACAGGTTTGCTTAAAGTTGACATAAGCCTACTATCTGTATAAGGCCAACATGATGTAGTAGTTTGCATATTGGACTGTGACTCGAGGTAACAAGTTAAAATCCCACACTGTGTGACTTTGGGGGAAGTCACACTCTCTCAACCTCAGATGAAGGCAAAGGCAGACCGCATGTGAACATATCTTGCCACAAAATCCACCATAACCCAGAGCTTGATGAAATATAGGAGTAACGCTTCCAGCATTCCCACACTGGCTGGGTATTCTGGAGGTTGTAGACCAAGCAGGAAGTTTTCAAGACTTGGTCATTATGAATATAGTAAAAGCTCCCCAAAACACTGATAATGTTTTAACTGTTTGAATGTTGTGGGAGAGTTTTAGAACATTATTCTCAGTAGAAGTTTTAGTTGAATTCATAAATACATAATGGTAGTCATGAGGGCAGGTCACAACAAGTCAAGGCTAAGAAACAATAAAGATGAAATCAAGTGGAACATCTTCAGAGAGAAAACAGTTTACACACAGTTTCTGATCATTTTTCATAAGAATTATACTGCCTTGGAACATAACAATAACAGTTATTATAGATAGAATCCATTGTCCACTTCTCCCCCTTTAAAAACCACCTAAACTTGATCATCTTGCAATTGTGTGATTATACCATGCACTGTGTTTTCATGTATTTAAAATTGACTGATTTTTTAAAATAGAAAAGTGAGTGCATAAACATCTCTCTGTCCATCACAGTTACAATTTCATGAGAAAACTATACTGTTTTTGGAATATATAAATGAAGGCTCATTGTTCCTTTGAAACAGGGCCGCTTTCTCACTACACAGTATGATTCACTTTCACTGCCATGCTTGCATCCTAAGGAAACCTGCGATTTGTAGCTAGGGGAAGTATCTGACTGAAAATTCTAAATTCCCTACCTAATCTGCAAATCCCAGGATTCCATAGGAATTCAAGGTGTATACCATCACATATAAAGCCCTAAACGGTTTGGGACCCACCTATCTTCGTGACCGTATCTCCTATCACAAGCCTACACGATCCCTTCGTTCATCAGGGGAAGCTCTCCTGTCCCCACTCCCGATATCCCAGACCCGCCTTGTGGGAACAAGGGAGAGGGCTTTTTCTGCTGTGGCCCCCGATTGTGGAATTCTCTGCCCGCGGAGATTAGGCAAGCCCCCACACTAGCAGCCTTCAAGAAAGACTTGAAAACATGGCTCTTTTGCTGTGCTTTTTGAGAGTAACTATTTTATATTTCTTTTCCGTTGCTCCCTCTAATATCTAACCTCCAGAATACCTGTCAGGACCCAGGCTGCAGAACACCAATAACCATGCGCAGAGACCAGAATCTATCTAATATCTTTATTAGGGAAATATATAAAGTCAATAAAAATAAGTGTAGAATATAGTTCAGAAGTAGACCTTTCAGGAAAGGTCAAATATAGTCCAGGAAAACAATGTCCAATATGTGATATTAAAGTCCAAAGTTATAATCCACTTCACCGAAACACACACTATTTGGCAAGCAATAGTGTGGGGAACTGTCCATAGTCTTTGAGGCTTAAGGTAAATCCGAAGGAAACTGGAAAACAAGGCTTGAATCAGAGAAGCAAGGTCCGTGGTTTAAAACGCAAGGCAAGGCAAGACTTGAAACTTGGCAAGATCAAACTTGAAACAAGGCAAACATGAATCAAAAACTGAGTCCATAGAAGTCCATGGTACAAGGCTGGGCTGGAAACTTGATCCGGGAACTGGGAACTGGAGTACGAAGTCTACACACGATCTCACTCCTCAAGCCGACGAATTGACTCCGCAAGGATTCCTTTGCGGGCAAACACCTATATAGGATCTTGTTTTCCCGCCAAGGAACACTTTCTCTGGGGAACAAGAAACGAAACCTATACTGTGTCCAGATGCATGACTCCTCAAAGTTTCCCAAGGGAAGCAGACTTAATCAGCTAATTGTCTGGCAGCTATCCTGGCGCTCCTGCGAGTCGCCTCTCGAGCGCCCCTATCTTGATTATAATAATCCCGGCGAGAAAATGGGGGAGAAGGCAGAGCAGGCAATAAGAATTAATCCTGCATTGGATGGGAGTATGAGCCTTCCGAAATCTCAGGTCCCTAGCTTGGACATACATTTGGCCTCAGCCCTGAACCTGGAAGCCCATGTTTCAGTGTGGCCAGGAATGTATTTGCACAATTAGAATGAATGCACCAGCAATGCCTGTTGCTTGAGATGTCGGAGCTGGCAATGGTAGTGCATGCCTTTATTAATCCCTGTTTGGATTGATGTAATTCATTCTACATGGAACAGCCTTTGACTAACCATGACTAACCTCTTACCTTGTGGACTATAACTTTGTTTTAATGACTTTGAATGTGCTCCAGTGTGGCTTTGAGGTTTCTCTGTAGCCTAGGGGTGCAAGACCCTCTCTCTGGCAGGCAAATATCTTCTTGTATAAACCAGCCATCAGCTTTTAATTGGCTGGGGTAGTGTAACAGGTGTGCTGGATATGTTGATGTTTAAATGTGTTTTACTACTTTAAAATAATGTTTAAAATGGATTGTGTTTATTCTTTTAAATGATATTTTTAACTGTTTTGTATTAATGTTATGAGGTAACTGCTTTGGGGTCAACATAGGAAAAAGTGAGATATGAGAGAGGGGGGCCGTGTGTGTGGTCATGCATCCACATATAGTGTGTAATATATATAATATATTGATGATTAAAATGCAAATGGTCATCTTTTCTCCCAAGTTTGGGAGAAATATATATATTGAAGCAATAAAAATAATTTAAGATACCATACTGGTTACATGTAATGTTACATTCCTTTACCCTAGTATATCACACATACAGGGATTCAAGCTTTAAACAAAACCCTTTGTACTAGGAACTCAAAAGTTCCTCCAACAGAAGTTATGACCAAGTTATGACCAAATCACTTCAGTGATTTCTCATTCAGTGAAGATCATTGTTTACAGCTACAGATACAGGCACTCAAATCTCCTCTTCTAATGCAAATCAGTTTATGGGCAAACTAGAAAATAACATCTTTAATGAAGCAAGTGTCAAATCTCTCACAAGGTGGTCATAAATTCATGATATCACCATGGTCTGGACTAAGGAAAAGGAATGCTTAGAAAAGTTGATGTTATCCATCCATACTATCCATTCTACAGTAAAGCTGGCATCTAATAACACAACTTAACATTCATATATCCCGTTCCTTAATGTCCCCATCTCCATTGAAAATAACAAAATTATCACAGGTCTTCACAATCAGCTCACTTATTGTTGTGAATGCGCCTTTGGAGACTGTGAATGATAGTGATGGGATCAGGAGAGGAAGGAAAAACCCTCGCGAGGAGGGCTCGTTGGAGGATTTGTTTAGGAAAAGGGTCAGGGAGACTGATGGGGAGTCTTCTGAGGAGGATTCATGTGGGGATCCTGAGGTGGAAATGGATGCTGGGGAACAGGTGTTAATGGAGGAATTGGGCACGGACTGGGCACGGGCACCGGAGATGCTTGGGGACGAATCGGGGCCCATGGATACTGCTGATGCTGGGGAAGCTTGGGTGTCTTCAGAAGCAGATCCCACTTGGTCTGCTTGGAGGAGTGAGAGGCGGTCCACAAGTGTGGATAGAATTGGGCATGGGCAGGATGATTGGGACTCTAATGAGGAATTCGGAACACCTGACCCTAGGGGATTGGCTGTGTGGAGTTCTGATTCAGATTAAGAAGTTGAGACACCTGCTCTTTGGGCATGGATAGTTTGGAAGCCCAGGGAGACCTGGATATATTGGGGTTGTTTGGCCATTATACCTTGCGTGTGGCAAGGTGTTGCTGGGCGCCATTGGGTTTCCTGTGTGTGTGTTACTGAAGACTGGACTGGGACTTTGCAACAGATGTAAGTTTAATCTGGGTTATTCTGCAATGGAGGGCTGGAATTGTGTCGGTTTTCCTGGACTGCACTGTTATTACTATTTTGTATTAGCTGCTGTTCGCCCTCATTGCTTTGGCTCTCTGTGCCATTTCATGTTGTGACCTTCTTGGATGACTTCAACCTCTCAGACCTTGGACCTTGGACTGGAACTTGACTCGGCTTTGCTCTTCACTCTCAATCCGTGGCTTGGCGTCGTTCTCTATTCCATAGCTGTCTGCTGTTGCTGACTACTACCTTCACTCCTGATACCGACGCTGTCTGCTTATCCTGACTTCGGACTGTTCTCCCGCTTGACGACGTTCTCCCGCTCTGCTCCTTTAACCCTGGCCTGGCGTTTGCTTCTGCAGCAGCTTGGCGCTGCTGGTTTATCCCAACTTCGGACCAGCTTGATGACGCTTTCCCACTCTGCTCCTTTAACTCTTGGTTTGGTGTATGTTCCAGCAGCGGTTGCTGCGAGCTCGCCAGCGTCTCGCTGTTTTGCTGGCTTTGCTGCTTTCAACTGGGAGTTCCCTAGCTCAGTTTGGGCGTTTGTTTGTTTTGAACTCCTTTTGTACTTTTTTGCTCTATTTTGATCTCTAATTGGCATCTGACTTTTGACACTTATGCTGATGTTTAGCTGTACTGAAGAACCTGCCACTTCAAGTACATTAAAAGTAATATTATCTACAGCTTGCTTCTAAACGTCAGGTCCATCTGTTACATTGAAGAAACCTGCAGAAAAAGGACCGACTAACTTGAGCAACATCTGTTTCAAAAGAGAGATCCTCTTTATATAATGGATGACAACATCAAGAGAGCAACCATCATTTCACAGAATATTTGATTAAACATACACATTTGTATGTGTTTTGGCAGGAATAATAATAAAAACCTGCAGCCACTGCTGTCATGTGATTGGATGTGCACACAGTTAAAACACTATTGCACCAATGTGACTACATAATGGATGTCCCATGTGGCTTCATAAGTATGAATTAAAACAGGTATGTGTCTTAGTCAAAGCTTTGACAAAAAAGTCCTACTCATTTTCCAGAACAGAAATGGAATGGAATGTCCTAAAATGCTTTGACAAATCACATCCCAGAAAGCTAATCCCAAGAATTACTGTGCTTTAGAGACATTTTCAGCATGCTTTTCAATATATTGCATTCTTAAATAGGAAATTGCTGGATATATTTTTGATATACGGTGCCCTCTGCTGGGTAAAATGTACTCATGTTTTATATTGGTTTGTCACAGCTGAATGATGAACTGTTTAAGGTGACACAAACTTTTCTGTATATGGTGAACCAGATTAAGATGGCTCTGAAAAATGTACATTTCAAGGATATATACATGAAACATTGTAAGGAACACATAAATAAGCCATTTATGTAGATTTATAACTTTTTACTTCCCCCCACTTCTGAGAAAATAGCCACCATTCCTTATTTTTATTACACTGAATCTGGGCACTATTCTTACTTTTACATAAAGAGCTGACATTAAGTAGCAATTTGTTGAAGGCCACAATAGACTCTATAGAATATAGATGCATCAGTTTTGCCTTGAATAATCCTTGATGCTCATTCCCAGCCAAGTCACAATTTGGTTATTTTAATGTCTGTTTTTAAGATAGGATGCTAGTAATTTGTAAGTACTTTCACATTATGCTCATTCTAGAACTCCAGTTGAGTAAATAATAGTACTGGGTTTTGGATTTAGGATTGAAATTTTCAGCACTATGGTGAGTATGTGCGGCATAATGTATTGGCTCCAAAAAGTATTGTACATTTAGTTCTCCTTGTAGTACCTACTGACACTTAGGGGATGCCCAATTAATGTTCAGCTCTGAGACCTTTGATTGTTGTAAGCTCCTCAATTCCTACACTTGTACGTATTTAGCAGAGACATAATTTCTATAGCCAACAAACTGCACAAAGTAAAGGAAGCCATCTTATACAAAGGCTCACCTTAAAAGGAAGTGATTACATTTCTTCTTCCACATTTATGGTTTAGACTTTGCAGATTTGATTATGCATGCATTTGATTATAAATATTCTGTCTAGGGGACCTTCCACACAGGCCCCCATGATGGGTTTTGGATTAACCAGGGGCATGCAAACGATGCCTCAGGTTAATCTGGATTAATCTAGAGTAACCCAGGATTTCCCAATTTCTTCTGAATTAAAAAAAAACCCCAGAAAAGACCCTGATTTTACTGCAAGGCCTGGATCTTTTCAGGTGCTGAGCTTATGAGGATTGACTCTCGGGACCACCTTCTGAGGTCCAATCCCCATTGCCATCCCTGTTCTTCGAGTTCTAAAAGCCCAAAGGAGCAGGATGGCACCCCCACTCTCCCTTCCCAGCCCCCCATTTCTCATGTAAACTTACTGGAGGGTCCTGATTGCATCCTGAGGTCCCTTGGTGAAAGCATCTGATGCATCAAAATGATTCATAAGGAGAGGGGAGGGGAGCAGGGGGCTGAGTAGATGCTCTTGCAAGTTGACCTCTGGTCAACCCGGGAGGGCATGTAGCCACTCCCCTTGGAAAACCTGGGATTTGGGCCCAATGTGTGATCTAAAACATGAAAAGAATTGGGATTTTAAATCCTGGTTCCTTTCATGATTTGGGCCTGTCTGGAAGGCCCTAGCTGACTCTATGTTCAGCTTTTTGCATTCATGCTGGAGAACCTAGAGATTTCTAGAGAGAGCACCTTTCTAGGAATTCCTTGGTTTCCCAACACAATTCTGTGTTTAACTTCCAGTAGAAGTTGGCCATACAGACACACTGAAAGACCTAAAAAATCTTATGCTTTCTCCTTTTTCAGTTTGGGGGAAAATGCTTGTGACAAAAATAGTGTATTTTTTTTCAGTTGCAGTTCAGATGGGAACAGGATGATGAGGCCATGATTAAAAATATTTAGTAGTGATTTGCAAGCCAATTTGTCATATAAATCTGTCAGGGACTGTTACTGTTAAAATCATGATAAATTGTTTTCATTCCTACCAGGGCTTGCAAAGTAATGCAGACAAACATTCTTTTTTTTTCTCTTTAAAATAATCTGTTTTAGAAACTAGTCTCAAAAATCAAAAGCCAGATAGGAAGTTCAACACAGATGGACTTCCTTTGGTTGGATGTTTGACCTTCATATGCATTCTAGGCAGGTGTGTATGTGATCTTTTCAAAAAGCTTGTTCCCTGAGTCAGGGTTTGCTCATCCTAATAACACTGGTGAATAACTAGGATCTGATGTTCTTATTCTCAGGTTTTTTTTAATGTTCTCAGCATGAGGAAACAGATCAGAGAAGGCAAATGAACTTTCCCCTTCCTGTCTAAGGATATGGTCATTGAACTATATACTTATGAATAAAACTTTGATTTGAGACAGCAAATAAGTGAGACAGGCAATAGGAGATGAGTAGGAATTTTGTAAACTTTTTGAAGCATCGTCTGCCTTTCCCTAGAGACCTGGTTACAACAATGAACTATAACAAGCTGTTAGGATGCATATCTTGTGCTTCCGCTGTGTTCATTTGTATATTTAATGTGATTATTTCTTGTGCACACACTATCTTAGTATATAGCAATATAGGCAGTCACCAAGTTATGAACAAGATTGGTTCTGTAGGTTTGTTCTTAAGTTGAACGTGTATGTAAGTTGGAACAGGTACATTTTTAAGTGTAATGCCAGGGTTAACACCCCTGTGGTGTTTGTTTTGCTATCTGTGCCCCTGTTCAGAAGATTTCACCTTACTTTCTGTCCCTGTGATAATTGGACTTTGAACAATTCGGCTTGTTGTGGAAACAAGGATTGGTGATAAAGCTTCAGTGGAGACATCTTTTTCCCATGATAATGTTTACAGGAGGGATTTTCCCTCCCTGGGGGTAGATTTCCCTCACTTCCTGTTGTCCCACCCCCATTCTTAACCAGGAGTAGTTTGTAAGTCAGATATTTGTAACTCAGGGACCACCTGTACTGCCTGGCAGTCCCGCTACAGCATTCAGGTAGGAGGCATCATCAGCAATGTTATCTCTTGTTATGTTTTTCATTACCATTTTAGGTGGGGTTTTGATTTTGAAGCCTGCAACTTATCTATATTGATCCAATATTTTTAAAAGTGTGTTTATTGATTCCAATTACTCTACTACAGAACTCATTAAATCATCAGCAAAAGTCCTCAACTTAATTGTTTCTTTTTTTATCTTCACTCCCTTGACCTCTTCCTTCTGTTTTAAATCTCTCAAAAGAATTGTCAGAATAGAAAGCAAAGTGGAGAGCAAACATCCCTGTAGACAGGAGTCTTTTCCACTGTTACCTTAGGCTTTTTCAATGCAAAACATGCTGGACTACTAAGATTCCCCAAGTCCTATTTAAATCAATTGTACAGTACTTAATGCAAGTACTGTTGGTTTACATAGAATGTAACCTAATCTCTTCTGAAACCATCTCTCTGTTTTTATAATAATTTACCAAATGTACCAGCCCTGGAGACTTGAGGCCTAATTTGCCATTGGTGATAATGTTCACTTACTGTTGCCACACTGAACATTGCACAAGAAAGTTACAATTTTCCTTCTCTTTTTTCTTTCTTTCATTATCTCCTATGTTTGGAAAAGTTCTTTCTTTCTTTCTTTCTTTTTCAAATTATCCCACCGAGCATGGCCAGTTGCAGTCAATTCTGAGAGCTGTAGTCCCCAAACCAGATCTTTTTTCTATTAAGAATATTTATAAAATACATTAAAGATTACAAAAATGAAAGAAAAGGAAGAAATACAAGAAAGAAAAAGTAAAACAAGAAAAAGAGAAGGAAAAGTGCATATCCTCATAATTTCCTCTCCAAATATTACAGCATATTCTTTTTTTTTTCAATAATCTTTTCACTTTAATCATAAGAACTCCAAATCACCAATTCATTTCCTTTTCTTTCCTGCTAAACTTCTATAAGGAGTTTCAGATATACAGGAAATAGTTCTAACAGCCTTTCTTTCATAAAGAAAAATAATCAATTTCTATGGTATTTATCAGCTTTATTCACCATTCCTCCAGTTTGTGTAGGTGTGAATTCTTCCAGCTTTACTCATAGAACAATCATGCTGCAGTATTCATGTATTACAGAAATGTTTCATCTCTTTCTCAAATGTACATCCATCATGAAAAGTTCCAGCTCTAATTGAATGTTAATCCTGAAAGTCAATAAAACATCATGTTAATTACATTTTCAATATTAAATAAACATATCTCCTTCTCAAGGCTTAAACAATACAATAGTTATCTATATAAATATATACTGTTTGAAATACAAAAATTATTCCAGGCAAACCATTAATTTTCATCACAAAAATTCTCCTCAATAATGTCAGACTTTCTCCTATCCTAGCATATCCTTCTCATTTCCACTCTGTGCCTCAAATGAATTCAGTTCTGCCTCATCTGGCACAGCCATGAGGCATGCTTGTTGGCTCACAGGAAATGGTGGCCAGTTAATAGTTTGAATCATGGTGCTTGTGCCATGGTGAAGAGTGCAGGGAATGGGACCAAGGTAATTTCAAAGCCCATCTCTTTTTCCGTTGCAGACCTTGGCTGTTTCCAAAATAAGTCCAATTTGAAGAGGGAAGAACTTTATTCAAAAGTACAGTACAGGTTACCACAAGCTATTATTGTTAGACTTGGATCACCACAAGCATGCACAATTTATAGGTAAACAATTCAAATGTTTGGTACACAAAAGCTTCATTGGACAATTGACCAGGGCAGTGTCTTAAATTGGTGGTCACTTGATAGGCATTGAGGGCAGATTTTGGAAGTCAGTGAGCATTTATGGTATCTATTTTGGTGAAGGAGAAGACTCTGGAATTGCCTCTTTTAGTCCTATAAGCAAGAAGTTGTGGAAAGAAAATTTTCTTGAGGCTGTCCTGGAGGCAAAATATTGTCCCCATCTCATAATACTAGAATCCTTCAGGAAACATTCAAAAATAGTTCTTCAAACAGGGTGATGTTCTTATACATTTATTGTGTCTTATTAGTTTGCAAACATTTGCCTACTCACATGCAGAGTTAAAGTCTGATAGGCATACACTCCAACTTTTCACAGATGAAAATTTGGATATGTGTAACGAGATTTATTTATTTATTTATTTACGATATTTCTACCCCGAGGGGACTCAGGGCGGCTTACACAACTGGCAGGATCACTACCAGTATATCATAATACAATAAAATAATAAAACAGTTAAAATAGTTAAATAACATTAAAATACAATATATAAAAGATTTAACACAGTGCAATGCCGAATATATATGCCAGTCATCCATCAGACCTTGTGCAAGAGCCTTAATCCAATCCATGTCAAAGCTGAGTTCATTCATTAAACGCTTGCGCACATAGCCAGGTCTTCAACTTCTTTCTAAACCCCAGAAGGGATGGAGCCTGCCGGATGTCACTAGGGAGGGAGTTCCACAGCTGAGGAGCCACCACCGAGAAGGCCCTGTCTCTTGTCCCCACCAGCCGCACTTGTGAGGCAGGTGGGATCGAGAGCAGGGCCTCCCCGGATGATCTTAAGGTTCTCGTGGTCGGATAAGAGGAGATCGTTTGGACAGGTACGTTGGACCGGAACCGTTTAGGGCTTTGTAAGTCAAAACCAGCACTTTAAATTGGGCTCGGTATCGGCAGCCAGTGGAGCTGGCTTAACAGGGGGGTGGTACGCTCCCTGTAAGCTGTAAGATGGTAAAAGTAATTAATGAAGAACAACATAAAACTTGGAAAGACTGTTATACTTTTACCTGGTTCTTTAGGGTAAGAATCTGCATCCTTATTTTCTCTAAGCGGTGATGAATTAATTATGTGGAAACAACTTTTGTATTTTGATCATAGTTTGCATTAACTGAAGGAGATAAATTGGGGCAGTGGGAGAAGGAGAGATAAACCGGGGTATTTTAAATGCAGCTTTAAAAAGTGGGCCAACAGGGAATTAATCAGTCAAATCAGAACAGTTGTGGGGTATGGGAATAGATCACAGAGAAAATGGCCACACTTCAGCATCTCAGCCTGTCTCTCCTTCCTTTTTGTATATTGACAAGTTTCTCACAAGAATGTACACAAGGTACTGAAAAAAATTAGCCATGCATACTTCTAGAGCTCCCTTGTTATGAAAGTCTGCTAAAACTTCCAGACTGATCCACCAGAAGTTTTCTTGCTGTCTCTTGTTTCTAAGTCACAGTCTTAGTTTAAACCAAGGTCTAAATCAAACATTTATTTAAATCAACTAAAACATCAAAAAGTCAAGCTTTCCAAAAGGCTTCATTGCAGCAAAACAAATGGTGGAAGGTGAAAATAATGAAGTTTGTCTGACATATTTTAATATTTTGCGGCATTGAATTTGCCATGTTGTACACTGCTCTAAGCCCCCCTCAGGGTGAGAGAGAGCGGTATAGTAATGCAGTAAGTAAATAATAAATAATAAATAAATCTTTCAGAAGATGGTGCATTGGGAAGATTATAAAAGGACTTAAAATAGAGTTGCAGATACCACAGAGGTCTCAGCAATTAGCTGGTGAGAAATGATATTCCGCTCATCGTCATCACTGTAATTTGCACTATTGATCCAAAGGGAATGGTGACAGATCTAACAAGCCTTCCCCTGGTTTCCTTGGCAGGCCAGATGCTGTTGTGGTTTTTGACAGCTGGCACTCCTCTGGCTGCCAGACTTAACTCTAAATTCAGTGCTCCCAAACCAGGCTTTTCAAGCTTCTTGGTGGCCAGCGGGTATCTGCTGTCACTTTGGCTGCAGAGATGAAACTCAAAGGCCTGATGACAAACTAAAATATCAGCCCTTTCCTCTTGCCACTGCAGTCCTTTAGCAGCTGGCTGATGTTCTCTGGAAATGAGGATTAGAAAATTAATACTACCAACCATGACACTTACGTTCTATTTTTCTGTGTGGCATTCATGTGTGAGCCAAGAGACATGGGTTTTTGTGGCTCTTTTGTATGTGTGTTCTGCTAGCAAAATGAAACAAGCAGGACCCATAACATTATCCTTCCCAAATAATGTCACATTCACTTCAGGCTGAGGTGGCTATTGAGCATACAGAAAGAAGAGCAACTTGTCATGAGGTGCTCTGCCATACAATGCTATGCAATTCTGTTCATTACACCTTTGGTAATGCTTTGGCAAATGGAAATGACAGGAAGCAAATCTTTCATGAAGGGTGTCTGGCAAACAAGCAGGCGAGGAGCACATCTCTTTGGAATAAGATGCATCAGACAACCTACATATCAATGAATGAAGCTTTTCACACTGGACAGATGTATTAAAGAAGCCTTTATTCATTATATGGGTATCAAAAAGCACAAAGTATTCTGAAGTAAGGAGTGGCACTAAAGTTCAAGTTTATTGAAAGAATGATTGATTGACTGCAGAGTAGTAAGAAATTACATGGTGTCGGTTTTTTGTGTGAATAGCACTTGTGCTTTTATTCCTCAGTTAGAGGATGCTGAAATGCTGGTTGCTATACATAAATAAAACTCTCCTGCTCTGATATTTAATAAATCTAGATTTGAGGACTCTACCATTCTGTGCAACACAGGATTATCTAAATTATATTAATTTTGATCACAGTGGTTACTCTGCAGGCTTACAAGGAATACATATTTTTATTTTTGCCTAACATAAATCTGTACGTTTATAGAGTCTGAAATTTTCTGTCAGAAGTTCAGGTGCTGCCATTGTTCAGGACTGAATATGCACATAGTAGTGTGAGACCAGGTTATAACATCCATATCTGGACTTAAATAATTCCAGAGAGAGATTTGTTGAATTACCTATCAATGGGTTTACACAGGTGTTTGAAATTTCCTATTCACAGCAGATTTAGAGAAGTGAATTCTTTTATTACAAGCTGTTCAGACTGTGATCAGTGTTGTTTACAAGCTTAGTTTGCACAGATGCATTTCATTTTTTTATTTTACTATCCTTTTAAACATGCACATGCATCCTGTCCTTCCAATGCATTCAGAAGGGCAGCTAACAACTACTTGTAGAATACAGCAATTACTGGGGGGGGGGGGGGGGGGTAAGAATGTGCAAATACAGACTTACAGTTGAACATTAAGGGAACAAAATTTATGACCAGATATGATTTAGTAACTTTAAAGTAGGTTATGAAGACATGGAAATAGTTCAGGATTTTCCATACTGTAGCTCAGCCATTAATCAGAATAGAGACCAAAGTCAAAAACTCTGTAGAAGACTGGGATTTGGAAGGGCAGTTATAAAGTGTCAAGATATATCACTGAAATCTAAATTTTGGATTGTTCGTACTGTCATATTTCCAATTCTAGTGTATTGTTGTGAAAGCTGGACAGTGAAGAAAGTAAACAAGAAGAAAAATCAACTTATTTGAATTATGGTATTGGAGAAAGGTTCTGTGGATACCATGGTCTATTAAAAAGACAAAAACATTGACATTTAGAGTAAATAAACCCTGAACACTCTCTAGAACACTCCCTTGCTGTGACCTGCCTTGAGCCATGAAATAAAATTTTATTGTTATTATTATTATTGTTGTTGTTGTTGTTGTTAGACTTGATTACTAAACTTAGACTTTCATACTTTGATCATATAGTGACCAGACATGACACTCTAGAAAAGATAAGGATAAAAAACTAGGGAAACTAGGTAAGGTAAAAAAAACTAGGGAAAGAGGAAGGTGACATTGCAGGTAGACTAAACCAAGGAAGCAACAGCCCTGAATCTGTAAGACCTGAGCTGGGACATTGATGATAGAGTAACTTGGAGGTACTCTAATCCATAGAGTCACTGTCAAAGTTGATAGCCGTTAATATCAAATATATTACATTTTACACATATGTTCTATCTCAAAGGAGCCATACATCTAATGAGGTGCCAGTGCAGGACTTGGTTGCAGGATGTTTCAATGTATGCTATTCAATAGTACTGCAACATTTGGAAACAATTTTAAAGCCCTAAATTAAAAATACTTAAATAGATACAAAAGCAGTATAGAAATCCCACAAGAAATAATATACCCTTTTGTTTCCTCCTAGATACACAACAGAAAATTTGTTGTTCTGTGCCTTCAAGTCACTTCTGACTTATAGCAATACAAAGGAAAATCCTTTCACGAGGTATTTTTGGCCAGATTTGTTCAAATAGAATTTTCCATTGCTTTCATGTAAAACAAACAAAAGGAGCCCCCAGATGGCGTAGTGGACTAAGTGACTTGAAGGTTGGGTTGCTGACCTGAAAGCTGCCAGGTTCGAATCCCACCTGGGGAGAGTGTGGATGAGCTCCCTCTATCAGCTCCAGCTCCATGCGGGGACATGAGAGAAGCCTCAAATGGTAAAAACATCAAAACATCCGGGCATCCCCTGGGCAACGTCCTTGCAGACGGCCAATTCTCTCACTCCAGAAGCAACTCCGGTTGCTCCTGACACGAAAAAAAAAGTAAAACAAAGAGAAAGTATTTTCTTCAGGATCACCCATCTTGGGGAAATCTTGGGGAAATTATCAAAATCAAGGCATTCAAACCTTGATTTTCAGCATCATAGTCCAATGTTCATACCATTCTACACCATGTTGACTTTCACAACTGAAAGTACCATGAATTCATTCAAGGTGAAAAGGGTGTGCTCTTTAGCCCTGACAACTCCTTTCCACCTCCATCCTTCTCTAGTAATTGGGACCAAACCAATAGTTCGTGCGGGTTACACATATGACAGCAGTATACTTCTAGAGTCTTTACCCTTTGTGCTGAAAAGCAGTATACAAATTAATGAAAATAATATAGCATGAGAATACTATAAGAAGTGCTCTTAACTGTCTGTTTCTGGGAATAAAAGTAAATATATGAGTATGGTGTTGCTGGTCATAGAGGTGTAGAGTTACAAAATATGTATTAGCATACAACCTCCCTGACCTTTTGGAGCTTTGAGCAAGAAGCAATGAGGAAAGGAAGATATTTGATGCAACAACGTAGTGCTTATAAGATCCAATCTGCTGTGAAAGGCATCTTCCTTCCATTTGTCACCATTCATTGATCTCACATTAGGCACCTGAGCCTTATTCCCTGATGACAATCATTTTCAGTGCAAGAACTCAATTCACTCATCTTACATTATAACATTTCTGGAAACTTACAGCATTTCATTTCCCAGGAATCCAAAAAACACAGAACAAGCTAATTAGAGTATAGTAAATGTTTGAAAGGTTTTTAAAGAGAGTAGGGAAGATGGTGACAAAATATTAAAAGCTTAACATATAAAGACAGGATATTGAAATTAGATCGGGTTTAAATATAAGGTGAAGTACCGAACAATGTAATCTCCTGAGCATTTACTGTGTTACAGGTAATTTGTGGTAGTGGTTTGAGCACAGGATGATAACTCTGGAGACCATGGTCTGATTCACCACTTGGCCTTGCAAACCCATTGGTTGACCTTGGAAGAGCCAGCCCCATAAAACCCCTTGATAGGCAGGCCTAAAGGCCAATATAAGTCAGAAACAACTTGAAGGCATACAAGAACAATGGCAAGTATAATTGAGATGAAGATATAGAAGTAATAATCATAACAAATACAAGGCTTCTCTTCCCCCCACCCCCAACCCCCTTCTTCTCCCTTGGCAACATAGTAGACATTTGTATAGATCTAATCCACTAACAAGAACTCCACTACTCTCATTCTCTTTTTTGTTTTTCTTTTCTTTTTGTATGAAAACCCCCCGAAAATGCCCAATAAAAAACATATATATATTATATATATATATATATATATATATATATATATATATATATATATATATATAAAAGAACAATGGCAGCTAATCTGGCTTTCTCAGCTCTACAATGTACAGGAAATTGAAGTTGTTGCTGCTCCTCTATCCAGTGCAGAACATCTATCATGCCCATACATTTCTCATATGCACACTTGGTTTTTTTTTTTTACAGTGCATATTTATAATAAACACTGAAAAATCCTTGGAAAATGTTCAGTGTTTGTCTCTGCAAAGAGCAATGAATGAAGTAGTTCTAAAAAACTGAGCAACTATATTAAGGAACCTCTGAAGATGCCAGCCACAGATGCAGGTGAAACGATGGAAGAAAATGCTACTGGAATATGGCCATACCGCCTAAAAAACTCACAGCAACGCATTGAGTCCAGCCATGAAAGCCTTCGACAACACATTAAGGAAGTTTCAGTTTTAAAGATCCTTGTTTCACTGTTAAAAGGGATGACCTTCTTGTATATCATTTTAGGATTCAGTATGTAGTGAGAAAAGTTTTAGTAGAAGGTTGTAGCAGGAAAGTGTAAAGGTCAATATCTGGGTGTTATTTAATAGCTAGTAATAGTGCCAGTGTTGGAGAGGAGAATCCTTAAGCATCATTCATCAGTTTATCTCTGCAGGAACTGAAGCATTCTTTTAATTTACACATTATTCCCAATTGTCCTTGTGAGACCATGACTTTCCGGATTGGCCACCAAGCATGCCACTTTTTATGCATGAAAAAATAATGGAGGAAGCCCTCAATCCCTCCAACAGTGTTCTAATTATCCTGTAGGTTAACTCAAACCATCCAAAGCATATCCTCCAAATCTGGTGAAAATGCATCTAGCCATTTTTATGTGATGTAGTAAAAATTTTAATTTGATTTATCAGAAAGGCTTGGTGGTGAGTAAACACATCTATAAAATATGACTAGAGCAAAGGTTTCTAATGGTTCTAAGAACGAATGTATCAAAACCACTTAAATATTTCCTTCTTACAATTCTGAGCATTTTGACACAAAAGTAGTGTTGAAAATCTGAAGGTACTGATCAACTGGTGTTATACTACCACATTACTATTTATAAATAGAACAATAGACTATATTACTTTGTCTACCCATTTGCTGTTAGCATGTGATGCAACCAATTTATTTTGGTCCACAGATGTAGGCCAGAAAGATCTAAAACAACTGTGTTAAGGAAATAACAAGAGAATTTTATTTCTCTGTAGATTTCACAATTGAGGAAAGGTCTAGAGAAAATGATATGGTTTTCCTCCAGAAGACGTGCTATTTTTCTACTGCTGATGAAATTAGGTAGTTTGTTTTTATTCTCCATTCTTGGCTGATACCATGATTCTATTTATTATCTCCTCTTTTCTCACAAGCATAAAATGAAAGCATACAGACATAAGGCATTTGTTCCTTTATATCCTTTCATGTTTGTAGGTGAATGTATCTCAGTCAGGCCAGAGTCCTAAATCATTAAATTACCAACAGCTGAATTCCTTGGATGCAAGTGTGATGGATTTTTTTTCACATAATCTCTAAAATTCTGAGATGCATTGTGCTCATGGTGTATTTGATGGTTACCTTCCCTTCATACTGATAAAAGAAATAATAGACCATTGTAAAATGTGGTCAGATATACAGTATCTATTTAGATTTCAGTTGAGAGATAAAAGTGAGAAAGAGCTATGTGGAATAAATATTAATTTTGAGTGGATTGGTTTTCTGCCAGCATGGAGTTTCCTGATTTTACCCCAGGCCAACACTTATATTGGCTTCTTCAGTGCTTTGATCCCCTGGCTGGAATACTGATGATGCTCTGCTCTGAGCCCTTTCACACTATACAGTTATAGCATAATGTTTAACAGCCATGGCTGCATCCTATGGGATCCTGACACTAAAAGTTTGGTGAGGCACCACTCTCTGGCAGAGAGAATCCTAAATACTCCCCCCTAACTTGCAAATTACAGGATTCCAGGAATGCAGCTGTAGCAGTTAAACTGGAATCATGACACTATAATATTTCATACTGTGAAAAGGCCCTGGCTGGAAGTAGCAGGAGCAAGAAGGGAAAGGCTGCAAGCAAGCAAAGGAGGTCAGTCATTGGTCTCAAGATTCTATCTGCATTCCTTTACCACTGCTGCATTGCCCTGGAAAAAAATGAAACCACAAAATCAGGGTACATGAACAGGATGCTAGCCTCAGTCTTTTGCACACTCTAATTGGCCATGGTGCCAATGAAGTTTACAAGAGAATTTTTATTGGCAGCTTAGCTCTCCGGTCACAGATAGGGGAGAACTTTTGGAGCACATACATGGAACTTAGGGTGCATTTGACCTCACTTTAACTGGTATGGCTCAATTCTATGGAATCATATGAGTAGTTGTTTAGTGAGACACTACTACTCTTTCACAGAGAAATCTAAAGACTTTGTAAAATGTTGATTCCCATGATTTCATAGTATTCAGTTATGGCAATTAAAGTGGGGTCAAACGCCATTAATTCTATAGTGTAGATCTGGCATGGGCAAACTTGGGCCCTCCATGTGTTTTGGACTTCAACTCCCACAATTCCTAACAGCCTACTGGCTGTTAGGAATTGTGAGAATTGATGTCCAAAACACCTGGAGGGCCTAAGTTTGTCGATGTCTGGTGTAGATGCAGCCTTGATTATCAACCTCTTGATTAGTACCAATTACTACAGACCAATTCAACCAATTGTTGAATGGGTCAACCAGTCAATATCTAGCCAAATCTTATGAATTCAGTGGGTCTGCTATAGTCAGGACTAAAAGAGAATTTAAGCCAAAGAGTGCATTGCAGGCAAGTTAACGAAATGGAAGAGTAGTATTTCCCATATCCAAATTAGTGGTTAGCACAAAGCCTTGAGTTCTACATTTTAAAAATCAAGCCAAACCCATGTGAATTACTGTGCACAGTTTCATTCATTCCCATGTGGCTTGTTCTGGGAATGTTATCAGGGACGTAATTTTAATATGCCAATTACATGTTCTCTGATAAATGATTCCACTTGACACAACCCACTGAGGGGTAATTCTGTGATACTTGAACCTCTCTCTTTCTCTCACCTCATCTCTAATTGTGTCAGAACTAAAGCTAACCTAGAGGCAGTTTCTTTAAAAGAAATTAAATGCAATTACAGCACCAAGGGTTTAATACAGAATATATGTAAAATGCATATATTTAGATAGAAAGATATCACTGACCAATACACATTTTGATGCCTCCAATGTTAAACCTGTTTCTGAGTATATTTGACTTGCTGATTCCAAAAGTGGCAACAGTTTCCCCTTATCAGCATTAGTTTTTGAGATATGCCATATACCAGTCTTCATCTGTTTGCCTATATAAAATTATGATAACTACATCTAAGAAACTAGAGCTGATGTGGTCTACCCAATGCAATTTTCTGAACCAAGACACCAATAATGTTTTTGTTGGGCTGTGTATTCTATAGGATCTAGATTACAAGGCACATACATGGTGAGTAAGTAATATTCTACAAAATACATTTTAGATATTTACAATAATTTTCAAACATAATTCCTGAGAGTGGTACAGAAGAAGTCCTAGAATTGATTCAAAACAAAAATCTTGCCTGAGAAAAAGGTAGGTAGTCTCTTAGGGGAGAATATTCCACAACTGGGGAGACTACCATTGAAAAAGTCCTGCTTATTGTATGTGTCAGGACCCAGGCTACAGAGCACCAATAACCATACGCAGAGGCCAGATTCAATCTAATATCTTTATTAAGGAAATATATAAGATTAATAAAAATAAATGTAAAAGTTAGTTCAGAAGCTGACCTTTCAGGAAAGGTCAAAATTAGTCCAAAAAAGCAATGTCCAATATGAAATATTATGATCCAAAGTTGTAATCCAATAACCGAAACACTCACTTTGCCAGGCAAAGTGAGGGGAGATGACAAGGTCCTTTAGTCCATAAACTTGAGCAAGGCTAGGAAATAACTTGATACATGAAGCAAGGCTTAGAACGTGGAACAAGGTAACAAGGAACAAGAACAAGGTCCGTGGAATAACTTGGTAAAATCCGTGATACAAGGCAAGGTTTAGTCCCGGGAAACAAGCAAGGTCCGTAGGTAAACAAAGGCTGGAAACTGGAGCGAAGGCTGGATAGCAGGGCAAGGCTTGAGCAGGAACGAGGCTTGAAACGGAGCGCGCTGTCCAGACACAACTCGCTCCGGAGGCTGACGAATTGACTCCGCGAAGTTACTACGCGGGTAAAACACCTATATAGAGTCTAACTTTCCCGCCGAAGCAGTTCTCTGGGAACCAGAAACGAAAGCTAAACTCTGGGACCAGATGTTTGACTCCCTAAAGATTCTCACGGAAAGCAGTCTTAATTGGCTACATTCTTAGCTGCAATTCTAGCACTCCTGCGCGAAGCTGCTTCCAAACCCCTCTGTTGTTTACAAAACTCACGGCGCAAGAACACGGGAGATGTGGGCTCTGGGTTTGTTTGACATACTTCTGGGACACAACTTTCTTGCAGGTGCAAGGTTCCCAGATCTGCCTGGGAAAGATCTGGCTGAGAAGATTCCAGTTCTGACTGGGAAGGTAAAAAACCCAAGTTTTCTTCTTCATCAGGGATTACAATGTCCTGAGCAGGACTACAAGGCCCATGGGTCATCACACTATCCCCCTCCTCAAGGCCCCTCCCAAACTGGGACTCTCTCCCCGAGGCGCGAGGTCGCGGCTTGGCGGGATAGGTCTGATGAAAACGACGGGTTAGATCAGGAGCATGGACTGTGGAGGCATCTTCCCAAGAGCGTTCCTCAGGGCCAAAACCCACCCAGTCAATGAGATATTGTAGGCGGCGGCGGTGAAAGCGAGAATCCAAAATGTCCTCAACCTCGAACTCCTCCTCCCCATTCATCAAAACAGGAGGGGGGGCCGGTTGGTCTGTATCAGGACGCACACCATCCGCCGGAAGGAGCAGGGAACGGTGAAACACTGGGTGGATGCGCATTGAACGCGGAAGTTGGAGTTTGAAAGTCACGGGGTTTAATTGCGCCACCACTTGATAGGGGCCAATGAAACGGGCATCTAACTTCCGGCAAGGGCGGTGGGAGGGCAGAAAGCGAGTGGATAGAAAAACCCGATCTCCTACCTTGATTTCGGGGCCCGGCTGGCGATGTTTGTCAGCGTGGCGTTTATAGTCCTCCTTGGCTTGGTCTAGTTGCTGGAGCAAAAGTTGTTGTACCGCTGTGAGTTCCTGCAGCCAATCCTCTGCTGCGGGAACTTCTGAAGTTTCAATGACAGGGGGAAAGAAACGTGGATGGAAGCCGTAGTTTGCAAAGAACGGCGTTTCTTTTGTAGAAGCTTGAACTCCATTGTTATAGGCAAACTCTGACAGTGGTAACAGAGAAGCCCAATTGTCCTGTTGGTAGTTTACATAACAGCGAAGATACTGCTCCAAAGTGGCATTGGTGCGCTCCGTTTGCCCATCTGTTTGGGGATGATGAGCTGAAGATAAGCGAGAGTCTATGCCCAATAGTTTTTGTAGTGCCTTCCAAAAACGAGAGGTGAATTGGGATCCACGGTCTGTGACTAAACTCTTGGGCAATCCATGTAGTCTGAAAACATGTAGAAGGAATAGATCTGCAGTCTCTTTGGCCGTGGGAAGACCTTCACAGGGAATGAAATGGGCTAACTTGGTGAAAAGGTCCACCACCACTAGGATCGTGGTGAATCCACAGGAAGGTGGTAGGTCAGTGATGAAATCCGCAGAAATTATTTCCCATGGCCGAGATGGGGTAGGAAGGGGATGCAGAAGCCCTGAGGGCTTCTCCCTTCTTATCTTGGAGCGCTGGCATACTGGGCAGGTGTTGACATATTTTTCCACATCTTTGCGGATCTTGGGCCACCAAAAATCCCTTAGGATCAGATGCATGGTTTTAAATAGTCCGAAATGCCCTGCTGGTTTGCAGTCATGACACAGACGAAGCGTTTTTTCCCTGCCCGGTCCGGGTGGGATATAAACATGATTTCTATAGCATAGCAGTCCATCTTTAAGCGAAAAGGGGAAATGCAGACCTTGACGAAGTTGGTCCTGCGCCCAGGCATCTGCTTGCTGACTAGCCCTGATTTCTTGAGCACAGATGGGTCCTGGAGTAGAGGAAGTTGAACCAATGGGAGTGGATTTGGTGTTCCCCACTGTGAGCGTGGCAAAGTTCTCGGGTTGTAGTAATTGGGATTCAAAGGTCTCCTTGCGTCCTGCAGCGTATTCCGGTTTACGTGACAGGGCGTCTGCTTGCTTGGTTTGGGCTGGGGTCACATAATGAATCTGGAAGTTGAAACGTTCAAAGAACAAAGCCCAACGTTGCTGCCTCTGATTTAGTTTGCGGGCAGTTCTTAGATGTTCTAGATTTCGATGATCAGTGTGGACTTCAATGGGAAATTTGGCCCCTTCTAGCCAATGTCTCCAAGTTTCAAAGGCTGCCTTTATGGCCAGTAGTTCCTTTTCCCAAATGGTGTAATTTCTCTCTGGTGTGGTTAGTTGACGGGAGTAAAAGGCACAGGGACGAAGGTGGTCTCCCACCGGTTGTAAGAGTACAGCCCCAATTGCCACATCAGAGGCGTCCGCTTGCACAACAAAAGGGGTTCCAGGATCTGGGTGCTGTAGAATTGGCTGGGACGTGAATAATTTCTTTAGTTGCTGGAACCCTTTCTCTGCTTGATCAGTCCAGCGGAAGGGCTGTTTTCCACGGATGCAGCTAGTGATTGGGTCAGACCAGCGGGCAAAATCTGGAATGAACTTGCGGTAATAGTTCACGAACCCCAAGAAACGCTGCACCTCTTTCTTGTTAGTTGGCGCCCGCCATTCCAATACTGCTGAAACCTTGGCTGGATCCATGGAGAGCCCTAGAGGCGAGATACGGTAACCAAGGAAATCTACCTCTTGTAGATCAAAAGCGCATTTTTCCAACTTGGCATAAAGTCCATGATCCCGCAATCGTTGTAACACCATTTTGACGTGGTTCTCATGTTCTGATTGTGATCTAGAAAACACCAAAAAATCGTCCAGGTAGATTATCAAGAACCTATCTAGATAGTCCTGAAAAATGTCATTGACAAAATGCTGGAACGTTGCGGGAGCTCCGCATAATCCATAATTCATAACTCGGGACTCGAATAATCCGAATTTGGTCTGGAAGGCGGTCTTCCACTCGTCCCCTTCTCTGATGCGAACTAAGTTGTAAGCCCCCCGAAGATCCAGCTTGGTGTAAACCTTGGCTCCTCGAAGCCGATCCAGTAGATCCGAGATTAAGGGCAGGGGATAGCTGTTCCGCTTGGTGATATTGTTCAATGCTCTGTAGTCCACCACCAAGCGTAGTTCCCCTGACTTCTTCTTCACAAACATCACTGGGGAGGCGGCTGGGGATTGAGAGGGTCTAATGAATCCCTTACGAAGGTTTGTCTCTATGAATTCCCTGAGAGCTTCTTGCTCTGGTTCAGTCAGGGAGTATAGGTGCCCTCGCGGGATCGGGGCCCCCTCCACCAGGTCAATGGCACAGTCATAAGGTCTATGTGGGGGTAATTTCTCGGCTTCTTTTTCATTGAATACATCCCAATACTCGGAGTACTTCTTGGGCAGGGTGATGATGGGCTCGGTGTCTGTGGCATGGCAGACCTTGGCTACAAGGCAATGGTTTTGGCAGTACTGTGAAGCAAACTGCAGTTCTCTGTTGGACCAGGAGATGCTTGGGTCGTGGAGAGTCAGCCATGGAATTCCCAAAATCACAGGGAAATGGGGAACCTCGGTAACAAAGAAAGAAATCTCTTCCATATGTTCCCTTATCCACATCCTGGTGGGTTCCGACCACTGACTTACGGGGCCCGTCTTGAGGGGGCGGCCGTCTATGGCTTGCACCACACGGGCATTCTTGAAATCATGATATTGTAATCCCAGAGAGTCGGCATACTCTCTATCAATGAAATTGTTGGTGGCTCCGGAGTCTATCATGGCGTGGATCATGACGGGTCCCCTTTTTGCTGACCATAAGGTGACCACGAGAAGGAACAGGACCCCGGTTGGCGGCTCTTGAACGGGTTTTTTGACCGGGTTGGCGAGCCTCTCTACGCCCGGTCGTTGGCTTCCCCCGCCGGCTGTGTGCCAGCCGGCTCAGACGCCTTCGTCTCCGTGGAGGACGCCGCCGCAAGACGGGCGGCGGGCTTCCCTTTGGCTGGGCACTCTCTGGCGAAGTGGCCCCCGTTCCCGCAGTACCAACAGAGGTTTAAGCGTTGACGACGGGCCTTCTCGGCGGCATCTAATCTGGGACGCACGTTGCCCAACTGCATCGGCACCTCCTCGCTTCCTCTGGGGTATGGGGTTGGTGGTGGGGGTCTCCACACTGGACGTGGCTGAACGCTGGCGGGAGCGGGGGGTTTTGCCCCAGCTCTACCGCTCTGGCCTCGAACCCACTGTTTCCTGTTGGCAATCATGACTTCAGCCCGTAAACATTGATCAATGAGTGCTTCGAGGGTCTGGGGAGGATCCACCTTGGAGATTTCCTCCAGCATTTCGATGTTGAGACCCTCCCGGAATTGTCCCCTGAGGGCTACATCATTCCAGCCGGTGTTATGGGCCAGCACTCGGAACTCGGCTATGTACTGAGACATAGGTCTGTCTCCTTGGAAGAGGCGACGGAGTTTGTGACCGGCTGCCTCCAAATTGTCCTCGATTCCCCAAGTCTCTTTAAGGTGGTCCAAGAAGCGTTGCGCGGATCTTAGGTGTGGAGAGGCTTGGTCGAACAGTGCCGTCGCCCAGTTGGCCGCTGGCCCGTCTAGAAGACTGTAAACCCATGCCACCTTGATGTCTTCTTGGGGAAATTCGGCAGCACGGGCCTCTAGGTAAGCTTGGCATTGGCGACGGAAAACATGAACCTTAGAAGCTTCTCCAGTAAACTTGGTTGGCAACGCCATGGCCGGTAGACGGATTCCGCGTTCCTTCAAACCTTTTATTTCTCCATCCTGGGCATTGAGCTTATCACGGATTCGATCCACCTCATCTTTGTCGATGGTGTAGGTAATCGGCTGGCCGCTCGGCCCAGGTACGGTTCCGGTAGACATTCTGGCCGAGGTTAATTGGTGCTTAGGGTGGCGGAGTCAAACTGTCAGGACCCAGGCTACAGAGCACCAATAACCATACGCAGAGGCCAGATTCAATCTAATATCTTTATTAAGGAAATATATAAGATTAATAAAAATAAATGTAAAAGTTAGTTCAGAAGCTGACCTTTCAGGAAAGGTCAAAATTAGTCCAAAAAAGCAATGTCCAATATGAAATATTATGATCCAAAGTTGTAATCCAATAACCGAAACACTCACTTTGCCAGGCAAAGTGAGGGGAGATGACAAGGTCCTTTAGTCCATAAACTTGAGCAAGGCTAGGAAATAACTTGATACATGAAGCAAGGCTTAGAACGTGGAACAAGGTAACAAGGAACAAGAACAAGGTCCGTGGAATAACTTGGTAAAATCCGTGATACAAGGCAAGGTTTAGTCCCGGGAAACAAGCAAGGTCCGTAGGTAAACAAAGGCTGGAAACTGGAGCGAAGGCTGGATAGCAGGGCAAGGCTTGAGCAGGAACGAGGCTTGAAACGGAGCGCGCTGTCCAGACACAACTCGCTCCGGAGGCTGACGAATTGACTCCGCGAAGTTACTACGCGGGTAAAACACCTATATAGAGTCTAACTTTCCCGCCGAAGCAGTTCTCTGGGAACCAGAAACGAAAGCTAAACTCTGGGACCAGATGTTTGACTCCCTAAAGATTCTCACGGAAAGCAGTCTTAATTGGCTACATTCTTAGCTGCAATTCTAGCACTCCTGCGCGAAGCTGCTTCCAAACCCCTCTGTTGTTTACAAAACTCACGGCGCAAGAACACGGGAGATGTGGGCTCTGGGTTTGTTTGACATACTTCTGGGACACAACTTTCTTGCAGGTGCAAGGTTCCCAGATCTGCCTGGGAAAGATCTGGCTGAGAAGATTCCAGTTCTGACTGGGAAGGTAAAAAACCCAAGTTTTCTTCTTCATCAGGGATTACAATGTCCTGAGCAGGACTACAAGGCCCATGGGTCATCACAGTATGTCCCAACTTTAATTCTCTCTGGGAAGTCATCTGAAATATGTCCAACAGAAGAATGCAGTGCTCATGGGAGAAGATTCCTAAAAGATGAACATTCATAAGGGAAATGATTATCTCTAGGGAACCCTGACCCGTGCATGTGAAGTGGTATTAGGTTCATACCAGCATCTTGAAACAAAGATGAAAATGAATGGGAAACCAGAATAGTTCTGTCAGGGCTGGCATACTATGGTCCATGCAGCTAACATCAGCTTGAATATTTGATCCATTTAAGTTTCAGAACTTTAATTATGTATACTTGCATAATTGTTGTGAAATAAGATTAATTTAGAATTCATTGGGATTTGTGTTTCTTATTATGCTCGCATATTATTTATCCTGTATGAGCCAAGTCCCAATGAACATACATAGCTTGGAAAAGACGGTACTGAAGACATGTCAAGGCAGAGCCAGCAGGGGGCGCTGACAGATTACTTGTGCACCTTTGGTAAGAGTAACTAAAAAGGCTGAAGACAAGAGCTCATTCCATGGAAATACTTTTTAGCATATTGCTACAGATTTAAAGCAGGTCATAGTGGGGAAGGAATCCGAATTTCTCTTGTCCATCTTGAACTTGTTTATGGCTTGAAGGTGAGGAACAAGGTTTATTTGCAAATATATTGCAAGTCATAAAGTGGGAAGCAACTGCGGGATTGACATAAATGTTTTTTGTATTTTTAAGGCTTGACTTTAGATTCAAGGTTTGCATACATTTGACATATTGCACTGTCATTTGTGTTCATTCGGAATGTATCTTGTGGAAGGAAATGTATGATCCTTCAGATGAACTTCAATTCCCACTATTTCTCATTATGGTTGATGCCAGGTAGGGATGGTGGGAATTATAGTCCAATAAGAGCCAAAAGACTACAAATATCTCACCCTGGTACATAGCATGGTTATAACAATTATATTATACTTCTATTGCTACAATTCCATCTTTCAGAGTCCCGAGTTTTGTTTATCAAGGAAGTGTTTACATTTACATCATTTAAAGAGAATATTCAGAAACTAGAGAGAGAAAATGCTACTCTCTGACTGTCATTCAGTGCACCACAAATTTGCTGGTAGAAATTTTTATGGTCCACACCAAACTACTTTTGTAGGATAAACCATTAAAGTAGTATCAGACTGCTGCAATTTTGTAGTACAGTACATTCTAAGCCCAGTAGTTGTTTAAATCAGTGTTATCAGTCCTTTCTTAGTTAAAGAGAGCGGGGCTCATCTAGATGATCCACAATCCCAGCCCCTATCTTGAGATCTGTGGAAGAATTTGGGAAGTCAGGGAAGGTGACTGACACATTTACTTAGTAGCTTAGTTTTTCTGAGAGTTGTCATTGTCTGAAACAAAATTCACTTTGCACAATATCACCCTTCGGCAGTAATTCACTCTTTACTGCCGATGATGGGAGACAGTTTAGCTGTACATGCTCTTTTATGGCTTTGTGATTTTTGTATTGGATGTTTACTTTATGGCATGCCAAGAACTTTAAATTGCTTTTGTCTAAATAAAATGGGGAGAGAAATCCAAGCTTTGCTAACAGCAGAAGAATTGTAGTGGAGCTAGGATTCTTAGGGTTGAAGCTTTGATACTTTTTTATTAACAGGAATGAAGATGCTATTTACAAGCCCCACATCTTCCCTAATCTTTCTGGGATCAGCTGCAATCTCCACCAAAGCTAAATTGAAGGAAATAAGTTCCCAAGCATTGATATTTTGTGGTAATATAATGATTTTGGTGTAGGTTATACTTGAAAAGGAAATTAAGACCTATTAGCTTTCCAAAGTAACTGCTCCTCAAAGAGATGAATACTATTTGCTGGTTTGTAGGCTCCAGCATTGCTCTCCTTGGTAGAATTGTTTTGGGGACTATCACACTGAGTGCCTGCCCTTTGAAAACACCATCTTTTTGTATAGGAACTCAATTCTTAAACAACTTCTAAATAGGCTAATTGAAGGAAAAGAATACTATCTGTGACTAATAAGCTCATGTACAGGATAGGCACTCTCTCCCCCATGTACCGGAGACCCATATTTGTACAATATTTATGTTCAGTGACTACAATTATTTCTTTATTTCCTGAAAATTCACCAGAGATGGCACCTGATGGCTCACATACTGGCACCAAGCCATGGATCAACACTTCCATTATAGCACTACTACAAACTGACAGAAGTGAAAAGTCTTGTTTCTGTGAGTATAGCAAATGTGGGTGTTTTGTTCTGTTTTTAATTATATTTTTAGTTAAGAATATGAGAGGGGGAGGAAATATGTTGAAAGTCAGCAAGACTATATGATGAGTTTTTGTAAAAACCCACACAACATGAACAAAAGTTCTGTTAGGGTTTTTATAATTGCTTCACATTCTCTGTGACATAAATCCAGCTAGGTCCAGGTTAATCAGTCTTACTAATTGCTTTATATTTTTGAAGTACACCAAGGTGGGGACATTTTTGTAGTCATTTGTTAATTAGACTCCTCTACCTACATCAGTGTGGATACCTTCATACATCTCCAGTTTTAGGAGTGCTTATTCAATAGATGTGAACTTACTGTGCCAGAAGAATATGTTCTTTTTTGCCCCTTTATTCCCAGAAATGAGAAAATTAATTTTTTTGTGTTTCATGTACCAAAATCTCCCATGCAGCAAAGGCGGTACATTTTCTGATCTCTGCTTAATTCCTCAAAAAGTGTTATCACAAACATTAACTCAGACTTATAAAAAGTACTTTAAAGACTATAGCTTCCCAGACACTGCAGCTGCTATGGCACTGTCCAAATAGCAATGTCTCCAAACTATGATTCTTTTATTAAAGGACAGAGCTATTACTATTTTTCTAGAGTTGCTACTTTTTCAAAAATGTCATCATTTGGGCTAATGGTGGGGTCAGAGAATTTGTAAAATGTAGCCGTAGAAAAGCTGGCACAATAAGGTGCAGAGCTTTCTGTTAAAAAGCATGCAGCAGTAAGAAATCTTGATTTCAGGAGGAAACATGCCAGTGGCTTGGACTTTGGAGAAAAGAACTAAGCTTTATTGTAGGAGCTCCATTGTAAGATAGGATAGTAATTCAGGGTGCTGATCTAACCTAGCTACATCTTGGAAGATCACTCACAAATAGAGGAAGAGAAACATCCTGAAGAGTATCAGTTTACATTACATAGGGGTCAGTATAGGTATAGAGGAAAGACACTTCAAGTCACTCAGACTATCTAACCCTATTACTATTGCCCACTGTGAGATGTTCTTCATTCTATAGTGCTAAGCATTGTTACACTTCCAACACATTATGTACAGTATCCTCTGGCTCAGCCATTCTCTCTGTTCCAGCATGTTCCCTTTCTACTGCAGTGCAGTTTTCTTACATACCCCTATGGTGCACAAGAGGCCGTGTCTTCATTTGAAGCAGCAAGTAACTAAGGCCCTTTCTACACTGCCATATAAAATCCAGATTATTTGCTTTGAACTGGATTATCTGGCAGTGTAGACTCAAATAATCTTGTTCAAGCAGATAATATGGATTATCTGCATTGATAATCTGGATTATATGACAGTGTGGAAGGGACCTGGGTGGTTGAGATGTGATCTGCAGAGGGCTAGTGATGGTGGTGGTGGGGAGAGAGAGATTGGCTCTGGCGCCTCAAATTGTTTCTTCTTGATTTGGATCTTGCTTTTCTATCCAAAGAGCAACTCAAGGTGCTTGCAACTGTGTTACTAGTGCAAGGAAAAACACTAACAATGTTATAATATTAAATATTGCACTGGAGTAGGGTGGGTGGGTGGATGATCTTTCGAATTACAATTTTCAAAGACTGGAAAGCCATCTGTAACATTTTTAGAATTATAGACCAAAAAAGCAACAATTCGCATTCATTAAGGACCTAATCACACTTACTGATGTAAGCGTCCTAGGATGCTTGCCAGCTAGTTGAGGGATAGATGAGCATGCAGCCTATCACATGACATCTTTCAACTTCCAGTGGAGCTCCCCTCCCCCCCCCAACCAGTGTGGAAGCACCCAAGGATACTTCCTTGTCAACATAGGAAGCCTCCCAGTTGGGCAACCGTTCCTTCATGTGATGGGTGAAGCACTTCTGTCCCAGTTGGGCAACAGTTCCTTCATGTGATGGGAGAAGCATCTCTGCATCAGAGCAGGAAACGGCACGGTGTGTGTGTGTGTGTGATAAGATTCTAAAACACAGCTATAATGCAATTAATACTATAATGTAATTGTCATATTAGAATATAATTGTAATTTTGATATATTGTCATGTTAAAATAAAATAATATTTTAAAAATACAGTAGGCACCATGTTAAAAACCTTTTCCTCAGCAGCCAGCTAGTCACCAGAAGCCTTCCTGACAAAATACGTATTTTCTTGCTGGTGGAAGGACAAAGAAACACCAATTTAGTTTCCCTTGAAAAGGAATTCTGCAGCCTAGGAACAATTTGTAAGAAGACCATATCTTTCACTCCTAGCAACTGTGCCCTCTAAGAAATGTAGAAATTGCTAAAAATACATCAGTATTCCTATGTAGAGTCCTTGGACCCCATGGATTGTGGAGGATAATCTAAAATTTAAGAAATAGTCAAGGATACTGTGTGTGTCTAATGGTGAAATACTTTTACTTCAAGTTGTGGAAAGTTTTTAACATTCATCATACATAATTAAATGAATCTTATAGCTTTAGCTGTGTGTGAACTTGCATTTTATAAACATCAGGCTTTTTGAAAAGATACACTTTTGAACATATAGTCACTTAATATTAATGTATACTAACCTACATTATATCCCAGGTATTTCCCTTGTTCTTTGTCTTCCTTATTTGCATTTATATGTATAAGAATCCAACAGAATATTTTCAAAGGCATACAGTTTTGAATACATTTCTATGAATGACGGGGAAAGCTAGACAGTGAAGAAAGCAAATAGAAAGACAATCTATTCATTTGATTTGTTGCTCTGAAGGATAATTCTATAGATACCATGGATTGGGCCCAAGAGCAAATCAAGTTTGACTGCTCTTTTGAAGCAGAATGACTGAGGCTACCATGCTTTGATCAAATCATGAGACAACATGACTCATTAGAAAAGCCCATTATACTTGGTTAAGTAGGAGACAATAGGAAAAGATAACAACCACATTACAGGTCAGCTTTTACCAACAGTACTATGGATTTTGAAGAGGAAGGTGCGTAAAGCTAACCCTTGTAGAAACTGATTTCCACCTGGAAATGTATGTTCTCACTGTGAAAGACCATGTGAATCTGGAATAGGTCTCTACTGTCACTTACGGACCCACCGCCAAGACTCTACCCTTGGAAGATAATAATACTCACCATGAGTGATAGCCTATGACAATAGTGAATAAACTCACATCAAAGGATCACAACCTGAGTTTGCAGGATCTCAGCAAGACCGTTGATGATAGTCTGTCTTTGTAGCTTTCATTCATAAGGGTCACCATAAATATAAACAACTGCAATGATTTTAAAACATATTAAATATTCTTTTCTACATTCTTTGGGCACCCTTCTAAAATACAAGACAGTCCCTCCAGTATCTTTCAACTTGTCTTAGCATCCAGATTATCTGTATAAACAATCTCAGCTTCACAAATGAGGGAGTGTCAGTAGCATTTCCATTTCAGCCTTGCTGATGGCCTATACCAGTGATTGAAACAGGCAGTAGAACCTGAGCACCTACATTTCAAACAGTATAGTAGGAGCTCTTCACATGAGACTAAAATCAGCGGCATGCACCAGTTTAGCCCAGGTCACCCACAGAGCCTGCCGGCTCACATCAAACAGCACTAGCATGGCTCCCTGGGTGACGGAGAGTGGAGCCAGTGCATGCCACTGCCACGGTAACACAGGAGGGCTCCTGTGTTGCCATTGGAATCCATGGGTGGAAGTTGTGTGCTACATGCTTCCCCCATCAGATCACCCTCAGCTGGAGCCTGGAGATGTGGGGCGCTGGGTTCCACATACCCCTCAATGAAGCGGAGCACCTCCAGCAGCCATGTGACAAGGTTGGTAGTCTACATAGTACTTGCTGTAAAAAGAAAAACAATCAAATGTTCCTTTCATAGTTGTAAATGCTGTGCCAATAAATCAATGCCTGTAGAGTTATTCTGGTCTTATGTGGCATAAACATATGGAATAGTCAATCAAACATTTCAAATAGATGTCACCTTAAAAGACCAAATCAATATGTTCTGAGTTTTATGAAACATAGCAGTCAGGCAACAAGCATTTATTATTTTGTTTGTTTTTCCTTTGAACTCCTAGGTGTGGTCCACTGAAGCACTAGGTGGATTATGGTTGACCTGGAGTGGGCAAATGATATGGAAATGAAGTAACATGAGTGCCTCTGAGCTATCAAAATGGCCCAGGAATTGGTTTTCAGAGTCAACACTGAGCTCCCAATTCACTACACAGCATGAAAATATTGCCCTCCTCTGAAGATACCAGTCACTGATGCAGGCGAAACATCAGGATAAAATGCTGCCAGAACACGGTCATACAGCCCAGAAACCACATAACACTCCATTACCATTTTTGATTGCATTTTCCAGCTAGCATGACCACTATCCATATTGGTTTGGGGAGTCTAGAAGTTGTAGTTCACAAAGTAGCATCTCCAGGCCCTGCATCCAGTCATGCAAAAGTCCATGTCTGGTTTCTCTCTCACTCCCTAGCAAATTTCCCTTATCTCAGGATATTAATTTAGAAAGAAGGAGCTGCGTTTGCAATAGCTGTTGTAAAAGAATAGGATGTCAGACACTCTTGGTGACCTACTTTAAATCACTGAAGACTTGCCAGTATATTACAATCTACCTTCTGCCGGCTCCTGTTCTAAAAATGCAATGAGATTTCTTTGCAGAATAGTAACTGAACATCCTTCACTGGAGGACAATGTAGCAGGTAATACCAAATAACATTTTTTTTTTAAATTTGCTCCTTTCCTTGTGTGGATATTTCAAAGCATGTTTATGGCCTAGAGGATTTCCGGTCTTGGAAGCACTTGTAATGAGTCATTTGAAGTGTTATTAATGGCAAAGATTACTCTGTAAAGTTTATGGTTGAAGTTGTGCTGATATAAGCAAATACCTCCCATTATATTAATGTCCTATTTAAATAACACATTTCCAACAGCTGACTTTATGCAAAGGTTTGCCATACATGAGAGGAAGGGTAGGTGGGATTTATATTCCTGAAACCCATGCACCATTAATAAAAGGTCATCTGACATTTAAGGCTTACAGCTCAGTGTGGGCTCCTTTAATAAATGATGTTTATCAGCTTCCTTTCAGTGTAATAAATAAAGCCAGAAATGACATGGGCTGAGCTTGAATGCTCTGGCAAATCCAGAGAAGGGGAGACAAATTAAGGAGAATTAAAGTTGGGAAATCTTTGAAAGCATCTTACTCAAATGTGTGTTAGCATGACCTACTGAAATTTATCTGACAAGCTGATGAGTTGTTGCTACTGCTAGAAAGCACAGGTGCAGAATTAGCCAAACCCCCTACTATGTGGGTCAATCCATTGCAATCTGTTTGACAAAATATCTTCTTAAGGCTCCTGAATTCCCATGATCCCAGGGTAAAAATGGAAATAATCACATACAGAGAAATTGATTGTCAGAATTCACCAAACACAGCATCCTTTTTTCCTGGATTTCAGTCCAGTAAATTTCTTTCCTCCATTCTATCTCAGACTTTCTGCAGGGCACAGGTTACAAAGATGAGAAGGGAACTTCAACTGAGTGGAGAAATGAGAGAAAAATAAGTTAGTGTTGCAGCCCAGCTGTCTACTTGATCCCTTTTTCACCCAAACACCACACAGATGAACAAGAATAGTAAGTTTATTAAGAAAAGAGTATCTAATATACAAACAGTTTCAAAATACATCTATGAGCTTGATTTGCAGAAGCTTAACAAAAAGCAATGACCAACTCTGAGTAAGAATTCCAAAAATCACTAAGGTAAAAACAAGAAACTGTAATCCAAGGTTTGTTGCACCTAAACTAAAAATATATCCAAAAGCATAGAAGCATGAACATGACCATAATCCAAAGGTTTAATACTTAGACTTGACTATTATTCCAAAGGCTTGAAACTTGAATCAAGATTTGTAATCCAAACAGAAGGCATGGAACTTAAACAGGAAAGCAAAATACAGACCCAAGAACAGAACTCCTAACTTGGAGCTCCCAAGACAGGCAACATGAAAATCCAATGTTGATCTCCCCACTGAACATTGACTTCAATTCCTTAAGAATATTCCTTCTTGCTCATGTCATCACCCTTTCTCACACCTGGGTTTCCTTTGTTTATCTTTCATTCTCTGGGAACACCGGATTTGTCTTCCGATCTGTAAACACTGGGATATCTATAACCTGTTTTGCTTTGTGAAGAATCTGATCATCATCATTATCATCACCATCATCATCATCTTTATTTATACCCCACCCCTCCTCTGAAGGGGCCTTGGGCAACTTACAACAATCCAGAGATACAGAAAATAATAAACCATATTATTATTATTATTATTATTATTATTATTATTATTATTATTATTATTATTTATCTTCATTTCTATCCTGCTCTTCTCACCCCGCAGGGGACTCAGAGCAGCGTACAACATACATTTAGGCAAAAATGCAATGCCTCATTATACAACACAAATAAAACATAACATAAAAACAATAGAAACAATCAACATATAAATACAATTTAAAACCATTAACATTAAGATATTAAAACATAAAATAGCATCTAGATACACCCTACTAGGACCACCCCTCCCGTCATGATCTTAAGGTCTTCTTCAGCTCTCTTGGATGGTGCTGGGTGACTGGGCCTGCACCAGCATCCTCCTTTTATGTCCCAGCCTCTGGAGGCAGCAGGTATTTCTGCTGGGCCTTGCTTCAGCCAGGCAGTCAGGGCCTGAGTCTTCAAGGATCCAGTCTGCCAAATTCTGCCAAAATAGTAACAACTTACAAATGCATCCAAAATTTTGCACAGCTCTACTAGCTACGTATAATAAATGCAGTTCCTTTAAACATTACTCTTGGGATTATGATTCCCAGAATCCTTTGAACAGATTAAAAACTGCTAGGAAATGTTGCCGTTGTGTTGACATTTGTGGGAAGAATCCCCCATTTTGTGACACTTGCCCCAAAATGTATGCATAATTGACCCCCACCACTGCTAATAACATTTACAAAATTACTAAGCCGTTTTTTCATCCATTTACCTGTCCCAAGCCCAGACAGATCTCATTACCAAGTCTGGAGGATCACAAGATCTCTGGCCACAGAAAATTGTTTGTGCCCATCACCAAAGCTCTGGTGATTTCATATCAAAAACAACAAAATGAGAAGAGCAAAATTACTTTCTTGGTGGAACAAATATTGCTTATAGTTATTTTGAATGTTACTGCAAAAAAGCATTTTTAGAGCCACTTTGACAGGATTTTTTCATGTTTTATGCCGTTCCCTTATCAGACCTAAGGGGCTATTTCTTCCTCAAAACAGCAGTGGAAAATAACAGAGAAGTAATGAACAAAGAAACCATTAAGGTAACAAATAACTTCTTTTCAACCTTGTAACAAGAAATCATGGCTACGTGTCAAACGCAACAACAAACAGGAGAAAGGAATACTACTTAAAAACTTGAAAGAGGATCTCCATGTCCTTGATACACTTCTAGGAGAACTGAAAGAAGTTTTAGGTCCTCCAAAAACACAAATTCACTACCAAGAAGAAAATTATAAGGTTTATGAGCAAAATCCAAACAGATTTCTTCTTGAGTGACAGAACATTCCTCTGCTCTGTTTCCCATGTACCCTATTGTTGATTAAGCATAACCTGGTGTGTTGATATTGAAACCTTTAGCGTGGCAACACAAAGGCTATTGCGCTATCCTTTATTTCTCCTTGAGGCCTCATTAGACTCCCATGTGTTCTGAAGAGGGCTAAAGTTGAATCTGAGTAATATTCATTTTCGTATTTTCAGGCACATTGTCAGTTGTCTCTTTCAGAACACCCCCTACAGTTGTCAGTCATATGTATGTTCATCCCAATGTGTTTGAGGGCAATCTGAAAACTCTTGGACTATCCACAAACAGAGGTGCCATGGGAGAGTGAATCTGCTCAGGACTGCAGTCTGAACTGTAAAATGGTTATCAGAGGTGCCGAACTTGTTTGGGAGAGTTCAATATCTTGGACAGGTTCAATAATGCTTGAAACAAACAAACAAAGTGGATTCACTGCCCCCTGACACGGAAGTCACAAATCACTGCTGGCCATAAACTAGCTACATTAATCTGTAAGGAGTGTACCAAATACACAGTCTGAAAAGAATTATTACCTTAAGGAAACAACGTATAACAGATAGAAAGATTAGTTCACTGGGTATACAATCAGGATACAAAATATCCCCAGTTGAATGTCTGGCATCTTTTATAAATCTGGGGAAAAAACATGGTGCATAATTTCACAGGAAAAGAAAATGGGTTCCCTTGGAACTAGAAAGACCATTATCTACTAATTACAGTGAGGCTAAAGTATTTAAACATATAAAAGTTCAATTCATATGTACAAACACAAATGAGGTCAGCAAAACATAAGACTGTTACATTCACATTAAAAAAAAACATTTTTTTCCCAAAAAATTAATAAACTCCTCTTCATATGTCTAATAATAGTTCTTGGGTGTTTATTACAGATGAGTAGATTTCAAATCCTTGTGCAGCAAAGTTCTGTTTTTGTTGTTGTTTTTTTTTTTAAACTGCAAATGAGTAGACTCCAACATTCACCACAACTGGTTCGGCCCACAAGAGCATTCATCAGGTTGTTGGGTCTGTAAGTATTGCATATTATTAATACAACCATACAATTTGTCATATAAGAACAACACGCTTGTATATACACACACACTACTTACTTATCAAAATGTTCAACACTTGAGACGTGTGGTCTATTAACAGTGCTCTTGTTCATGTACTTTTTCTGAACTACTATTAGACATATGAAGAGTTTATTCATTTTTTGAGAAAAGAACATTTTTTTTCTTTTAATGTGAATGTAACAATCTTATGTTTTGCTGACCTCATTTGTGTTTGTACATATGAATTGAACTTTTATATGTTTAAATACTTTTGCATCACTGTAATTAGTGTAATTTCACAGACCAGCTACTATATAGTACAACTAATCCAAAATCCAAAATACTTCTGGTCCCAAGAATTAGGCTACTGAACCAGTATTAAGGCACTATCCTGTGTCCCTTTGATTTTCTATCTTGCCCTTTACAAACAAAATCTATTTCTCCTATTTTACTCTTCCCTTAAAATAGAGGAGGACAATTCCATAGGAACCAGGGGGAAATGTTCACACACACCCATGAGCCAATCCTATCTCGACAGTTCTCTCAAATACGTCAAATACTTTCTGTTAAGAGTCCTTCCCAAAATGGCAACTGAAAGTGACAACACCCACTTTCTTTCAGCATTTTGAAAAGGATTCCAAAGGCAGTAGAAGAATCCAGTGGTGGTATCTGGGTGTGGCTGAAGCACTCTGCTGGCCACTAAATGGGATAGCAGCAGCCAGCAAGTCAACTCCATCGTGTGTCACTCAGCAGTTGATGGGAGCCCTTCTCACACTTCCTTCAATTGCCATTCTGCTGGCCATTGAGTAGGAGGGAAGCAGACAGCAAGAGACAGCCCCATTGTGTCTTGTGTATTGCATAAAATGATCTGAGGAAGTTCTCAGTGGCTGTGAAAGCAGATAATAGCATTGGGCATGTTACAATGGCTGTGAAGACAGATGAAGGCGGCAACAGACAAGAGACCACCAATCATTGTGGTATCCTCTTTCTGTGAAGGTTGTGTGTTAGTCGCTGTGCACCAATCTCCATACATAAAACAAATTCACACACATATCTTCCAAGCAAACCAAACCTAACAAAATTCCCATGGTGATCGGGGAGTAAAGACAGGCAGGACTGAAATCTGGAAACCCCTAACTATAGACTGGCCCATGGGCAGTGGATATGGATTCAGTCATTCCAACTCACCATCAAGACTCTACCTTTGGAAGACAATCATACACCTATGATGATATGGGAATCTCTCCTTATTGTTTTGGGGCAAGAGAAACACTGAAAAACCTGCTAAAATTATATTAAGGGGAGTTAGTGTTGGAGCAGGGTTTGGATGACTGACAGAGGGTTTCAGAATACTCAGGGCTGTTAATGGGACACCCCCCCCCCCTTGGGTCTTAAAACAACAATATTGAGTCTGAGGTAATTTCTTGCAAATTTTCAAATTTGCTCTAATAATTTGTTCTAATAATTAGGACAATCATTCCGTATTTACTAAAGAGAAGCATATTACCCTAAATCCCCATGTGAACCAGTTGGGCAGGGCAATTCATTTTAAAGGGGATTGCTAGTCTGCCTTGGTCTTGATATCCGAGGCACCGGCATTCAAATTGATTTGAACCTGCAGCGGAGAGTTCCGCAGATCCAAAAACAAAAGGAACAGAGCGGGACCGCAGCGGACTATTATTAAAAGATCTTTTTTTTCTTCACTTTCCCCTTCCCTGAACTATGTAACAAATCCCCCAATAAAAAATAGCATTCATTTTATAACAGTAACACTCTATCTGGTTATTTTGTGTCTTTCCCTGACTCCTTCTTTTACATGCAATCCTCCCCCTCCCTCTCACTAACCCATCCGTCCTTTAAACTCTGGCTGAGGCTCCTCCGCCATGGGTTAATACGGCGGACGATACAAATGGGCTCATATCTTTATCAAAATTACCCCTAGCACGCTCTTCTTTTAGTTCTAACCCTTCCTAAGGCTCCTGACCCAAAGACCACCAGCGGAACCAAAATTGGTCCGGTTCTCAGCACCTCATCAGCTGACTGTCAAACGGAACCGACTGCTCTTTCCAAGCCAGACTGCTCTTTTCCAGCCTTATCCCGGACTTTCCTCTCCCCGCGACCCGCGGGATGGTTTTAAGAGATCACCGGTCCTTTTCTGTGAACTGTGGATGAGGGATCGCTCTCCCCGCTGGGGAGACATAGTTCTCCAAGGACCTTCACCCTCTCTACAGCTGCTAGGAGGGTGCCTGGACGGGCGCCCTCCACGTTTCATTCACACCTTCATAATTTTATGAATGAGAAGAACGCTTTTCCCAAACCTACCCCTGAACTTATGAAATCCTATACTTCCAAAGACTGCAACTCACATGTACCTCTTCCCCTTGCTATTTCTATGAATTTCTTCCACCACAGATGAACTCTTCTCCCAATGTACCCGTGTATTTTTATATCCTATGAACTTGGACACCCTCATGAATCACTATTATATGAACTTCTAACCGTTGGGCTAACTTCATGAATTATAAAATCACGCTGCTAAAACTCCACTTTTATGACTTTCCACGCTGGGTTCTCCAGATGTTATGAACTTCGTTCTTATCAAGTATTTTCAATTGTTTATATCATTCATGATTCCCCTTTATGCAATGTAACTCACTTTTATGAATTTTCCCTTATTTCCATGAAATCTATCTATCTGCCTATATGTATCTGTACTCTTTGGGATCCCCGGAAAATATGTATTTTTCCCAGCATGGTTTATATTCCAACTTTATTTTATTTTTCATTTTATTTCATATAATTGTCAAATTATGAAATCAAATAAGAAATATTTTGAACTCAGCATGAACCCCAGAACTTACCCCATTTCCTATGACCCAGGCTTCCTTTCCCAAAAAAACAAAAGGATAATCTGCCACCGCAAAATCCAATCAAATTCAAATTGCATGGACAATATAGGGCTTGAGTCGCCGAATTCGGAGTTGCTGACCTAAAGGTGATTCGCCCCAAGGCAAACATTGTCATAGATCACCCAAAGAAATACCCAGGACACCTCAGGAAGGCGCCCTGCAGAGCCTGTCAATATGGCTCATCACCACCCATCTTTGCTTCCATCTCTGACACCCCAAGGCATATCTGAAATCTGTATTCGTGACAGAAACCCGGACATCCTTGATTGCTGCCATTAATAAAATAAGCACCCTTTAGAAATCAGTCTAGCAGGATTTAATCCTCTGGTTCCTGTCCCCGTCACCTCATTGTTTCGCTAACTCCCGCCTTCTCCCTCCTGCTTGGCCCGAGTGGAGACGTAAGGCAGCTTCCTATTGGGCCAACGGAGCGAGGCGGGAAACGAAAGCCCGCCTTGTTCAACCTCATAGCCTATCAACGACCAGATAGGCGGGGAAGCAGGGCGGGAAATTCAAAGGGCTGTCAGACTGAAATTTTGTATAAGTATGGCTTTATTTTGATTGTATGGGGATGCTGGTAAGTCGAATGATCGCTACCAGAGTCCTCTTCAGCTGAATTGCTCAATAAAGACTCCTTGGCGGATTTTCCTTCAACTTTGGCGGACCTTCTTCATTTCGGCTTCAGGTTGTATTGCGGCTCGTATTTTCCTTTTGGCTCCGCCAAGGTCCGTTCTCTCAGGACCGGATAGGGTCTCTCCTCAAGGGCCCCGATCCCCTAAAACGCGGTGAACAACAGTCTCTAGTATTTCCCAAATCTAATAAAGGTGGGTAACCTGTGACTCTGAGATGTTGCTGATTACAGCTCTCATCATCCTTGTCTGGAATTGAAGAATGCAGCATCTGAAAGGTCACATTTTCCTATATCTGATAAATTTTGTCATTAAAATGATCTTGGGTTACATTTTTGGTAAAAGTTTTATTGGGTAAAAACATCTATTTTATTCCTTTTATATTCAAGAAACAGGAATCATGAGGAATAGAATCTTTGTGACTAATGAAACTGTCTTGTGGAGTGTAGGATAGAATGGTTAAGGGACAGTCAAAATAAATGTTTGCAATCTTGGAAGTAAAATAATAGGTAGCCCCCACCCTTTTAGCCTTTAGGAAAGATTTAAAAACATGGCTATTCCGGTGTGCCTTCGGAGAGTAACTGTTCTTTTGTTACTCCCCTCAACATTTATCCTCTAAACTGTTGCACTATCTGATGTCCCGGTCCCCTGAGGTTTTTATTCTGATCCCTTTCTCACCCCGAGTTTTAACTTAGTGTTCATGCGGCCCGCCCTTGTTATATTGCTTTCTTGATTTTATGTTGTACTGCATATTTTTATCTATTGTATTGGTTAATTGTACTATGATATGTTGTTTTTTTATATTTTGTTATATTGTATTGTCCTGGGCAAGGCCCCATGTAAGCCGCCCCGAGTCCCCGTTGGGGAGATGGTGGCGGGGTATAAATAAAGGTTTTTTTAATTATTATTATTATTATTATGGGCAACATCTGATCCTCTAGATTTTCAAGGATGGCAGCCTCAATCAGCCTTTGCTAGAGTGACCAATGTTCAGGCCTGATGGGAGTTGTAGTTCCACATCTGGTTGCCTTGAATTCTTCACTGCTAACTGTTGTTATTACTTTATATGCCACCTTCTTGTTCTAGGGCACATGTTTGTTATGTATATGTGCATGCAAACTCTGATGATGACATTACGTTTGGAAAGATTTTACATTTCTATTTTTTTCTTTATATGAATGAGTTTCAGAACTGAAAAGACACTAGAGATCACTGCTAGATAAAAGTACCTTTAACTTTCTCTAGTTATAGAAGGGGTTGCTGTGATCTTTCACATGTCATTACATTAGATACTTTACTCTTCATTCACCCTTTGTGTGAAACATTTGCAGGAATTTTGCCAGTCACAATAATGTCTTTACAAACTCTTGCAGGCTCTTGTGCCTGCTTCTGTGGATTTTGTGATATCTTCCTTGTAGGTTAAAAGGTTCCATTCTTTTAGTCTTTTTCAAAAATAATAATCAGTAACCTTTTTTCTGGTCTTCAATTTTTGTCAGAAAAACAAAACAAATAATATTTTTAGATATGTAAATGCCTCTTTCACAGTGCAATCCTGTATAAATCTAGTCAGTTCAATTCAATGGGATTGACATCTAGGTAATTGTATATAGTATTGCAATCTACATTATTTTACAGTAATTCGGTCAGAGGAAAGTTGATGCAAGAATAATTAAGGTTGACTTGAACAACACATTGATTGTTTGACTGCTTGACCCACTTCAGCTCACAGGAAATGAATGAATAAAAATTAGGACTTCAGTGATGGACAGATAAAGTTATTAAAAACATGGGCAAAGAAGAAAAATTGAAATCATTCAAAGACAAGTTGATGAAGAAGGAAATAAAGATATGTTGAAACATAGATTAAATTGCAAAGTCATATACAGTTTCCTACCTTCTTTATTTTAATCCAAATCAACAGTATCAGTTGTATAAAATAACTGTGGGTGTCATTTATTGTATCATGAATATTCAGAATATAGATGTAAATTTGGCATTGTGGGGTTTGTTAGTCTGTCTGTCTTTGCAAAATACAAAAATCTAGGCTACCATTGTACACTTGATGCAGAGCTTTCAATCTTGATTTTAGTTTAAGGTCTTTTACCTGGACACTAAAAGGAAAATTTGATTTTATTGATTTAAATATTTCTAACTGCATAGTATTGCTAACACATGACAAATTGACCTACGGATGTTTACATATTTCCTGCATTGTTCTATTCTATCTAGCTAGAAAACCCAAGGGATGACATGGATGTGTACCTGTCAACATTCAGAGATAGGCTCAGTCCCAATGGAGTGTTATTACTGTAATAACTTCTTGTCTCATGAACATTCATAATATAGGAGTAAAGTTTAGTATTGGGCTAATTTTGCTTCTTTTTGTTAGAGTAATTTCAGAAAATGATTATTGAAGTTGCCTGCTATGCAACCTAAGCAATACAGAATGCAACTTTTGAGAAATCAATAGCAGCATGCTGTATCTACTTAAAACAATTTGAAGGTATCATCTGGAGTTTAGGGGATGGATGCTATCAGCATGCAGATTATATCCTGATTATATCCTATATCTTGATTATATCCTCCTTATGGGAGCATATGGTCTATCTGCTATTTATGATGGTGCATTCCTCTACTAGAAGAAGTATATAAGCTTAACATCTTCATAGAAAGTAGACTTTAATGAGTGGAGGAACAAAGGTGTTAAATATGCTTTGAGGTCTTACAAAGGTGAATGCATTTCCTATTTTTGTGTTCATTTGCTAGACATGATATGACCATAAAAATATCACTTCTGAAACTTTTCAGAAATTGTACTTCCACTTGGAGAGCTTCATAACCTTCATGTGGATGAAAGGAAAATCTGTTTCAAGTATTCAAACATTTTTTTCAAAGTTTGTTATAAGAAATATTCAAACTCTCCTTCTGAATATCTGGAAAGATCCAAGATTGTCTGGGAGAGTCAACTGCCACAAAACAGAGTTGAAGAGCTACAGCTTTGTTCATGCCTGACCTATGACGTGTTCCTTCCCCTTCCTCTTTAAATGCCTTTGTAAAGCTCAGTCCATCAATTGTGATGGACACTTTATTTAGTGAGGGGTCAATCTTTATCCTGATAGATCAATTGTGGAATTTCATGCTTTTAAATCAACCAAAAACACAGATGAACATAGGTACAGAGTGCACAAGTGCAGTGTTATCTGGTGAGCTGTGAAGTCATTCAGGCAGTGATGTACCTACTTGCAGTGTCTTATTGGTTATGCCCAGGGTGGACTGTACTCTTGGCCTTACTCTTGGTATAAATAATAATAAAATTTTATTTATATCCCACCACCATCTCCCAGAGGGACTTGGGGCAGCTCACAAAACACTCAAGGTGTGACACAAAATACAACAAGTGCAGAACAAAACATAGGCAATAAACAGTCAACACATCATAAATTAACAGTACCCCGAGTATGGTCGCAGCTGGCAAACAAATTTTAATTATGTGAAGGCCCTCCAAGCCACCATCGACACCTCGGCATCAAGCGTCAGCACTGAGTCCAGAAGGACCCCCCAGACTGCAGATCTGTGCTTTCAGGGTGAGTGTGACCCTGTCAAGCACAAGTTGCTACCCTATACCCCAATCGGCCTCACAACTGACCAGGAGGATCTCTGTCTTGTCTGGATTAAGCTTCAGCTTGTTGGCCCTCATCCAGTCCATCACAACTGTCAGGCACTGGTCCAGGATCCGGGGAGCTTCCTTGAAGTGTGGTGGAAAAGAGTAGTAGAGTTGAGTGTCATCTGCGTAGAGATGGCACCCAACTCCAAAACTCTGGATGACCTCACCCAGCGGTTTCATGTAGATGTTAAAAAGCATGGGAGAAAGAATAGAACCTTGCGGGACCCCACAGGCCAATGGCCAGGGGTCCGAGCAGGTGTCCCCCAGCATCACCAACTCGGTACGGTCATCTAGGAAGGAGTGGAGCCACTGCAGAGCAGTGCCCCCAAGACCCATTCCAAAGAGCCTCAGTATGCAGCTGTTTTCATGTGAAAGGAATTGCTGATATATTTTTGGGAGACCTGAGTGATCCAGACTAGCCTGGAGGTAATGGAAAAGCCCCTTGATGGGCTGTATGTAGTCTGAGGACCACAGTTTCTCTGTATTCTACCCCTTCCCCTCCAGTTAGATGGAAGTACAATGTGGGTTTTGATTTCTGGTGCAGCACATTGAGATTTTGCAGTTTATTTAGTCTATTACATTGTCAGGTGTACTTTATAAATGGTCTTAATTGAGATTTTAGAATGCCTTGAGCTATGTTAGCATGGTAAACATGTATTCAGTGAAATAAATGGATAAACACAGCAACAAGCTGTCTTCTGAAGGAGAAGAATAATAGGGCTTTTTGGCAGAGCTTCCATTTCTCTTGAGGCCAAGCCACTTTCTCCCTCACTTTGAAAGATCTTTTTATTCCCTTTCTCTCTCTCTCTGAGAATTCATTCAGACAGATCATTTCATATGATCAACATCTTTGACATCCACATGTTCCCTCAATGTAGACTAATAAATGGATTCATTGCTTGATATGACTTTGCAAAGAGTACTTCCTCATATTTTTGCTATAAAGTATTTCATTGTAGTGGTAGTGGTTGTCCCATGCCTTCAAGTCATTTCCAACTTATGACAAGTTAAACATGAATCTATCACAGGGTTTTCTGAAGCTGATTTGCTCAAGATCACCAAATGAGTTTTAACTGCTGAGTAGGGATTTGAATCCTGGTCTCCAGAGTCACAGCCTAACACTCAAACTACACCACCCTGCTGGCTGTCAGTATAAAACTATTATCTGCATTAAAATGCTTCTCCCTCTGGATAGCGTACTGTAATGCAATATGTTATTGGTTATTGATCAGAAAGTCCCCATGTGTTATTGGGCTTCTATTCCAAAATGCTTGACCATAATGATTGGAGCTTTTGAGAGACAATGACAGAAAACATCTGGACCCCCCACACTTTCCAGTTGAAAAAATGCTCTATATTTTTCCCAAATGATCCCTCTCTTTCTGAAATTGGATTTTTTTAAAATTTTGAACTACAACACCCAGACGCATCCATGGTGGCAATTCTGGTGGATTATTTCAAAGGTTGTAGCCCCTCAAAATCAAGTTCTCCACACCTTGGGCTCCTCCCCTCCTGTCATCCAAACAAGACATTCAGGGTTATTCTGTGAGAAACAGTATTTCAATCACAGAAATGTTTGGGTTCTCTGCTGTGTGGAAGCTTAGGCCAACAAATGATGCAGGACAAATTCTCCCTTTTCAAGCTTGCATTTAGCACACTCCATTTTGTTACTTGTTACTAATGTCTATCTAAAGATCTTGTTTTTGTATTTGCAGTTGAGTTGACTTTGAGTTTTGTCCACTTTAGCTTGCTCACTGCAGGTATGCAGGGTTTTTATGTTCCCTTTCTTGTTTTACAATTTCTAGCTTTCCCTGATTCATGTTTCTCCCACTCCATGTTCCTATTACATGCATTTTGAAACTTTACCATTTCCTTTTTCATCTGAGCATGTCAACTTGAGTATAATTTTGTTATTTCCAACTCTATGGTTCTATACCTGCTTTCTGCTCAGTACCTGGATGAGTGCCTTCTAACTTGAGGATCTCATCTTTCAGCACTACATCTACCTTAATTTTGATTTTGGATTGCTTCCTCATAGAAGTTTCAAGGAAAAAGACATCCAGAAAAGAACAATGAACATATTCAGCTACATATTATTTTCCATTAATTCCTATGCACGTTAGCCTGTTTTATCTTTAAGATGCTCACAGATTTTCATGGAAGTTTCAGATTGCTCTTTTGTTAAAGGATTGAAAAGAAGAAATCTTAGACATCATTCGGATACTCCTGATGTTAATCAATACCGTTTCCATCTTTAATAAGGCATGTTAAAAGCCACCTCCATGACAAGACAATGACTTGTGTTTATTGCCCCCTGAAGAATGTTAGTCAAGAATTTGTTAAATATATTGGCCACTAAAGGAAGACAATGGGTAATTGGGGCTTTGCTGCCCTGAAAAATAGTTAATGAGGCACTTAGAGAGCTCTATAAAGATCCATCATGATGACATATATTTTACATTTGTCTACTTGGTCTGCAATCCTGTACCCACTCACCTGCTAGAATGTTCCATTAAACTTAGTCAGACTTGCTTCAGAGTAGACACATATTAATTACCCTGTCAGTATTCAAGGGCTTTCCATTTATTGTTGCATAGGTACTGAATAAATACCTGGTTTTATATGCTATATGTCACAGGAAGGATCTGGCAAAACCACCTCTTAATATTCCTTGCTTTAGAAAAAATAATGAAATTCATGCCATCACAATAAGTCATAGAATCATAGAATCATAGAGCTGGAAGAGATCACAAGGGCCATCCAGTCCAATCCCCTGCCATGCAGGAACACACAATCAAAGCACCTTCGATAGATGACCATCCAGCCTCTGCTTAAAAACCTTCAGAGAAGGAGATTCCACCACCCTGCATGGGAGCATATTCCCTTGCTGAACAACTCTTACCATCAGGATGTTCTTCCTAATGTTTACATGGAATGGATTGCTGTGAGTCTTTCGGGGTATATGGCCATGTTTCAGAAACTTTCTCTCCTGACATTTCACACACATCTATGGCAGGCATCCTCAGAGGTCGTGAGGTATGTTGGAAACTAGGCAAGGGAGGTTTATATATCTGTGGAGGGTCCAGGGTGGGAGAAAGAACTCTTGTCTGTTGGAGGCAGGTGTGAATGTTGTAATTAATCACCTTGATTATCATTTGAGCCATCAGACAAGAGTTCTTTCTCCCACCATGGACTTTCCACAGATATATAAACATCACTTGCCTAGGTTCCAACAGACCTCACAACCTCTGAGGATGCCTGCCATAGATGTGGGTGAAACATCAGGAGAGAAAGTTTCTGAAACATGGCCATACAGCCTGAAATACTCACAGCAACCCAGTGATTCCAGCCATGAAAGCCTTCGACAATACATTTAAGTGGAATCTTTGACAAGCATCTTGAAGCCATATAAACACCATTTACTGAAGAGTGTTATGGTAAAAGAAATTCAGGTGCATTACTTTGGCATACATTTCAGGACACTTTCAACCATGTCAGTTCAAAAAAGCCTGGGTATGGGATTTTTCCTCATCTGTCATCTCCACAGCTGGCCATCCTTTCATTTAATGCTCCCATCATGCCAGGGTTAAGGTTCAGACACTGGAAGCAAAGGCTGCCCCTGTTCTACTCTCTCATGTAGACCATTAACCTCTGTGTGTGGATATGAAACAAATCCATTATCCCTATGTGCTTTTATCTATATAATGACACTCTGCCTACTTATCTAGCCTTCATTAGTTATTCCTCAGAGAAGGAAGAAATATTGTATTGCTGGTGTGAACAACATGCTGCCTGAAGGCTGAATAGTGAATCTCGTTTTGAAATAGATTTCTGCAGTCTGTCTCCCATCTGGCAGAAGCTACATAAATGTGCAATGATCATAGTTCATCATTATCACAGCCAGATGGGGGTAACAAGTCACAGAAAGACCCCCCTCCTCATCAAGTCAGAACAATCTACTGATTTGTGTATTATCAAAAGGGGGTTTGCTTCTTGACTATATGGATTGTTTCCTCTCCAGTTTTTCTGCCAAAGCTTGTGTTATCTGTGTATTCAGGTGCTATGTTCCAAAACGTCTTCTCTAGCACAGCAGTGGGGAATGTGTGCCTCTCCAGGTGTTGACACTCCCATCTTGCTCTTACTATTGGAGGTCACAAAGTTTTAGTACTACAACATCTAAGAGCCATGGCCTGGCTCTGATCTAGACCTAAAATCATAAACACATTTTATTCTGCTGAAGATTCATAATATTTTGATAACCTGAGAATTAGCTTGTAAGGAAGGGCAATATTATCTGCCTGTCATGGCTGAGAATACTGAGATATGCTATGTAATCCCTACTTCAAAACCAGACTTAATTTTCTGATTGTGGTGTGTGAAAATATAATCAAAATTGTGCAAAAGCTTGTTTTAAAACTAGTAGTAAGACAACATTTCATTTCTTTTCATTTTCAAGTGCAGAAATTACATGAGCAAAGATTTATGTTACTAATTTAGATGAGTGTAAGGCACTTTAGACAAAAGTGCCTTGCTTGCCACTACAGTATGTCCATTCTTAAAACCTGTATCATATTGACAACACCAGGCCTGGAATTGATGTAATTGTTTATCTGAGGTGAAATTTAGATTAGGATTTTACTGAATTTTATAAACTAGAGTCTATCAACCTTGGCATCCAAGGATGTGTAATAAGTGTCCATGAACCATATATATATAAAAAATAAATTTTCTTCAATTTTCTCTATTATGGATTAATAGATTTCAATAGTTCATTGTAATTTTTTTTTGTTTCTAGACTGATCTGTGTGAATTAAATAATTCTCCAAGGCAGTTGTCTTGCAATTGTTATGTGTTATATGCTTGAGTGCAGAATTGATAGCATTAATAAGATTTATTTATTTATTTATTTACTATATTTATATCCCACCCTTCTCAACCCCAAAGGGGACTCAAGGTGGCTCTCACGTTTGTGTGGGTTGATGTGTCTTGTTAAGATTTTTAAAAGAATCCAAAGCCAAAGGAGCTAAGGCCCCAAAGATAGCCATCTGAACCAATATATTAACCAGTGTCACTGTGCATCAGAAGTGTATGTAAATCATATATGAGTTCCATAGAGTTTAGGGTTTGTACAGTAAAAGTTATGATTTCTTTAGCTGAAAGATTATTCAGGAGGCAAATTCACTGAAAACATAAGAAAGAAGCACAATTATTCAAGAGCAACTTAATCATCTCACAATTTTGTGCATCAAAATGATTTCACTAAGCAAATTGATTATGCTGAAGTTATTGAAAAATTTGCTTCAACAAAAACTAGGAAATATATTTTGAGATAATTGGGATATATGTTCTTATTATGTAAATTCATATGTTACCTTTGTGTCAGCATTGAAACCAACTTATTTCATTCAAAATCCTATAGACTACCATGTTGCCTAACCTTAGTGATAGGTGGGGGTGGGAGCTGTTTCAGGATTCACACTAACAGATGTCTATAAATGTGAGTGTGTTTCCTTGAAATGTGTTGCCTTTTTGTGTTGTTCAAACACCACTCAGTAGACTGAGACTGGGTTCCTGAATAAGTAACTGAAATGGAAAGAATTATTGGTTAGCAAGTGGAATGGATAGTGACATATTTTCACTTTTCTGCAACCATTTATTCCAGAAGATATTCCACACAAGTTTAAACCAGTTCTGATAGCACTGTAGCCCTTCTAACATTTTCTTCCCAAAGAATTCTCCATCTACTATCAGCTAAAATGAGAAATTTAATTTAGTATAAGTGCTATGGTCTGCAACTGCCAACATCATCAAATTAGTCAAGTTGATGTAAATGTCTCACCTCCCTGGGTTGTCTACTGTAGCATTAAACATTGACTGCTCAATGAACTCCTGTATTTACTTCTCACCGTATCTGAAAACAAGTCTTTAACATTCACCTCCCCCTTGGGTGAGAGATGCCTGGATTTGAAGCTGGAGAAGTGAAGCAAAACTATGAAGAACTAGATGAGGGATTTGCCCTTTCAGAGTCTATACCTGATTTGACAAGGAAAGCTCCAGAGAAGCATGGAATGGAATTTTCAATCATGCATGTTCCACATCACATCACTCAATTGTTTTGAAACCCTTCCCCACTATAATCTGAGAAAGGCACACAGACCAAATACAAAAAGCCCCCAAATTTACCCAGAATAGTTGGCATTCATTGCTTCTAATCCATCTCTGCCATGACCTGCTTATCTTTTCTGATGTTTTAAAATCAATTACCAGATGCCACCATATTTACAATATTTCTTGGCAAGAAAAGATGCTTAGGAAAATATGTTTTGATGTGTTTCTATATAATGTAAAACAAAAGCTTCATAGTACTACATTTTACAGCAGACCCAAAGCTTCCTTTGTAAATCACCAGCCTTTTCTCAAATGACTAAAACCTGCCAAGATAGGTTCTGTTATGGTGTAAATGTGACCTTCAGTCAAGGTTGTTAAATCATTTGGCTTCTATTGCTGTAGCCTCCGATGTGGAACAATTTGCCCTTTCCCTTGACCCATTGTGTAAACATCTAAAACAGAGAGACCTTCTTTGGAGTGTCATTGTACAATAAAAGTTTGGGTCACCCAGATAAAACCTGATTGCTATGTCAAACAGAGCCATTCGGGAATAGAATGTGGTTGCCTTAGGCAAGATTATTTTAGGTGTCATGAAATGGCTCTAAACTATTCATTATTTAATTAGTTTTTGTATTTTTTTAATGCCAGAGGGAAGAAAGAGGATGTGTCAAAGTCACTTGACTTGCTTTAGCTACTACATACCTTGACTAGAGAGAGGGGGAAGGGTTGCCATTTTCTGCAAAGGATGTAATTCTTTGCTAATTAGTTCCCAAAGGAAACAATGAGTAATTTTAGCAATTTTCTTCCTGTTACAAGATTGTCTTTGAAAATAGTGAAGTCTTTGAAAGCTATTCATAGTTCTGTACTTTTCTGCAAAAAAAACCAGACTTTTCCCCCAGAAAACAGCATGGCTTGATGCTATTGAATCCTGGAATTTGTAGTTTAAAGGTTTTGTGAATCCACAACTTCCATGATTCCACGGCATTGAGCCATGGCAGTTAAAGTGGTATCAAACTGTATTAATTTTACACTCATTGACTATGCTATTAAACCCTCCCATTAGCTCCCCCCTGCAAAAAAACAAAAACAAAACAAAACATAAAAAACTGGGCCTCTCCCTATTTTTTTTATACTGGGCACATTCTCTGATTTTTTTTGTGTGGTGAGAGACCTCTTCATGTAGAGTCTGAAAAACTTTCCCCTGCTTGTCCCAAGTGCAAATGCCTATATTATAGTAGCTCAAGAATTCTATTTCTTCCTGTGTGCTGTAATAGATTCATTAGATGGAGCGGACTGGTACACTGTTCTATAAGCATAAACATACATGTCTCCTCTGTGCATAGAGATTCAATCTATATAAAGTCTTTATTTCAATAGAAACAGAGCTGCATCTACCATGTCTCAAGCTTCATTCCTCGCTGCATTTACTGGATATCTCACTTCAGCTTGCTCTTTTCCCCACTGTCTATTGTAATAATAAATAATAATAAACTTTATTTCTAGATTGCCCTCTCTCCCCAGAGGGACTCAAGGTGGTTTACATATATATAAAATGGCAAACATTCAATGCCACAACTACAATACTTAATATCAAAATAATAATAATAATAATAATAATAATAATAAAAATTCCAGATTAGAAAGTAACAATAAAATTAGACATAACAATTAAACCAATAAAAACATTATTGTATTAAAAAAACATTATCATGGCCTAGCAGTGCAACTTACCTTTAGAAAAGTAAGATGGAAAAAAAAATTCCAGCAGTAACAGTAACAAGAAGTGAGTTGTGACATATTAAAGATTATCAGGCTTGCTATGCCCTTGTGGGTTGCACTCTGTGAAAGCTTAAGCCTTATAAAACCAGTTAGTCCTTAATATGACACAAGGTCTTTTTTCTGCAATGTGAATTTGGTGTTCTATGTACAGTATACATATGTATACATATATGTGTACATTTTGGGAGCGAGGAGGGGAAGAAGCAATCATACCAATAATTTGTTTTTGATATTGGCGAAGTGTGTGAAAGCACTGAGCTGGAGACCGAAAGGTCCCAGGTTCAAACCCAAGGAGTGGCGTGAGCGGCCGTTGTTAGCTCCAGCTCCTGCCAACCTAGCAGTTCGAAAACATGCCAATGTGAGTAGATCAATAGGTACTGCTCCGGCGGGAAGTTAACGGCACTCCATGCAGTCATGCCGGCCACATGACCTTGGAGATGTCTATGGACAACACTGGCTCTTTGGGTTAGAAATGGTGTTGAGCACCAACCCCCAGAGTCAGTCACAACAGGACTTAACGTCAGGGGAAACCTTTAGCCAACCAACCTGACTAAAAATGTAATTTCCACAATATGATTGTTAAAAAAAGTTTTAGAAAAAGAAAGAAAGGGGTGGGGGGCGCAAACAAACTGATGAGACAAATGCTCAGAAACTTTCTTCACTTCCCCACCACCATCTCTTTTTTGTTGGGGATTACGAATTACAGTCACTGAATGCAGACATGCCAACTCTTCGCTACAAGTTGTAATTTTTCCTCTTCTATTGAGTGATTTGCATGTTGAAGTGTGTGATTGGAAAATTAGTGTTAAATTCAAGTCTGTGCATAGATTAGCATGGGGCTCTCAGGCAACTGCCCTGCATGCTCCTTAATTTATAAAAAGTAAGTTTTGTAAGCTTTAGAAGGGGGCAGATCAATTCCAAGGTAAGGTAGTGAAGGCTGAAGGAAGCTAATGTTACCAACCAGAGCTGACAAAATGATTATAAAGGACAATTGCCACTACTGGGACCTCAAAAGTCAATAATTTATTGTTCTTCAAACCACCTAAAATTTATTGGATTCTGTCAGATTTCTATAATCTGCCAAGTGTTTCAACCTAGTTGGTTTCAACCTAGTTGCTTTCCCATTCCGGTCTATTCTCCAAAACTGGTGGTTTTCTTACCTCATTATTCATGTTTTATATAGGTTATACCAGGAGTCCCCAAACTTTTAAAACTGGGGGCCAGTTCACGATCCCTCAGACCGTTGGAGGGCCGGACTATAGTTGGCCAGGTGACCACCGAGCAATAATAATAATAATAATAATAATAATAATAATAATAATAATAATAATAATAATAATAATATATATTAGCCCAACCCCTTTCTGTCTTTGTGGACCAAAAGCACAAGCAAAGCATACCTGACAGATGGCCTCCCAGCCTCAATGTTAATAATAATAATAATAATAATAATAATAATAATAATAATAATAATAATAATAATAATAATGGTTGGAAGAGACCCCTTGGCCATTTAGCCCAACCGCCTTCTGCCTTTGTGCCATGAGGGCTGGATAAATGGCTTCAATGGGCCGCATGTGGCCCCCGGGCCGTAGTTTGGGGACCCCTGGGTTATACTGTCATTGTATCGCATTTGAATTGCATTCCTGATTTTATCGTATTTTATTTAATTAAAGATGCTGTTTCTTATCTGTTTTATTTTATTTTGTTGTTTTGCGAGCTTTTGCCCTGTGTTAGCCACCCTGAGTCCCTTAGGAGAGATGGAGGCGGGATAGAAAAATAAAGTTGTTGTTGTTGTTATTATTATTATTATTATTATTATTATTATTATTATTTCATTGCTTATCCATCAGGCTCTGCCTTGACCCTATTTATACCTACTCTGACTGTTGTGTCCTCCTTGGGAAGGGGCAGAAAAACTGCAACAGACAATAGCCCACCAAATCCCAAAATTCAACCATAACTTCCACATTTTTGGACTAGCTCTCCTACTAGGTACTGTGAGAGCTATAGTCCAATGTATATCTTTCCAAAGACAGAGCAAAACTATCAAAAAGGTAGAAAAGTTGAGTTTGCCATTAATGGGGCAACTTGTCCCTTACTTTATGGCTGCATTTCTACCAATATTCTAACAAATTGAAGCTGCCATCTCAGATGCAATAACAAGAAAAAACTTATCTGTCTGGTGGTAGAAGAGATAGCAGAATCTTAGGGAATAAACCTAACACAGATTTATTGGAATGAATAAGCTGAAATATACCTTAAGTAAGCAGATAATATTACTCTCATTGACTTTAGCTGGTGATTTGTGTCTTGGCTAGTATTACACAACATCAGCTCCAACACCTGCTGCAAATCACTCTGTAATAATTTCGTTTCTTCAATTACTACTTTTCTCATAGTCAAATAATTTTCTATTTGGGTCTAGATGGAATATAAATAATAGTTCCTGAACATGGAGATAGCACTGTTTTACATCTATCCCTGAGGTAAAAATAAAGGTCATACTTTGTGAGTAATAAACTGGTCTATTTCCTACTCACATCCACAATTAGAGAAAGGCATCAGAATAGTAATAGTAAACCCTAAGGTAAGCTGTTTCCTATGAGCAAATATAGATCCACTGCAACACAGCTGTGGCTTCTCCCACAGCTGCCCTTGAGTCCAACAGAATTTCAGAAATTCTGGAGCTTGGGTTTATGTGAGTTTTTCAGTCTACATGCCCATGTTCCAGTAGCATACTTGCCTGACATTTTGCCTGCATCTGTGGCTGGCATCTTCAGAGGTTCTGGAGCTTATTTCAGCATGAGGAGAAACTGTGGGATGATCAGCAGCAAAATATAAAAGTCCAAAATTCATCAACCTGGCCATGGCAGCTCCAAAAATCACCCTTTCAAAAAGCATCCAATGAGAAATTGACACTGAAGGGTTGATATAGGATGCACAAAAAAGACACTTTGCAGGGAATTCAGGAAGACTACAGGAACAAAAGTTTGGATGGAACAGAAGATTCATCCACCATGAAGATTCCCTTCTACATAACTTCTCATGAATTCTTACCCAAGTGAGAATGTCAAAGCAGCCAGTCCCATCTTAGAGACACCTAGAACGAGCTCCTGGGGCTGACCCAGACTGGTTTCAGGATCTGGAAATTATACAGGCTGACACAGATGTCTGTGTATTTGATCTTTGATTGCGATAGGCCACAGGATCACTAAGTAAATTCAACCAGAAAACACCTTTCTATCATGGTTAAAGGCCATATTGGTCAGGTAGGGAATTCAGCATTTTTTTTTGTTCAGTTGAGATTAGAATACAAATTAGGGAAAATTCAGATTTTTGTAAATTTATTTATTTATTTATTACATCACTTCTACCCCGCCTTTCTCACCCATCAGGGAACTCAGGGCAGCTTACAATATAAACATATACATAACAAACACTTTACATGAAGGGTTGTTGTATGTCTTTCAGGCTGTGTGGCCATGTTCCAGAAGTTTACATGAAATTTAAAAATCCATTATGATTAAAAATTACAATAAAATCATGAGTATACATTAAAAGACTTTAATAATTATACATTTAAATGTACATTCAAGATGCTTTTCATGTTCCGGTGGGGTCTGTCAGTGAGTCATATATTCATATCTCATCTCTGCTGCTACTCTTGCTCAAATGCCTGGTCCCATAACCACATTTTCGTTCTTTTTTGGAAGGACAGGAGGGAGGGAGCCTGCCTAATTTTATTTGGGAGGGCGTTCCATAGGTGGGGGGCCACCACTGAAAAAGCCTGGTCCCTCATCCCCGCCAGCCGCACCTGTGAGGCTGGCAGGACCGAGAGCAGGGCCTCCCCGGAAGATCTTAGATTCCGCGATGGGTCATAGCGGGATACACGTTCGGACAAGTAAGCTGGTTCGGAACCGTTTAGCACTTTATAGGCTAAAGCCAGTACTTTGAATTTTGCTCGGTAGCTGATTGGCAGCCAGTTGAGCTGATGTAACAGAGGGGTAGTACGCTTCCTGTACGTTGCTCCAGTTAACAGCCTGGCTGCCTCCCATTGGACTAGTTGAAGCTTCCGAACAATCTTCAAAGGCAGCCCCACATAGAGTCCGTTGCAGTAATCTAATTGGGATGTAACAAGAGCGTGGACCATCGTGGCCAGGTCCAGCTTCCCAAGGTACGGGCGCAGCTGGTGCACAAGTTTTAATTGTGCGAAGGCTCCCCTAACCACTGCTGAGACCTGGGGCTCCAGGCTCAATGATGAGTCTAGGATCACCCCAGACTGCACAGCTGCGCCTTCAGGGAAAGTGTGACCCCATCCAGCACAGGCTGTAACCCTATACCCTGTTCGGCCTTCCGACTGACCAGGAGGACCTCTGTCTTGTCTGGATTCAGTTTCAATTTGTTGACCCTCATCTAGTCCGACACAGCGGCCAAGCACCGGTTCAGGACCTGGACAGCCTCCTTAGTGACAGGTGGAAAGGAGTGACAGAGCTGGACATCATCTGCATAGAGATGACACCACACTCCGAAACTCCTGATGATCTCTCCCAGCGGCTTCATGTAGATGTTAAACAACAAGGGGGACAGTACAGACCCCTGCGAGACCCCACAAGTCAATGGTTGTGGGGCTGAGCAGGTGTCCCCCAATGACACCATCTGGGACTGGCCCTCCAGGAATGAGTGGAGCCACTGTAAGACAGTACCTCCCAACCCCATCCCCACAAGGCGTCCCAGAAGGATACTATAGTCAACGGTATCGAAGGCCACTGTGAGGTCCAGCAGAAACAGCTGGACTCCTAATTTTGGGTGAATTTTTTATAAGTACCCAAGTTTTGTTACGGGTTTGTAGAAAAACAAACTGCGTGCAGTCCTGTCCAGACTTATCCAGTCCTTTGTTGTATCCACAATGAGCAAAAGAAAAACAAACAAGCCACGAAAATGGAAGAGAAAATCAAAATTTACTCTTAAGTAGCAGAGTCAAAAATCATAATAAAACTTCCAGCAACAAAAACTCACATAGTCTCTTGCATTAAATTCATGCAACTTCATAGTAGGCTCTCAGCAAGCATTCAGTAAGTCCCCCCAAAAGACATTACAAACATTCCCAGATATACCCCATTCAGGGAGTGGCTCAAGCCTGTTAGCCCTGATTGTTCCAATTACTCAACCATGAGTTGTAATTAACCAGGTGTTTTTCTCTTAACACACACTTACACAAGTAGTGATCCCACAGAAACTTAGTCACATACATGCATATACAGTAATAAGTTTCACAGTTGACAACACTATTTATAGGAAGAAAGTAGGGAATATATGTGGACAAGCAGCACTGATTTTGTGGCAGGGAAGGGTCATACTTGAAGAAAATGACATGAAGTGTATGAGAATTTTAGGAGCAGTTTTGGGATTGTAGTTCCACTAAGGCAGTGGTCCCCAGAAGTTTTGGCCTTCAATTCCCAGAAATCCTAACAGCTGGTAAACTGGCTGGGATTTCTGGGAGTTGTAGGCCAAAACACCTGGGGACCCACAGGTTGAGAACCACTGCACTAAGGTAATCTATGTACATGAGGACCTATATAGCAAAAACTAAGAGAATGCCTATTTCCTACCACTGATGTAAAATACTTTAGGCTAGTTTTCAAATACATTTTGTAAAACTGTTTAAACCAGGATGGAGAAAGTGCTGTCCACAGACCACATGTACCACATTTTTGTGGCCTGAAGCCATCCCCCAAATGCCCCACTCCCAAGACTATCTCCCCCCCCACACACACATAAGATCCCAATACAAGGAAACTGAATGCAAATGTGGCAGTTTTTCTCCCCTAGGTTTAATTTCAACCAAAGATGATGACAACAGTGTGGTGTGCACAGTATAGGTGTGAGAAAATCCCACACCATTTTAAACTTACAAATAATTTTCTTTTCCAAAAAAATACCAAATTTAAACCAAGTACTACTTTTTATCAGTGTGTATTCCACATAAATGCCCACTCCTGACTGTTCCCTTTTTATCTGTCTGCTTAGAGTGACAGGTATGAAAGTGGAGTTCTTTTCCATTTGATTTTCTGTCATAGTCTCTCTGATGGTAGAGGGACTCATACAGCAAAAACAGGACAATTTGATTCCGGTTTGATAATAGTTGCACATGAAGATTGCTCAGACTGCAGAGGTTAGAACAACCTGGCCTTGAAAGTCAGTGAAAATATTTCTATTGACTTTGATAGGCTTTGACTCAACAAGGTCTAATATTTCTACCAGGAAATATGCTGTGCTTGCAACCAGATAGGCGTAAAACTACGGGCTTATGCTTATTGATCTTGCATTCTGAAGTACTTGGAAAATCAGCAATCAATTCAAAGCTACATGCTGGTCATCTTAACAGTTTCCCAATATCTTCAAACATACATCTGCTTCATTTTGTCACAGATGTAGCTTCAGGTTATTTATTAAAATTCTTTTCAAAACTGTTATAAAGCAGCATAACAGCCATTCGAGTAGATGCTTGAGTAAAAACACAGTAGAAAATCCAATGCAGGTATTTTCTAGCATATCAGGAATGTAAAAAAGTAATGTATGTGCCTGTTGATATCTATTCTGTGGAAAAAATGGATTTACTATAACTAGGGTTAGGAAAAACATTGTATGTGAAAATATTTGAACAATAGTCATGTTGAAAAATTCTGAGGAGAAATAATTACCCAATAATAATCTCCATTGTTCAGGATTTATTTTCTGCACCTGTGTAAATTTTGCATATGGAAAAACTGTTTCCTTTGCAGAAAATGCTTTTTCTATAGAAATCCACTAAATGCTGGGCTGTGGCACAGGCTGGTTAGCAGCCAGCTGCAATAAATCACTCTGACCAAGAGGTCATGAGTTCAAGGCCAGTCCGTGTTGGGGCAAGCACCTGACAATTAAAAATAAAATATATCCCCTGCTCGTTGCTGACCTAAGCAACCCGAAACATAGTTGCATCTATCAAGTAGGAAATTTAGGTACCATGTATATGTGGGGAGGCTAATTTATGACACCATAAAAATCACCCAGCCGCTGTTGGAATGAGGAAGTGCTGTCGCAGTGGATGATGAAGCAGCTGCTCCCCCTGTGGCAGGAATCAAGCATACCCTCAGGAAGCTGGAAGCTGGAGAAGGTTTAAATTGCCTCTGCATCTGTCTCTGTCTCTGTTCTATGTTAGATGGCACTGAATGTTTGCCTTATATGTGTACAATGTGATCCGCCCTGAGTCCCCTTCAGGGTGAGAAGGGCAGAATAAAAATACTGTAAATAAATAAATAAAATAAATGTGAATTTTGTAAGTCCACAATCATTTAAAAAACAGAATTTATTGCACAGGAAAGTATATTTCAACTCAGGTTTTCAAAAACAGCCTTGCTGCAGGAAGAAAATTAGTGAAAATTATATCCCTAACTAGTACTCAAGTTCCCTGACTCAGGTTGAGTGGTGGGAGATTCAGGATAAATTGAAATTATCTCCATAGCATTAAGTTAAACTGGTGGAATTGTTATCATAAGTTGTAATGTTGAGGCTAGGTCCTCCCCAAAATCCCTAGTATCTATATTCCAATCAGTCATTAGAGAGGAGGAGATTTAAAATGCAATAGCTTTAATCTACAGAATAACTAAGGAGTGTGCAACAGAAGAGCACCACACCAGACTGATCTGTAGCATGGGTTTTATAGAGTAAATTAGAGAAAACATGCACATACATGAAATCAAACCTCTCTCCCTTTTCCTTCTTTGCACTTCTCCCAGCTTCTGTCCTTCACTTTGGCTCCTTTCTGTTCCTCTGTTCCAAAACAATCCTGTTTTTCAAACCAATTATCTTGCACTTCCCCCCTTCTTGTGCTTCACCCTCCCATCTCTCTCCTCCATGTCATCATGATCTTTCTTCCTCTTTCACACACTTTTCTCCTACTGTGCCTGGCAATGCTATCTTTTCCCAACTCTTTCACTCCCTCTTCCACTCTTTTTGACCCATTCTAAAAACTTTAAAAAGGTAAAGGTAAAGGTTTTCCCCTGACATTAAGTCTAGTTGTGTCCGACTCTGGGGGTTGGTTCTCATCTCCATTTCTAAGCCGAAGAGCTGGTGTTGTCCTTGTCCGTAGACACCTCCAAGGTCATGTGGCTGGCATGACTGCATGGAGCACCATTACCTTCTGGCTGGAGCAGTACCTATTGATCTACTCACATTTGCATGTTTTCGAACTGCTAGGTTCGTAGACTTTATTCTTATAAAATTTATGTTTATAAAAGCTCATCCTCTTCAGTAATAAGGGCTTCCAAACTGTATGGTTTTGAAAGAGAAATAGACCTATTCACTAAAGAGAGTTGCTAGCCACAATGTCTATGTATGACTGAGCACACTGAACAGATGCCATATTGCTATGTGCATAGGAAACTGTTGGGGGAGCACGTCTTCCTATAGGCATATTTGGGAACAAAATACTGGAATAGACCAAAGACCAAAATCAATGCTTTGATATTAGTTATGTTAATTAAATTATTATGTTAAGTTTTAAAAGTTATGTTAATTCAGTTATAATGTATATCAGACATAATTAGTAATGTTTAAAATAAGTCAATAAATCTTTTATTTTATTTTTATTCTGTTTCTCTCCTGGGATGGGACTCAAAGCATCTTTTTTTCTATATAATTCAGACTAATTTCATGACATTTTTTCCTAAAATGTACAGCGAGCCCTTGGTATATACTGGGTTTGGTTCCAGGACCTTTTTTGAATACCAAAATCTGTGGGTGTTGAAGCTCCATTATATACTAAAAATGAGAAGCAAGATTTTTTTCATCATACTTGAAAATTCCTTAGCCTTTCTTTTGTTTATCATCTTGGAGAGTTTTACATTTGAATCTAGGTTTCTTCCCTTGGCATATACATTTATATAAGTATCTCTACAATTTTAAAAATAGAACATCATTCATAATACATTTAAAATAGTCCCATTATATACAATGGCATAGTAGAATGCTGTCGCTTATTTGAAAAGGCAAAACCAAGTTTTGCTTTTTAGAATGTCTTTTGATGATTCCAAGCTATGGATGGTGGAATCTGTGGATATGGATGTCTGATGTTAATATTTATATTCCTTAAGTGAAGGAGCTAACCCAAACCTTAATTAGGAATGACATACTACCTGACCCCTAGCTTGCTAAGCAAAGATGAACAGCAATAATCACATTCTAGGAATCATGCCCACATTGCCCATGCCTGATGTACAGACGTAGTTGTTTGGCTTCAGCCTCCAACCCATCTGCTGAAATGGCCGTCTGCCTTCTGGAAGTCACTTGGACTTGTGCCTTTAGGGCAGAGGAGCTGGGGGATTGACTGACAGACAGCATTACAATATGTGTATCCATCCGGTCTTTTGTAGGAATGCATCCTTTTGCTGTTGCTATAGCTCTTTCTGCAGACAGATTCCTAAGACCTTGTTGCAGCTGTTAAGAACAGTGTGCCAAGAGGGGAGAGCCATATGTAAAACATGGAAGGGGGCGATTTCAAGCTGCCAGAGAGGCAGGTTGTACTACTACAAGTGCAGAAAAAACTCATCACTTGTATTTGGAGTAGCAATTAAAAAAAAATGGCCCAACATGCCAACCTGATAATTTCAGCCTGTAGGGGTAAAGCAAAACAAAAACACTGTAGGTATAAATCAGGACTGAATTGTAGGTGTGTGATATAAAAGAAGATTCCTTGCCCCTTATGGTGGAAGTGGATGTGAACTAGCAGAAATAAAATGTTGTGAATCTGAAAAAAAAGCAGCAGAATCAACAACTATGGCTGGTTCTCTCAATTTTTATCCTCACCACAAACCTATAGGCCAGTTTAAACTGAGAGAAAGCAACTGATTCAAGATCTTCCAGGAAGGTGGTCTTCATGATTTTCATGACAGAAGAAAAATGAACTTGTTTTTCATCAAGCATAGTATGACACTAAAGTCCCTTTTACACAGCTAAATAAAATTAAACATTATCTTCTTTGAACTGGAATATATGGCAGTGTGGACTCAGATAACCCAGTTCAAAACAGATATTGTGGGATTTTCTGTCTTGATATTCAGGGTTATATGGCTGTGTGGAAGGGCCCTTAGATCATTAAATAAAAGAATTCCCCAGTTGAGTGTTGTGTGCACTTTATGAGTGCCTTCTAGTTGTTTAACATATGATGATCTTGAGACATGCTTTTCACAGGATTGTCCTGCAAAAAATTTTCAGAAGGAGTTTCTTCTGAGGCTGAAAGATTGTGTCAACATTTTCATGGCTGAACGTGTATTTGAACCCTGGTTTCTGTTGTAGTAGTGCACCTTTACCTTTTTCTGTTGTTGTAGTGCAACATTCCAGCCACTATACCATGCTGGTTTTCCCACATAGTTGATATACTAATTTTATTTGTTCTAATCTTTATGCTTATAAAATGTCTCTAAAACAAGTTCACTAGACACTATAACATTTTAACAATAAAGCAAAAAAATAGCAAAGAAAGATCTAAATGACTGTTAGTCATGGAAAGAAGCAGTATATAAAGAACCAAAAGGCCTCTAGCTGGTAAATGATAATCCTGTAGATGACTCTTAGTTTATTTTTACATATCAGTGTATTTTGATATCTAAAAGGGTATAAATCTGTTTAAAAGAAAAAGAAGAAAAAGCGAAGATAGCCAACAGAGTGAATGATAAGCCTGGTAATACATGCTCATCTTTTTATGAACTACAGTAGAGTCTCGCTTATCCAACATTCTGGATTATCCAACGCATTTTTGTAGTCAATGTTTTCAATATATCATGATATTTTGGTGCTAAATTTGTAAATACAGTAATTACTACATAGCATTACTGCATATTGAACTACTTTTTCTGTCAAATTTGTTGTATAACATGATGTCTTGGTGCTTAATTTATAAAACCATAACCTAATTTAATGTTTAATAGGCTTTTCCTTAATGCCTCCTTATTATCCAACATATTCGCTTATCCAACATTCTGTCGGCCCGTTTATGTTGGATAAGTGAGACTCTACTGTATATCCAAAACTTACAAGTGGCAGGCCTTTTCCATCCTATTCTGCACTGGACAATGTTGTCAGGGGTGGGAGTATAGTTCTCTGGGAAGTGCCACTGTCAGATTTCAGTCTCTGTGTTTGTAATGAATTACAAGGTACAACCAGTGTAAATGCAGCCATGGAAGTATTTCAAAGCTAGTAATTAACTCATTTCATCTTATTTTTAATGTTCCTTTCTTTTTGGAATAATTAACTGAAGTGCAATTACTCTTTTGCTATAACAATTATGGCTATACAGTAGAGTCTCATGTATCCAACATAAACGGACCGGCAGAATGTTGGATAGGCTAAAATTTTGGATAATAAGGAGGGATCAAGGAAAAGCCTTTTAAATGTTAAATTACATTATGATTTTTCAAATTAAGCATCAAAACATCATGTTTTACAACAAATCGACAGAAAAAGTAGTTCAATACATGGTAACATTATGTAGTAATTACTGTATTTACGAATTTAGCACCAAAACATCACAATGTATTGAAAATATTGACTACAAAAATATTGGCTACTAACAAATTGACTTCAAATAGAGATAGAATTGCATAAAATGAACTTACAGTAACAACATTGTTGGAAGTTAAATCCATAAGAAATTTAGTCCTTGCTGCCTAGAGAAACAACTGTGGATCCGGGCGGGAGGCTGACTGCGTTGGATAATCCAGAATGTTGGATAAGCGAGGGTCGGATAAGCAAAACTTTACTGTAGTTTCCTACTATTCAATGGAACTGGAGCAGGTTCTTGTCTTCTCTTCACTTTTTTCCTTCCCTCTGTGTGTTGACTTATCTGGGCAATAGCGAGGGAGAAGGAAGAGTGACATGGATGGCTGCCTCATGCTGCGGCTAGTAAAGATTTCTCTATTATGTCTTTTGTATTTTTCTGAACTGGGCACAAAGATGAATCAGAGAACATTTTTCTGCATTTTCAATGACACAGGTGTAACTATAACAATACCTTTCTTTATTACAAGTTACTCAGTGGTTTTTACCTTTCCAGATTACAATAACAGCTCCATTCTAAGCTCTGTAAATGCATTTTATAAAAACCATCTCTATATACCCTATCTTTATAGCAACATAAACAATTACCAATTCATGTAGTTCCATATATTCCAGTCTTCTATATCATATATTTTTGTTTCTAGTAGCCTTTCTACAACTTCTTACTTCTTCCTTCTTTTAGATTACTGAAATAAGGCATGTGTTGTAAGCCAATTTACTATTAGAGAACAGCAAAGCATACACACCAGATTGGAAAGATTCACAGAAATCATATTCAGTGCATCAATGCAATGCCTAGCCAGTCATATAGCAATATACATGGAATAACATATGCATTATTGATACATTACTGAATAAATTCATTCTCTGTTATTGAGAATTCAGTGCATTTTTGAATATACAAATGCATTTTCTGAACCAGGTTGCCTCAGTTATTGAATCAGAGTACGAGCTCAATTTCGTTAAGGTTTTGAAACATAAACATTTCATGACATATATTAATTATGGTTTTGTACTATAATCAATATAATATGCTGTTTTTATAAAATACATTTCTGTATTCCCAAGGGACTGGGAAGGAGGTGGTTTTATATTTTTATTCCCCAGCACTAGGAAGTAACACATTGAAAATAACAAGTTACTTGAAATTACCTCTCCTCCAACAGATCTCTCCCCTATCCTAATTGGGACTTTCTGATACTGAACAAAATTCTTGGAAATATAGTTTAGGGCAGGTTCTTTTTGAATTCTATGCAATAGGGCTCCTCACCTTCCCAAACTACATTTCCTCAAATTCTGTGCTCTCTCAGTCTCTTTCACAGCTCACTCAGCTCACTCCGCCCTGCTGCTTTCCTTTCCTTATGGTGAGAGGCAGCTTATCTCTTCTTAATTTAAGAATTAAGGGGAATGGCAGCCTTTTTGGCTTTGCTTCACTTGCACTGAAAATAAAATGGACTTTCAAGCATTACAGAATTTAAACGAAAAAGTATTGGGTGAGTTTTGATTCTTAAGTGTTTGCATGGGTGCCCCCCTCCTCCATGTTTTAATATCTATTTGTATGTACAAAACTAACGAATTAGATATGACTTACAATTTAAAAACAAAGATTTGCACACCTCTATTATCTTCATGATGCATGGGGCCTGTTGGAAGAAAGGGGTCTTCAAGTGTGATCTGTCTGTCAAACCTCTTCCCGCAGGTCATTCCACAGTTTGTGAATGGTCCTCTGAGTGAAAAGGGCCTCTGGGTGACAGTTGCCAGTTAGGTTCTGGCAGGTTTGAGCAGATGCTCCAGAAAGGCCCTAAGTGTGTGGTGCGAATTGCACGGGAGAAAGCGAGCCTGTTGGTAACCTAGACCTAAATCATGTAGGGCTTCAAACATCGAAACCAACACCTTGTACTTTGCCTGGAAACTCACTGGAAACCAGCAGAGTGACTTTAGTATAGGTATAATATGTTTACTCCTGGATGTTCCTGTGACCAATCTAGCTGCTGCATTTTGAACTAATTGGAGTTTCTGAATTTGGTACATAGGTTGTCCAATGTAAAGTGCATTACAGAAGTCCAATCTTGAGGTTACCAACATGTGCACTACCATCTTTCTGTCCTCAGATTTTAGGAAGGGGTGCAGCTATGTGTGGTGTAGACACATAGACAAGCAAATAGCTTATCATTTCCACCCTATATTTCCCAATCCAACAAACACTGCTACAATTTCAGAATCACATTATCCTTCCAGCTGCAATCCATCCTAGTAAACTTACTCAAGAGTAAGTTACATTCAGTGCAGTGTTTTAGTTCTGAGTCGACATATGTGTAAAATTACTCCATTTATTAATTCTTTAAAACAAGCAACTTCATGGCAAAGGTTTTCTGCACATTTTCAGAGACTGGAAGGCATAATGGAGTAGATGTAAGTGTTCTTTTTCAGAGTAGCTTAGTGGAAGACTTGCTAAAGGCTGGTATAAGAGACACCCTTGGTCTAGACAGTGATGGGTGTTCAGAACAGTTTGGAAAATTATATTTTCAATAACTCAAGGGAGTACTTCTGATGAGTTACTTGAAGTCTCCCAGCAAGGAACTGTCATTACTGCATGACTTTTCATGTGTTTTCTAAATCCAGTGTGTCTTCCAACTCTGCAGTAAAACACCTGTTCATAGCAAGTGGTAACATCATAACTGCTAGAGAAAATCCCTTATCTGACAAGCTGTATGAAGAAATGATTCTTCAGCAACTGCATTTTACAAGTAGCATTTTTTTAAATTTAAAAATATTTCAATGCACTGCTGCTGCAGAGTGGTGTTGTTGTGTCATATTAATTCTACAGGTTTGTTCACACCTACAGGGGGGAGGGGGGACGAAGAATTAAGAAGAATATGTGCATTTATCATTAACTTTTTCTAAGACTACGTACATGTATATTGCAACAGCCGTGGCTTATAGCATTATGGTGTATTTTAAAAGTATCTAAGTTGTTTAAACAAAAAAAAAAAGAAAGGAAATGAGTTATTTTAAAAATATATTGATTATCACAATTATGGACAGTTGAGGTGTGTGTCTTATAATTAAATGTTTAAGTCACTTTCAAGCCTTTTATTCAGCTGTAGAAAAACTTTGTTTCCTGTACTAGCATGGTCTGAAGAAGGAAACATGCCTCACCCTAGAAGATATATTTCGAAGGAATAGAATATCAAAATTTACTGTGTGTATAGCAATTATATGATTCAGATGCTGAAATTATATGAGTCATACTTGTCACTGTTAAAACAATAGTCAACCAATGAAGTATATATAGTCAGTAGAATGTAATAGGAGAAAGAAAAGTGAAAATCACAGACATTTGTGAAAAGACTATATGCAAACCACAAAACAAACAGCATAATTTTAAAAGTCTATCTCAACCAGTTTCTAAAAGTTTGATGGCATAAGAAAGTTTTGAATTGCCAGCAGAGATCAAGCAGGGAGTTCCCAAGTCTGAGAGCTGTTATTGAGATATCCCTGTCTTTTGTTTCCAACAAGTTGATACAGGTGGTGGGACAGAGAAAACATCTCCCAAAGATATTAGAGCTCTAAGGCACTTTCTCTTGTAGGTTGTTGCCAGATCAAAAATCAGTTTTAAGATCCAGAATCTTTGGATTTCCTATTGATCTGGTTTGGGAAACCAAAAAAGCTGTGTCAGTGTTCCCTTTCCCCAGTTCAGGTGTGAGGAATTTAGTGTCCCTTCAGTGCAGCCAAATTGAAGACAGGCGACTTTAGGTGTCTTTGTTTTGCCTCTTTTACAATTGCTTTTAAAACCAAAATGATATATACATTAAAAGTATGTACAATCAATTGAGTCCTCAGTCTTACCAATTCTTGTTGCTCTTGCACTTTAGTGTCTAATGATTTATGTACGCTGCTTATGCCATCAAAGAGACTGTGTATACATGTGTGTGTGTTTGTGGGATATATAAGCCCACACAATGCAGACATAAGATGGAAAACTGGAAAGAGAAAGGGGAGAGAATGCTACACATCCTTATTATTTAAGCCACCATGTAAAAGTTCCTAAAGGTATCCCAAGGTCTATGTGCATTGAAGATAGACATAATGGACAAGAACAAAATGTTGCATTGACAGAGAACTTTGAGAATCTTGCGTAGTGATACAGAATTCTGCAATTTTCAGTTAAATTTAAACAAATGCAGAAACCTGCAAAAATATAAAGGCTTCAGTGACCTCCCATCTTTCTTCTCACCTATAAAATGCTGTGGTTGGAGAATGTGGGTAAGATTTTTGCACCAGATTGGAAGGCAGAGCAGTGAACAACATCTTGCTCCACTCCCCATTGCACTATTTTCCTTATAGCTGGAGATACAAATTGTCTGTTTCCTGCTGTCCAATGGACCTGAGTTAGTCCAAATCACTTTGGATTAAACCAGTGTATTGAGCTCCCAATCGGGCTGATCCAAGTGTCTTTGGTCTTGATATGAACTGGTCCTATTCAGCCCCTCCCCCCCCAAAATAATACTAAAAAGACATCTTGGTAGAAGAAAATATATCATCAAGCCAGTTAAAGATCCCTCTATACCAGTGATTCTCAACCTGTGGGTCCCCAGATATTTTGGCCTTCAACTCCCAGAAATCCTAACATCTGGTAAACTGGCTGGGATTTCTGGCAGTTGTAGACCAAAACACCTGGGGAGCCACAGGTTGAGAACCACTGCTCTATACCAAGTAAGGCCAATTGGAAACGTTGAAAAGAATTTTATTTGCAGGCAAAATGTCAGGAGAACACAGCCATATGGCCCAGAAAACACACAACACTCCTCTGACTTTGTTGTTTGAAAGAGAACAGTGAAGGCAGACAGCTTAACCTTCTATAGCAGGGAGTATCAGAAGTTAATAATAGTCATCATAACAGTCTTCTCCTGTGTCCCAGTTCATTAAAAAATAACAAGCCCAAAAATAAACCTTTCTCTCTTTTAAGAGGAAGTCAAATTCAGTCTACAGTGAAATCCCTCCCTCAAATAAGTTTTGCTTCTCAAACCCCTTTTTAAAACACTCCTTTTACTATGCAAAATTCAGAGGCATTAATTCTATAGCTAATCTTTTCCTTGGAATGTTCCCTTCTATTAAAAAAATAGCTAATAATCATAAGCACTATTTCATGTTTTTTGGATTCTTTCAATAATTAATGAGTTTGCATTAACCACAAACTATCGGAGTAGTTTATTTGGCTGATAATCTGAATTTCAAGGAGGCTGCCAAGAAGTTCCATCTACCATTTATTATTTATTTGGGATTCATGCATACTATGATGAGCATTCTGGGGCAGGGGAAAGGTGGGATTTAGGGAATTAAATATTGCATTATTAATTTTATACCTTTTATTCTGGTCATTTGCAGTGCATTCAGGATTAAGATCTTTTTATGGAGAAGGGTGTTTTGTTACCCTAAAGAAGAATGAAGTCAGGAGGAGAAGATATTGTCAGAAGAATGACGGCTTTGTAATCTGACTTTGAGAATTCAGAAAAATGGGCAAAACATCGCCTTAAATTGCTCAGGTGTCAAGAGTCAGATGCCAATTAATGAACAAAACAGAGTTTATTCAGGAGATAGGCCAAAAAGTAAACATAAACACAGAAGATGGCTTTAAACACTTAACTATCAGTGTTTAAAAGCAGTCCAAACAAAAATATATATCAAAAGTATGTTTTAGCAAGCCAACCGGATTAATCCATGCAAATATTCAGATAAAACTAAAAAGGTGCTTCAATTCAGCTTCTAAAACAAATTGAGTTGGCTTATAAAAATAGACAAAACAAACAAGGACTTGGAACCTTCCAAAAACCTTCCAAGAGCTACAATTAGTAGCTTAAATCCGGAACTCCAAACAGGAAAACAAAGCCAAGGAA